>NC_134581.1:109525714-109862142 GCF_037038515.1 Microtus pennsylvanicus
AGGATTTTCAGGGGGTCTTCCTCAATGAAATCTTTAACCTTGAACTAATCCACAGCCTTTCGTTTCTTGTGGAAACAAAAGCACAAGCTTTCCCCAACCAACACATCTTTTGACTTCCATTTTGAAGTAAAGACGTTTTAAAAATATATAGGTTGGTTTAATCTAGCATCCTTCATAATCCAATGTCTCCTAGTGGCTAGCATTTGTTCATCAGCAATCAAAATATTCAAAGACAACACAGACTCCCTGTGCATTTTCTCTTTTTATGTGGCTTTTTAACATATATATATATATATATATATATCTTCACTCCTTTTTATAAGGACTTTCTTACTTTTAAGCTATTTTTCTATGATTGTCTATAGCCTTTCTCCTTTTCTTCTCAAGCCTATGCACATTTTTGAACACAGTGTACTCTGTTTAGAGGCTTCTTTTGTCTGGATCTGTCTTTATTGAACATCCACAGAGTGCTCTGATCACATGAGACAAATCTTAAGTTGCTCTGTCAGCCGCCTGCACAACACAGCTTAGTTCACGGCACTGGCACACGACGGCTGGTGGCTGGCTCCATTCCTCAGGCAGCTGCCAGTAGAGGGGTCTCTGTTCTGTGCCTGGCATAAGACGGTGAGACTAGGAAGCCATGTTTGGCTCTGTCTTTGTGCATTTGGAACCTTTTCTTAAGCTTTCTCAGCTCTTATGTGAATATACATGGCCAGATGGTAGATGCAATTTGTAGGTAGACATTTGTCCCCCCAGCCATCTCAGAAATAACCACATAGTGACTTGGTATTAATTATAAATGTTTGGCTGATAGCCCAATAGCTTAGGCTTGCTACTAACCAGCTCGTACAAATTAAATTAACCCATATCTCTTTTGCATGTTTTACCACAAGGCAGTACCTTTTTTCAGCACAGCATGTCCATCATCTGCTTCCTCTGTGTCTGGCTGGTGACTCAGCTTTCCTTCCTCCTAGCTTTCTCTTGGTTTGGCTCTCCCACCTAACCTCTTCCTGCCTAGCTATTGGCCAGTCAGCTTTTTATTAACAGTGTACAAAGGGATTAATCCATGGCAAGTGTACCAAAGCCAGAAAAGGCACTGGTGGTTCAGGATACCAGTAGAGGATAGCCAGTAGAGGGAGCAATCGGATGTGGGTCCCACTTAGGTGAGATGCAGGTGGGACATAGCCATAAAGAAAAGGAATGTAGAATATGAAAATATCTAATAGTTTTGAAGCAAAAAGGCCAAGACTAGAAATAACATTGTCTTGCATTTGTATATTTAACCAGGTGCTTATGGATACATAATGGAGGTCACACGTATTGCTTTTAGCAGTGGTTCTCAACCTGCTAAATATATCATATATATATATATATATATACACATATATATCAATATATATATCATATATCTATCAATATATGAACCTTTGGTTATTTATATTATGATTTATAATAGTAGAAAATTACGGTTATGAATTAGCAACAAAACAGTTTTATGATTAGGGGTCACCACAACATGAGGAACTGTATTAAAGGGTTGCAGCATTAAGAAGGTTGTGAACCACTGGTTTATAGTATGAAGTTTGCAATTTATTTACGTGTTAGAGATTCTGAGCTGTAACGTGACCAAAGTCAAAGGACGCTTGGCCTTCGTTAGGATTTCTATTGCTGTGAAGAGATACCAGGACCATAGCAACTCATAAAAAGTAAAAACATTTAACTGGAGTAGCTTACATTTTCAGAGGTTTATTTCACTATCATCTCGGTGTGACATGGAGACTGAGCGTGAGTCTAACAGAGCCAGCAGCCTTCCTTTGTGCTTTCTGCTTCATGTTCCTGCTTGAGTCTTGTCCTGACTTCCCTCCATAATGGACTATAATATGAGCTGGAACAAACCATTTTCTTCCCCTAAGTTGCTTTTTCTTAGAATATTTTATGATAGCACCTGAGGGAAACCAAGGACACTGTGTGAGGAGGGAAAGGTGATGAGGTAATGGGGGTAGGGGAGAAACGGGAAAGCAGGGTTTGTGGTAAAATGAAAAGCTCAAAGGGGGAGCTGTCAGCTCCAGAGAGGAAGGGTCAGAAGTGGAAGAGCAGCCAGTGCAGACGAGGACTCCCTGATGTCTCTCTGAGGAGCAGGAGGCCGGGACATCTGGTGAGAAGGAGGGGAATTTTGGGCTGGGTTCTTGAGAAGGAACATTCTTTTGAGATAGCCTCTATGGGAAATAAGATTTGGAGTAAACTAGGGTTGAATAAAAGATTTGCCAGAAATGCAAACCAACCGGGTTAGAGAGCTTGAACTTTAGTGTCCTTGCAAGTGTGTGGACCACAGCCAGGAGGTTACAGCGGGTTGGGAGATTGTGGAACAGTGAAGCTGGACAGGCAGAGGTTGTTGAGGATTGCCAGGAGTGGGGGGAGGTAAGCAGGAGCAGTGTGAGTGGGGCTGCAGAATGTGAAGGGATGCTAGCTGGGAGGTCGGCTCTGATGGCAGCAAGCCTGGTGGGGTGGGTGTGTGTACTAGGTGTTAGTGGGTGGTTGTCATTAATAGATTCCCAATGGGTTCCCTCAGGCCGGAAGGGTGCCTACTCACTCTCTGAGTTCAACAGCTCCTGGATTATTGTCTTTAAATATGACAGTTCTTTTCTCCTCTCACCTGACAGGATTGTAGACAGACACTGTTGTCCCCTTGCAATCACGGTTGGCAGGAAGAGTTTGGAATTGATCAAATTAAATATCTGCTTTCTCACCCATTTATCCTGGGGCTGTGGGTCAAGCTGTCCAGCCCTCTATGAAATGAAGCGAATGCTTCAAATCACAGGTGGACATTAGATTGTTGTGTAACACTAGACACAAGGCAATGAGTTCCACTAAGTTCTTGAATTTTGTCTTGTGAACTTGATACGCATAATGCTGGCAATTTCTCAACTAAACAGCTTGAGAATTTGGAGGAAACTCATCTAAAGTGATGACACCTAAGAAAATCTCTGCTGAAACTAAGTTTAACTCTCTGGCATTGAGAGGTTACTCCACATATTTCTACATATCCATTTGTCAAAATTTAGTCATTTGTATAATAAACATGTGACAAATATGTATGTAAGCCCAGAACGCATACATATGTAACCGAACTCTCAAACATACTTTTCTTCTTGTTTAGCATTTTCTTTTTTCTAAGATTTATTTTATGGGTTTGAGTGTTTTGGCCTCATACATACGTATGTGCAACTCTTCCAAATGTCTCAGAAGTCTGGTGTGGGGGTGCAGGGAAAACTGAATTCAAGGAAATGAACTCGGACTCCAAGAGAGTACTCCCTGATGGATCCTGTTTGGAGTCTGAATTACTATGTGAGGGTCACTCAGATAAGCGAGGCCCGTGTGATTGACAGTAAAAGACAAGTCGTAAAAGGTGGGGGCCAGGGCATTCCCGACTCTGTGTGGAAGACCAGGTCAGCTGGGGACAAGTTCACTTTTGCTGTCCTGCTATCCTGTTCACCTGTAGTCTGTGAATGTATGGTTATTTAATATTTAATTAGGAATCTATGCCATAATATTAAACACATAAAATACTTTTTACAGCCGGGCCATGGTGGCGCATGGCTTTAATTGCAGCATTTAGGAGGCAGAGGCAGGTAGATCTCTGTGAATTTGAGGTCAGCTTGGTCTACAGAGTGAGTTTCAGGACAGCCAGAGCTACAGAGAAACCCCGCCTTCAAAAAATAAAACACTTTTTACATTTATTTATTTGTGTGTGTGTGTATGTGCGCACATGCGTGTGTGTGTGCGTATGAGTGTGTGTGTGTGTGCGTGTATGCGTGCGTGTGTGCGTGTGAGTGTGTGTGTGTGTGAGAGAGAGAGACCTTGGATTCTGTGAAGTGTTGGAAGAGGAATGTCTGTGAGTGCTAATGTGCCTTGTGGGAACCTGCTGGCATTTGTCAGAGGCCATTCATACTTCTACCCTGACCTCCACGGCCCCTCCCTCCTTGATGCCACCTTTAGTTTAGGAAGCAACTTAATGGCTTTGGGAATAGTTCTCTGTGGAGAATGGAAAAGTCTTATTTGATGTTGCAGCTTCCAGAAAATAGCAACTAGGATTGTCATCATAAATAGGTCCGTATGGCAGGGTGGGTAGTCTGTCACTAGAGATGTTCATTGCAGTCATTGACCAAAGATACCCAGTACCTGATGGGAAAGGCAGGCCGGTTTTAATATTATTAATAAATAATGACACAATATTTACTATTCAGGCATACCTCAAGCAGGTTGTGTTTGTTATTTTGTACTGAGATTAAATTGATCAACATTCAAAGTATTTTGCGATTTGACAACACTTCTGTCTTTGATACTCATGAGTTTCATAATTATTCAAAGATAAAGAATTCTCTCAGTAGCTGTCCCTGACACGAACCCCTCAGAATTCTATGTAAGTTCCTGCAAGTATCTGCAGTGTAACATACAACTCACATGTGGCCTACAGAGTCATCTGCCTTTGTTCACTGATGCTATTTTTACTTTTCTTGGTGTAGACAGTTTTGGGGACATACAAGTTATTCACCCATTTGTGCTCACCCTCTTCCTTTGTATGAGAATCAGTTCAGAGCGTTCCCGAGACAGAGCTCCACAGCCCTGTTGCTTGCTTCCTGACTATTGCTGAAGTCACGCCTGGGCTTATAAAATGTAGTTGCATGAGCTCAGTTCAACCTATACACACTTCTACAGATTTTTGTGTTTTCCTTGGGACTCAGTGAAATAGATCACTTAGTTCTTGGCTGTAGCTCATCTGAAAACTGCAAGGGATGAGCTTACTCTAGTAAAATGACACAGCAGGTTGTGGTTGTGTATGGTCCTGAGCTGGTGATCTTTGCTTTTGTTTGGGATGGTGTCATTTCCAATGGAGGACAGACTTCTGAAAAATTTAGGGCAACATTTTGCTGTTATGGTTTAAAAGTATGTAAAGCTCACTCTGACGGAAACATAAATAGAGAGTATGTGACCGTCTAGTTAATTCAACAATGAGTAGCAAGTTCTGCTTTGGCCTTAAGTTTATTTATTTAATATGTATATGGGAGGTGTACATGTCCTACGTGGAGCTCGGGGGACTATGCTCAGGATTTGTCTTGGCCTTCAATCACGTGGGTCCTGGGTTTTGAACTCAGGTCATTAGGCTTGATTGCAGGTATTTTTAGCTGTTGAGCCTTCCCTACAGCCCTATTTGGTTTTGAGCAGTCTCACCCTGTAGCAGGCTGTCCTAGAATTGGATCCCAGACTGGCCTCAAATCCCAGTTGATATTTCCTCCTCTGTCTCTGGAGTGATGGGATTGCAAGTATGAGCCACCATACCTGGCTCTCTCTCATTTTCACTACAGGCACTTAACAGGTTTTCTTATTAAAAAATAAAAATAGCTGGGTGAATTTCAGCTTGCTTAAAAGCGCAGGTTACAAAAGAGATTTTGGATATTTAGAAATGCTGGAGAATGGACATTTTTGGCAGTTATGTCCAGGCCATCACTGCACTGTATCACCATCTAGGATGGGATTTGACGTTGCCTCGGTGATTATTTTTACACTCACGTGGCCTCTCACAATCACACTTCAAGAACAGATTTCACTAGTTTCCAAAGGGCTTTGCCAATTTTATGTTTTGGAGATAAAATAAAAGGGGTGTGTATAACAATATTTGTGACCTCCAAAAATTGTGCAGTTAAAATTTATATGGGAAACTTTCTTGGTTGTTTGCCAGGAATCCTGCTCTGCAGATGGACAGGAAGGGGAAGAATTATTAGTGATGAATACTGCCAGGAAAATTTTATTCAGGTGGCAGGAATGTAGAGAGCTGCATAGCTTTCTGAGGTAGACACTGGCTTATCTTTTTTATGACATTTCATGCATCAGAAACTAAGAGCTGCTATTTTATTCTTGTACATTGGATATACTGTGCAGATATGTTGTTCTAACTTATGGATTCAAATCGTTTTCACTGGTGGGAAACCCAGTGTCTAGTAAGTAACATTTTTGAAGAAATTGCCCTAAATCAAGTTCCCATCATGAAATAGGTGTGGTTCATATTTGTAATGACTATTACATTAGATGCTAGCCTTCAACTAGAGAGTAAGTATCAATAAATAAAATATGAAAGGCCATAAGCAGATTTTCTGTATGGGTATTAGTAATTTCTATATAATTATCCACCTTTAGCTTTTGCCTAGATGACACTTGAAAAAATGGCGCAAGCCTCCTACTCGAGGTCTGGGGTATAGTGTGCATCCTATAGTTTTCATGTTCTTTGTTTTAAGTAGTGTTTAATGAATTGTTTTAATGCATATGGGTCATCTATATTCATAAGTCTCATTGAGATTTTCCTGTAAGCCTGTAGCAATCATTTGCTCAAACCTTTCTTCCCAGGTTTACTCTCTTACCCGCTCCCACCCCGACCCTCCATCCCTGGTCCTCTTAGCCCTCTCAGGTAGTCCGTCCTGGGCTTCTTTTTAAAAAAATATTCCTGTTTCCACAAGTGCGAGGAAACATGGGGTGCTTGTCATTATGCGCCTGGCATGCTTTACATAGCTTGATGTCTGGCTCTGTCTATTTTGCTGCAAAGGGCGTGGCTCTTACTGGCTGAGTACAGCTGTTCTGTGTGTATAAATGCATGTAACACCCCAGTGGTTTGATACTATTGTGACTAGTGCTTCAATAAATGTGGATCCGCAGGTGTCTCTTCTATGAGGACTCAGCCTCCTTCAGTGCAGACACACAGTAATATAACGAGGTCACGTGGGAGTCCTGTTTTTGGTGTTTCGAAGGAAACTCTATACTGATTCTCAAGGGATGCACTGATTTATTCTCACCAGCAGTGTACAGGGGTTGCATTAACCACCGCATCACTTGTATTTATTCTGATTGATGGGATAAATAGAATCTCAAGGCACTTTTGATTTGTATTTCTTTGGTGGATAAGTGTCCTGAACGTTGCTCATGTGTTGCCTGCTGTTTATAGGTCCACAAGTGAGAAGTGTCTACTAGTCCTTTGCTCGCATGCCTGGCCTTGCTTGTTTGCCTGTTAATTCTTTTATCTACCAAGATTCTGACAGTGTCCTGTTCAACTTT
The DNA here is from genome assembly GCF_037038515.1 of Microtus pennsylvanicus. Taxonomy (NCBI): domain Eukaryota; kingdom Metazoa; phylum Chordata; class Mammalia; order Rodentia; family Cricetidae; genus Microtus; species Microtus pennsylvanicus. The sequence goes on from NC_134581.1 coordinate 109,532,816, forward strand.
GGGGTTGGTGACTGGGATTCCCAGGAACCTGTTCTCCTAAAATCTAGTTTGCATAATAACGAGATTTCTATGCTGCCTTGTGGGACTCTTGTCTGTTTTTGTTTTTGTTGTTGTTCTTCTAGCAATGTGTTAATGCAAAAACCCAAAGCTTTAGCCACATGCTTCTGAAGTTGGTGGACCACCAACCAATTTGTGAGATGAATAGCCATTGTTCCCATGTGCTTACTTTCTCAAAGAACACAATATCCTCATTTGGGCCAAAAATAAGTATTTTTAAATGGAACCGGCTTTATAATATTTGAAAAGAACAGTTTTATTTCTTTTATTTTTTTAAAGGCTTTTCCCTGCAAACTCAACAAAAGAAAAAGAGGGAACAAAATTAATTGTCAGATTGGGTCCAAATCCCCAAAAACTGCTGGAGGGTGGGCGGTTTTGTTGTGGGGAACCAGACATTCAATTTCTTTTGCATATTAAAATTTGTCTCCTCATTCATATTATAATCAGCTATTATCTTTCCGAGTTTATAAATAGTATTTATATGGAAAACAGAGCAGTTCAAATGTAGTAGAAAATGGCATCAGTCTCTTTTGAACAGGGAGAGGCAGTGGGAACCCAAAATAAGAATCTGAGTTGCCTCTTCCTGGAGACCAAACTCTCATTTAAAGCAGCCACACTTTTGTGGGTTTCCTAATGGAGCCTGTGGGCTTGAGCAGGTGACCCAAGAGCCTGTCCTGTGGTCACTTTCTGAGTTGAACAAGTGAGAGGGTCTTTGCTGCTGCTGCCTGTTCCTCTGTAAAGCCCTGTTTGTCCCAGGGTGCTCCCTGACTGCCCTGTAATAGGTCTGTCCTTTGTGAAGCTCTGTTTGTGCCAGGGTCCTCACTGACTGCCTTGTGATAGTTAGACCCTGACGTGAAGTCCTGTTTGCTCCCAGGTCCTCGCTGGCTGCCTTGTGATTGATATGATTTAACTTTGGGAAACTGTATCCTATGTGCCCTTCCAGCTTTGCAGCTGTTAGAAAATAAAGAACTTGTTGGATCTTCCTATTTTGATATTTATTTTAAAAATTATGTTTTATTACATTTAACAAAAACTACCCATTTCTGTTCCCGCCAGTCACCTCTGCTCGTATTTACCCCCAAGACCATTTCAGAAGCCACCATGTCTTATGTTTTCCAGGACCTTGATTGTCATTTTTAGGCACTACCTCCTGACATCAGGTGTCTTTGTCTCAAATTGCCACACCAGTCTGCTATTCTCCCAACACAGGGCAATTCAGTTAGCAGTTTTAATATTCATATTATAATGAATGAGTGTATTACTTCTGACACAGCTAGTATATTTTGAGAGTGCTATTTGTATATCTTTGTTTCCCCAGTTTGTAACTGGCTGTGATTTCTCTATCTCTTCCTTTTCTCCCTCCCTCCCTCCCTTCCTTTCTTCACCTTCTTTCCATTAGTCACCTATTGTGATAATGTTAATTGGCAACTTAGCAAAAAATCTAGTCTCCCCTGGAGATGGACCTCTGAGCCTTCTTGTGGGGTATCTTTATTGCTTTAATTGAGGTTAGACAACCTGCCACCGTGAGTGACACCATTCCCTAAGTAAATTCTGCACTACAAAAGTAAAGAAGCTGAGAGGCAGGAGCACTCATTGCTTCTGTGACTACTGCTTCACTCTTGGCCTCCTTCTGCTTCCTCCTTGGTGGACTTCTCCCTGCTTGATGGACTGACAGTTACCTGCGTGACAGACTTTGACTGTTAACTGCTTGATGGACTGACTGTTCCTGCTTGACAGGCTGACTCTTCCCTGCTTGACAGGCTGACTGTTCCCTGCTTGACAGATTCACTGTTCCCTGCTTGACAGGCTGACTGTTTCCTGCTTGATGGACTCACTGTTCCCTGCTTGATGGACTCACTGTTCCCTGCTTGACAGGCTGACTGTTCCCTGCTTGACAGGCTGACTGTTCCCTGCTTGACAGGCTGACTGTTCCCTGCTTGACAGATTCACTGTTCCCCTGCTTGATGGACTGACTGTTCCCTGCTTGACGGACTCACTGTTCCCTGCTTGACAGGCTGACTGTTCCCTGCTTGACAGACTGGCTGTTCCCTGCTTGACAGACTGGCTGTTCCCTGCTTGACAGGCTGACTGTTCCCTGCTTGATGGACTGACTGTTCCCTGCTTGACAGGCTGACTGTTCCCTGCTTGACAGACTGGCTGTTCCCTGCTTGACAGACTGGCTGTTCCCTGCTTGACAGACTGGCTGTTCCCTGCTTGACAGGCTGACTGTTCCCTGCTTGACAGACTGGCTGTTCCCTGCTTGACAGACTGACTGTTCCCTGCTTGACAGGCTGACTGTTCCCTGCTTGACAGACTGGCTGTTCCCTGCTTGACAGGCTGACTGTTCCCTGCTTGACAGACTGGCTGTTCCCTGCTTGACAGACTGGCTGTTCCCTGCTTGACAGACTGGCTGTTCCCTGCTTGACAGACTGACTGTTCCCTGCTTGACAGGCTGACTGTTCCCTGCTTGACAGACTGGCTGTTCCCTGCTTGACAGACTGGCTGTTCCCTGCTTGACAGGCTGACTGTTCCCTGCTTGACAGACTGGCTGTTCCCTGCTTGACAGACTGGCTGTTCCCTGCTTGACAGACTGGCTGTTCCCTGCTTGACAGACTGGCTGTTCCCTGCTTGACAGACTGGCTGTTCCCTGCTTGACAGACTGGCTGTTCCCTGCTTGACAGGCTGACTGTTCCCTGCTTGACAGACTGGCTGTTCCCTGCTTGACAGACTCACTGTTCCCTGCTTGACAGACTGGCTGTTCCCTGCTTGACAGACTCACTGTTCCCTGTTTGACAGACTGGCTGTTCCCTGCATGACAGACTGACTATTCCCCCTTGACGGACTCACTGTTCCCTGCTTGACAGACTGACTGTTCCCCTTTGATGGACTGTTCCCTGCTTGATGGACTGTTTTCTCAACTGGAAACTCTGAAACAAACTCCTCCCTTAAGCTGGCTTTGTCATAATATTTTAGCAGCACAGCAGTGAAAGAAAGTCAGACGCCCTTGGCTGATCAATTTGTCCAACCTGTTCCGACAACTCTCTTCTCAGAGGAAGAAAGATGTAATATGCACTGTACTCGAGAGAAAACTTTCTCTTTTCTGAGATATATTTTTCTTAGCATATAGTAATTATCCATGAGGTGGGTTTTTCTTCCTTCATTTGTTCCTTCCTATCTTTCTTTCTTTGTTTCTTTCTAGACAGGGTTTCTCTGGGTATCTTTGGCTGTCCTAGAACTCACTCTGTAGACCAGGTTGATTCTCCTACCTCTGCCTTCTGAGTGCTGGGATTAAAGATGCGCATCACCGTTGCCCAGTTAAATAAAGCTACATTTGTTTATTTATTTATGGTGTTGTTCCTTTCACTGTCATAAAGTGGGCTTTGATATAACGTTTTTTTATTTATTTATTTTAATTTATTTATTTATTAAGGATTTCTGCCTCCTCCCCACCACCACCTCCCATTTCCCTCCCCCTCCCCCGATCAAGTCCCCCTCCCTCATCTGCTCGAAGAGCAATCAGGGTTCCCTGACCTGTGGGAAGCCCAAGGACTGCCCACCTCTATCCAGGTCTAGTAAGGTGAGCACCCAAACTGCCTAGGCTCCCCCAAAGCTATAACTTTTTTTGTTTTGTTTTTTTGAGACAGGGTTTCTCTGTAGCTTTGGAGCCCATCCTGGAACTAGCTCTTGTAGACCAGGCTGGCCTCGAACTCACAAAGATCTCCCTGCTGCTGCTTCCCCAGAGTTGGAATTAAAGGCCTGCACTTTTCATACATTTATAGAATGTATTTTGATTATATTGACTTCTTCTTACCCTCTTTTGTCTTCCTTCCCACTCTTCTGGATTCTCTTTTACTGTCAAGTCTTTTAAATGGCCGAGTGAATTTTATTAGAGTCACTCAGAAGATGATGAGAGAGGCCTTGTTGACAGGTCGAGGGAAAATGTACTTCCCTCTACCCTCAGCCATTAGCTCTTAGGGAGGGATGGGACCTTGTGACTTCCTGCCCTTCCCATGATGAATGATGAATGTTGATGGTTTAATCACTGCCACACAACTGCCACAGGTTAGAGTATACCTCACAGTGTACCCCACACAGCTGCTGAAGTTAGGGTACAGTGAAGCCAACACCCCACAGTGCTCCACAGTGCTGCCCTCCTGTGCACCCCACAGTGCTCTCTTCCTGTGCACCCCACAGTGCTCTCCTCCTGTGCACCCCACAGTGCTCTCCTCCTGTGCACCCCACAGTGCTCTCCTACTGTGCACCCCACAGTGCTCTCCTCCTGTGCACCCCACAGTGCTCTCCTCCTGTGCACCCCACAGTGCTCTCTTCCTGTGCACCCCACAGTGCTCTCTTCCTGTGACCCCACAGTGCTCTCCTCCTGTGCACCCCACAGTGCTCTCTTCCTGTGCACCCCACAGTGCTCTCCTCCTGTGCACCCCACAGTGCTCTCTTCCTGTGCACCCCACAGTGCTCTCCTCCTGTGCACCCCACAGTGCTCTCCTGTGCACCCCACAGTGTTCTCCTGTGCACCCCACAGTGCTCTCCTCCTGTGCACCCCACAGTGCTCTCCTCCTGTGCACCCCACAGTGCTCTCCTCCTGTGCACCCCACAGTGCTCTCCTCCTGTGCACCCCACAGTGCTCTCCTCCTGTGCACCCCACAGTGCTCTCTTCCTGTGCACCCCACAGTGCTCTCCTCCTGTGTACCCCACAGTGCTCTCTTCCTGTGCACCCCACAGTGCTCTCCCCCTGTGCACCCCACAGTGCTCTCTTCCTGTGCACCCCACAGTGCTCTCCTCCTGTGCACCCCACAGTGCTCTCCTCCTGTGCACCCCACAGTGCTCTCCTCCTGTGCACCCCACAGTGCTCTCCCCCTGTGCACCCCACAGTGTTCTCCTGTGCACCCCACAGTGCTCTCCTCCTGTGCACCCCACAGTGCTCTCCTCCTGTGCACCCCACAGTGCTCTCCTGTGCACCCCACAGTGTTCTCCTGTGCACCCCACAGTGCTCTCCTCCTGTGCACCCCACAGTGCTCTCCTCCTGTGCACCCCACAGTGCTCTCTTCCTGTGCACCCCACAGTGCTCTCCTGTGCACCCCACAGTGCTCTCCTGTGCACCCCACAGTGCTCTCCTGTGCACCCCACAGTGCTCTCTTCCTGTGCACCCCACAGTGCTCTCCTGTGCACCCCACAGTGCTCTCTTCCTGTGCACCCCACAGTGCTCTCCTCCTGTGCACCCCACAGTGCTCTCCCCCTGTGCACCCCACAGTGCTCCACAGTGCTGCCCTCCTGTGCACCCCACAGTGTTCTGTGCACCCCACAATGCTCTTCCCTTGTGCACCCCCATATTTTCCTCTAAATCTTACACTCTTTCCATTCCTTCTTCTGTAATGTTCCTGAGCTAATAGACTTCAGTTGTGGGCTTTGCATTACTGGGTGCTACTAAGTATACCTATACAGTATTACACACAAGTACACGTGTGTCTTCGTGTGTCCATGCACGCATGCCTGTGTGCACACGTGAGGTTGGGAGAATGTAGGTATCTTCCTCTGTTATTTTCCACCATTTTTCTTCGAGGTAGGAGCATTCCCTGGACCCAGGTCTCAGCATTTTCTAGCTCAGTTGGTAGCTAGGGAGTCCCCGGGGATCCTCATGTTTCTGTCATTTTCCTATCTCAACACAGTGTTCACAGGCGTGTGTGGCTATGCCCAGTCTTCTATGTGGGTGCTGGCGATGCAGACTTAGGTCTGCAGGCTCACACAGAGCCGTCTCTTCAGCCTCATTTATTGCTTCTTACAGATTCGAAACTGTTTGACCTGGAGAAATGGCTCAGCAATTTAGAAAACTGGCTTATTTTTCCCTGGTCCTGAGTCCAGTTTCCAGTACCCACACAGTGGCTCACAATCCTCTATGCTGAGATCTGATGCCCTCCTTCTGGCTTAAAGTTGTGTATGCAGATTGAGTACTACATAAAATAAATAAATAAATTTAGAAAACAAATACAGCAACAAAAAATGTTTCATATCCACAGACCATTCTTGAAAGAGGACTATTTTTAGGTAAGTTTCATATATTAAGTATATAATCTATATTTGTTTTAGGATCTGTAGACAAACTTCTAGGCTTCAGTTAGTAGCTCACACAGAGACAGCGCCTCTTCTCCACAGCTGTTAGTCTTTGGTCTCTTACTATATGCTTGTTTCTATGTCTGTACAAACAAAATCACACAATATAAGATACAAATCAGTAACTACTTTCATTGTAATGTTTGCTCTTATGTAATTAAATATTAGCCCTGAAAGAGAATTAAAACCTTTCTTTCTGTCTTGTTTTTAAATAGCTCAATCGCTGAAAGAATTTGCAAGGCTTCTTATTGCCGTAGAAGAAGAAAGGCGGAGGCTGGTAAGTTTGTTCTTATTTCTTATGAATCCTTCTGTGTTTGAGCATGCTGGAAGACAGAATAAATCTGAATTAGATAACCATATAGCATCTCACAACTAGAAACACAAAGTAAATGCTACATGCAGTTTGGAAAAGATCTTTGACTGTAATTAAGTTTAAAGATATTGTATGGAGGAACTGACTAATAAAGTGGATAAAACAGTCTATACTAAAGGCTGTTAGCATGAGACTTTGAAATGGGGGCATTTGAGTAGGGTCACGAAAGGCAAAGGGGACGTTGCTAGTTGGAAAAAATGGGTTTAAAATATTTCTAGACTAGTAGGTTGGTTAGCTTATGTAAAATATTAGGTCACAATTATTGGCAGTGCTTCTTTACACAAACTATAATTTAGTCTGGGTATGGTGTTACATGACTTTAATCTCAGCACCCAGGAGTGAAACTCTGCAAAGTTGAAGGCCCACCTGGTCTACATAATGAGTTCTAAGCCAGCCAGAGATACACAGTGATACCCCATCTTAAAAATTAACAACAAAGAAACAAACAAAAAATCAAAAAAGAAAGTTACTGTAAATTTTGGGTGTTGGAAAGTCAGTCGGTTCAGTGGTTAAGAACGCTTGTAGAGTAGCCTGGTTTGGTTCTCAGCACCTATGTGGTGTCTTCCAGCCAGCCAACTGCGACGCTTGCTCCTGGGACCACGACACCTCCTTCAAGCCGCCGCAGGCCCTGCATGCACATTGTGCCCAGACAAACATTCATGAATACGGACATTTCTGTTATGGCTGTAGTTAGCTTTTTTGAACAATGGATTTGAAGTTTATTTTATTGTTATTTTTACTGTCTGTATGTCCATGATGTGTGTATGTCTGTATGCATGTGTGAGCTAAGTGTAACACAGTGTTTGTGTGGAGGTCAGAGGACAACTTTGGAGAGCTGGTCCACTCCTTCTTTATGTGAGTTTTGGGAATCAAACACAGGTTACCAGGTGCTTGTTGCAAGTGCCTTTAACCAGGGAGATACTTGCTGGCCTTCAAGTTAACCATTAGAAATAAGGTTAACTGTAAAAAATAATAACCTCATGAAATGAGTGGAATTGGAAAAAAATTATTCCAAGTGAGGCAACCCAGACCCAGAGAGACCGACATGGCGTGTGCTCACCTCTAAGTAGATATTAGGAGAAAAGTACAAGATACCCAGCCTACAGTTCGCAGGCCCGGAAAGGCTAGGGAACAAGGAGGGCCCAAAGATGGACACATGGATTTCCCTGGGAAGGGGAAAGAGACGAGATATCCTGGGTGAACCGTGAGCTGGGAAGAGGGGTGTAATGGGGTGGGTCAAGTTGGGCAGGTGAGTGTGAGAGCTGGGTTGGGGGCAGGATGGGGGAGAGGAATGAAAGAGATTCTTGATGTGGGGGGGCATTTCAGGGTTTGGGAGAAACTTTGAACCAGGGAACCAACCGCCCAGAAATCCAAAAGAATAGCCCTGGCTACGATTTCTAGCAATAGTGGAGAGGGTGCCTGATCTGGCCTTCTTCTGTAATCAGATCAGTGATTACCCTAATTGTCACCAGAGAGCCTTTATCCAGTAACTGATGGAAGCAGATGCAGAGATCCACAGCCAAGCACTGGGCAGAGCTCTGGGAGTCTTGCTGAAAAAAGGGAGCGGGGATTGTATGAGGGGGTGGGGGTGTCAAGGTCATGACAGGGGAACCCACAGAGACAGTTGACCTGAGCTCCTGGGAGCTCATGGACTCTGGACTCAGGGAGCCTGCATGGGACTGACCTAGGCCCTGTGCATGTGTGTGACAGTTGTACCTTGGTCTGACTGTGAGGCTCCTAGCAGTGAGATCATAGCCTCTTCCTGGTTCCTTTAGCTGGCTTTTGGGAACCTGTTCTGCATGCAGGATTTCCTAGCCCAGTCTTGGTACGGGGGAGGAGCTTGGTCCTGTCCCAACTTGATGTGACAGGCAAACTTTGTTGGCACCCATGGATGGCCTGTCTCTTTCTGTGTGGAGGAGGGGCGAGTGGGGAAGGGGATAGATGGGAGGTGAGGGAGAGTGGAGGGAACTGGACGAGAGGAGGAAGTGTGATTCATATGTAAAATAAATAAAACAAAGTTAATTGATAAAAAAACTAAAAAAGACACTTGAAATATGCAAGCCTCTATACCAACACTGTAATGAAATAGATTTTCCTGAAATTAAAGAATAAATGTAAAGAATATCTCAGTGTCCTACATAGATTAAATTCCGTCTTTTGTCTCCATTACATTGTGGGTGCTTTTTATCTCCTGACTTGGAGTTCTCTGAAGAGACAAGAAGGGAACTTTAGGGATGGTGGTACCTGACCCTCAGTCCCTCACCACTCAACAGTGGTAGTTACAGCTTCTGGTGCTTGTTGTCATTTCACTTCTATTGCTGTGACAACACCCCAACAGAAAGCGGCTTAGAAGACCAAGGGCTTTATTCTGCCTTACAGCTGCAGAGGGGATACGATTTTAGCCCTAGCTTGGTCTGTCAAAGAGAATTGCCACATTTGGTTGTGTGTGTGTGTGTGTGTGTGTGTGTGTGTGTATGCATATTTGCTCACAGAACTGGTCTCCTTGATATGACTTTAGTGTGCCTATAGGCTCTCCCAATTCCAATTTAGTTCAGCACCTTTCTACTTTGAGGACCAGTGATTTATCAGGTGGTGCCTTGTAGGTAGGGCCAGATGGGTGGTACTGTTGCTATGTGCTCATAATTGCAGGATCATTCTTCATCCCCCAAGCTCAAATGTTTCTTCTAAACTGGAAGCTGTCAGGTTGAAGCACTTTCTGAGCAAACCACTGTTTTACATACTGTGGAGGGACTTAGATTAGGGCCCAGCCAGATTGTAACATCTGCTGGTTTGCCTGCTTGTCCTCCCTCCCTCCCTCCCTCCCTCCCTCCCTCCCTCCCTCCCTCCCTCCCTCCCTCCCTCCCTCCCTCTCTTTCCTTCTCCCTTCCCTTCTTTCTTTTTTTCCCATTCTTGCAGTAGTAGAAGTTGTTAGTCTAGAGAGCAGGAAGAATGAGAACATTTGCTAGGATTTGGGGAAATATTTCAAAGTATTCATATTATGGAGACTTAAGACTTGTAATGGCAGCTAAGAGTATGTTAAAATTCTAAAAATACCTCTGTATAGAAATTGTATAGTGGTCAGTCAGTGACACCCATTTTGGTGTCATTTTACTGCTCATTTAACACTTCTGTGTTGGAGTGTAAGGAAGGCAAGTAATGGAAGATAAAGGCAATTTTCCTGTGTATTCCTTGCAGGCTCCCAGAAGAACGTTTGCAAAATTCTCTTTTTCCTCTCTAAAACTCGGGGAATATGCTGTTAGCTATTTTCTGTTCCTGGTAATACACAGAAGACTAAGTTGGTATTAACTTTAAAATATATTTTTACCGTAGCATTCTATTTATAGAAAGATTCAGACATGATACTTTTCGTTGTGACGAACATCCTGATGGTTATTATTTTCATGGTTATATATAAAATTGCTGAATTTCAAGATTTGTAAACGGATACATGAAAATAGACACCCAATCTTTCTATACCTTCCTGTCTCCCAAGACCTATGTATTCAGCCTGTTGATTTACAATTGTTGACTCTCAGGAAGGGTTTTAAGCCACTGTTCTCCCGGATAGCACTAGCATGACCCATTTCAAACAGGACATGCCAGTGAGGAGCTTTCATATGTTATGACTTTTTTTCTCATCACTATATATATTGTATATGGTGTTGAAAATTACCGTTTCTGTTTCACTCCTTCAGTACAACTCCCTGGGCAGGGTTTTTACTGATTATAGATGTAGTGTTCTCATTCCCAATGACATCTTCCAAACGGACACAGCACTTGGGCCTCTTGTCTCTCTCCTTTGCTCTTTATCTTGTAGGGTTCATAGCCTTTACTTTGGACACTAAAAACTATACATCATGTTGGACAATTTTAGCTTTTACCATTTCCTATTTTCTCCTTTGTGGGGTGTGTGTATGCGTGTGCACTTGTATGCTCTGTATGTGTGTGAGTGCTGGCCTATGCATGGAGGTCAGAAGACAACCTGGGGGTTGGCCTTCACCTTCCATCATGTGTGGAACTAATCTCTTGTTCCAACACTCTGTCCTGGATAGCAGACCCAGCGCTTCCGAGAGTTCTCCTGACTCTCGCCTCATCTACCATAGGAACGCTGGCATTATGGCTGCAACCTACCATGTCGGTATGACAGCTCTTCTGACATTTTATCATTGCCCCTCATGTTTGCACCATAGACACAATAACCTCGCAACCACCTCTCCAGCACTTCCTTTCATGTGCTCTGCAGGATCACCATTCTTGTTTATTTATTGCTAGTGTTGTGTGTTTGCTAGTCGTTGCTGTATTAGTAAACTATGATTGGAGTCTGCTCTTTGATACTTAGGTAGCACAAAAATATACTTTGATGTTATGAGGTAAATGTAAAGTTGCTACGAAAATTAATGCTTACACAGGGAATTTAATTTTCAAGTGCAGGGAAAACAGTTAGTGGTTACACAGTACACAAGAAAACATCAAGGAGGAAGCTCTGGAAGGAAGCTTTAAACAGCTTAACAAATCAGTGGGTTTTTGGAATGTGTCGGCTGATAGGTCAATGATATACATTCAGAAATGAGCGACACAGCTGCTCTTCTCCAGAGAGCAAAGGCATCATCTTCGTTCTGATGAAAACACAGTCACTGTATCCATTTCCTGTAGACGGCAAGGGAAAGCTTTGGTAATCACCAAGAGAAGAGCAAAAGCCTTCGTAAATATTCCTTTCATATTTTGAATTAGTTATAAGATAAATAATAAATAGAAATCCCATGTATTCTTTAACAACTTTTCCCTAATGGTAGTGTGATAAGCAAAATAAGTTCGACTCCAAAAGACAAATATTGAATGTTTTCTCTCATATGCAGAATTTAGAGGTATGTGTGTGTGTATGTGTGTAGGTATATATAATGCTTATGAAAGAAGAAAGGCATGCATGTATGTAGGCATGTCTGTAGGTATGTCTGAAAGGAGAAGAGCAACCATTTTGGGGAGGAAGGGGACAGTGGGAGGGGAGGTGGTTAACAACAAATGGTAACAGTACAATTTACACATGTACTATCATGATGGGACTATCATGATGAAGCACATTGTTTTGTAAGTTGACTATAAACAATTTCCAGGGCATGGGAAATCATTGAAAATGGAAGTAGTCACGTTTTGCAAACATTTATAGTGTCTTTCTCTGAACTGAGTATTGTTCAGCGAGCTGAGAGCACAGCAAGGAGCTGAAGTAATTTTTGCTGTACAGCTGGTGTAGACAGAGGTTACACAGGGGAAAGAGCTGGTGTCAGGTGCTGATGCACACTCTAAAGAGGTAAGGACAGGGCTGCTCAGTGGTGCTAGGATTGTGGGTGTGCAGTGTGAGTGCAACCAGTGTGCAGAGCTCTGATCTTGACCCTGAGTACAGAGGAAGGAGGCTAGAGAGAGAGCATGGGATGTTGGAGGTGTGGAAGGGCTGGAGCCAAGAACTAATGAGGAGAAGCTTGAGATGGAGCTGACTGCTAAGGATGTTCAGGAATGAGACTTGCTCTCTGGATGGTCTTTCAGAAATGGGTTTAGGGATTTAAAGATAGGCAGGACTGAGAAATTTCTGTCACATTGCCACTTCATTTTCAAGTCAGCGTTTGTTTCATAGCTGTATGTGTCTACCATCTGATTGTGTAAATTTACCATAATTATTTCCCTGATGATCTTATGCCCAGATCCATGAAGTTTCCCCAAAACCAACAAGGAGACCGAGTCCCATTTGTAAAATCATAGAGCCTTTATTTCATACAAGTTTGCAAACTTTGTCTCTCAGTGTGTGGAATAATCAGAGAGCCCCAAGCTCAGTTAGGGTTGGTTTTTTATAGTAGTAAAGGTGGGGGTGAGGGATTTCTAAGGTTCAGGACCCCTGATTGGCTGACATTTGTCTAGGGGTATCCTGGTGAGTGTGTGCTGGCAGGTGATCCTATCTACAACAGTTGGGATGTTAGGAATTTCCTTTGGATGGTCTGTTCTTGGGTGATGCTCTGGTAATCTCAGTTTGTGGTTCTTCCTACATCCAGGTATTGCTTCAGGGTAAACTACTGAGACTCGGGCCTCCATTAAACTTATTGATGGCTGAGTCCTACAGTGGCAGGTGATAATGGTTGGAAGTAAAGAGCTTCCTTTGGGTGGTCTGTTTCTATTTAGCTTATCACTGCTGGCTTCTACAATGACGGTAATGGATGTAGTTTAGAATGTCTTTTAGAATCAACCCTTTTAATACGAGGGCTGTGCTGTGCTGGCCTTCGCCACTTACCAGAGAGCTGACCCTCCCCATTGCCAGTCCTGGGATAATAGATTCCCCCACCCCCAACTATGCCTGCCTGCAAGGGAGAGCTGGCCCTTCTCCTCACCTGAGGGGGTGGTCCCAGCAGTCCAGACTGACCAACTCAGCTATGATCCAGACAGTCATCCAGGGCTTAGAGTGGGCACTACCCAATATTTACCCTATCTATGACCTGCTGGAGTACGTGTAGGGACTGGTCTTGCAGAACCATAGCTACAGAATCTCCCTGACTCAGGGCAACAACAGGACTTTTGAGAGTAGTTTCCTCAGGAGTCCAGTGTTGTTGCTATATCAGAAGCCAGAGGCCTTGAACCTGACAAACAACACATTACACAATGAGCATTTACAAGTAAAGCTGTTTGGACAAAAGAGTTTACTGCATGACACACCACAGCTTCCAATGCCACTAAGATGAATGAAGATTGAAGATGATGTGGGAGTTGGGGAGACAGGAGACCTGTTTTTTTTCTTGCTTTTTGGTTTTAAAATTAATATTCTTATTTACATTTTTTTGTTTTGTTTTATGTTTCTTGAGACAGGGTTTCTCTGTAGCTTTGGAGCCTGTCCTAGAACTAGCTCATGCAGATCATGTTGGCCTTCCACCTGCTTCTGCCTCCCGAGTGCTGGGATTAAAGGTGTACTCCACAACTGCTCAGCCAAACCTTATTTTTCTTAACCAAGAATGAATCCACAGCCTCTCATTTCCTGTGAAAATGAAAGCAAAATTTCTCCTTGGTAACATATCTTTTAACTTAAATTTTGAAGTCAAGGCATTTTCAAAATGTATAGGTTGGATTAATCTGGCAGCATTTATAATCAAATGTATTTTAGCAGCTGTTGCTTCTTCTTCAGCAATCAAACAATTCAAAGACAACACAATAACATATAGTATCCAGAATCTCTGTGTACTTTCCATCTTTATGTGGCCTTTTTTCTTTCTCTATTTCTTTTATTCTTATTTTTTAATTTTTTGGTTTTTTGAGACAGGGTTTCTCTGTATAGCTCGGCTGTCCCGGAACTAAGTCTGTAGACCAGACTGTCCTCAAACTCACAGAGATCCGTCTGCGTCTGCCTCCCAAGTGTTGGGATTAAAGGAGTGTTCTGCCACACCTGACTGCTCTATTTCTTTCTTTTTTTAAAAGACTTTCTCTATCATTTTTCTTTTCTGTCCCAAGCCTACGTTTATTTTTAAGCATAAACACACTGTAAACTATTTAGAGTTTTGTTTTTTTAAAGCTAATTTTGTCTTTTTGTGTGTCTGTAATCACTTTCTGACCACGAGAGTTTTGAATCTGCTAAGAAATATGGCTAGGATTAAAGCTGCACTTTTGGCAGCTGGCTCCACCAGATTCCTTAGCTTTTTGAAGCTAATTTTGTCTTTTTGTGTATCTGTAATCACTTTCTGACCAGGAGAGTTTTGACTCTGCTAAGAGATATGGCTGGGATTAAAGCTGCAGTTTTGGTAGCTGGCTCCACCAGATTCCTTAGCTTTTTGAGAGTCTAGCTTCCTGGTGGAGGTGGTAGTGGGAGCCACATTTGTTGTTACAGCTCTGGAGTTTCTAGGTTCATGCCAAGAAGCCTGATACCAGCTGCTCGTAAATACCATTTAAGTGTTTTGTGGCAGAGCCTCTTTAAAAAGTTGCCAGGTTTTTGCCACTGACACTGAGTCAGGAAGCCTCTCTTAGAGGAGCTGTGCCTCTGCTAGGCTCTAACAAACAAAGCCCACCTGAGAAAGACGGTTACCAATATGCTGCACTTGACTCTGTTCTTATCTGTCTAGAATCTTTTTTTTTAAAGCTTTCTCAGGCTTTATTGCAGAAATTCTTGGCAAACATTTGGGCACCATTTGTAGATGGAAGTTTCTGACCCGCCCAGTTCCACCTCCATTCAGTTCCAAATAAACACACAAGGGTTTATATTAATTATAAACTGTTTGGTCTATTGCTCAAGTTTGTTACAAATTACCTCTTACAACTTAAATTAACCCATAATTCTTACCTGTATTTAGCCATGTGGTGTGGTATCTTTTCTCAGTAAGCATTCTCATCTTGCTTTATCTGTGTCTAGGTGGCAATTCTCTCCCCAGAATTCTCCTCATCTGGTTTCCCTTCCTATACTTCCTGCCTGGCTACTGGCCAATCAGCATTTTATATGAGTTACCATCTTTACAGTGTACAGGAGCATTCTCCCACATCTTTGTGTAAGTACTGTTTGTTTGTTGTGCTATGGGTTAAAGGCTGACCACCACTCTACATTGAATAACCAATAAAGGAGTTCATTCCCCGGAGAGGCTAATTCTCCTTCTCCCAGCAGTCCTTGGTGTGGAGTAGGATGGAATGAGAATTTCCCCCACCTATGCTCTTATGTCCACTGATATTGCTATTGTCTTGTTTATGCAGATATTTCTAGAGGGGCTGTTTCACAGCAGCTCTCTTCTATCTGGCTTGTACAACTGTTCCTCCCCCTTTTCTGTGACTTTTTTTTTAATAGAATCTAAGCTGAATGTGTTGCTCTGAGCTTAGCTCCTGTACACAAGTTGCCACCGTTCTATAGTGGATGCGATACGTCTAAGAGGTGCAGGAAACCAGGGTAAATGATTCCAAGAAGGAAATATAGAAACAACGTTATTAATTGCTGTAGATATTTTATGTGTAAATTTTATTTGTTTTTATATGTCTATGTATGTGTATTATGCATGTGCGCATGTATGCATGTATGTACATATCTATGTATGTATATATGCGTGCATGTGTGTGAATTTCTCTGTATATGTATGTGCATGCATATATGTACATATGCATATGTGTATATGTATCTGTGTTTTGTGCATCAATGCATGTGTACTTGTGAGTATGTAAATGCATGAATATATGCATGGATTTGTGTGTGCATGCATGTATGTATATGTGCATGTATATGTATGTGTGCTCGTGTGTATGTGTGTACATGTGCATGCATGTTTGTATGTGTATGTATATTTATGTATGTGAGTGTGTTTGTATATATATGTATATGTTTGTGCATGCATACATACATGTATTGTATATGTATATTGTGTGCATACATGTATATGTATGTGTGTATATGTATATGTCTATGTGTACTTGTGCGTGTTTGTTTACAGGTATGTGAGAGTTAAGGAGACCAGAAGAGAGCATTGAATCCCCTGCACCCCTTGTTGCTTATTGCTGAGAACCAAACTCCAGTTCTCTGCAAGAGCAGCAGGTGCTCTTAACTGTGGAACCGTCTCTCCAGCCTCTATTTGTCTGAACATATTTGAACATATCACTGATGATCTTAGCCATCTAAGTGAGTAGTTCAGTGGTGTTCTGTGCATGTTACTGTGCTTCAGTCTCCCGTACAACACGACTGTGCTCTCAACTCTTGTCGTTGAACAATCCTTCCCACCAAATACCTGCTTTCTCTTCCTCCTTTCTCACAGAGACAAACTAAGTCAACATTTGTTCTTCACATTTTAGATTTCTCCATCTTGTGTATGGGCCAGAATCCCTGCTCTCTCGAGGTTGGATATTCTCTCTGTGTATGAATACACACTTCACATGGTCAGCCTTCACCAAAGAAACTAGGTTGTTTCTGTTTTTAAAAGTTTTGGGAACAGTTCTGATGTGAACGTGGGTGAACAGACATGTGTTTGAGCCCCTGTTTTGTGTGTGTAAGTGTGCGTGCGCTTGTGTGTGTTTCAGAAATGTATTTAAAAATCATTCTCATGACCATTTTCTATTCTTTGACAATTTAATATATATATATATATATATATATATATATAATGTATTTTGATCATATTCATCACCCTTTTTCTCTCTCTTATTTTGCTTCCATTCCTTCTGGAACCTTTTTTTTTTAACCGCATCTTTCTCCTAATTCCATGTCTATATCTCACTGGCTTTAATGAGAACGCAATGATGGGCAGCTTACCAATGGTTACCCCTTTGAATAAAAGTGACTGTTCCTCCCCAAGCAAATACTACTGCCAATTGCTCTATGCTGGGTGGTGTGTGTATGTGTGGTCTATCCATGCTGGAATATTGATGGGTCCGGCCTTGTCCCCTCTGAGGGGGAGGGAGACAGTACCTTATTTAAACAGGCTGCACTTGGATTCTCTTTGTAGCTGAGGACCTGTGTTCCTGATCCACCTCCAAATTTTGGGAATTACCCTCACTCATCACCAAGCTCAGTTTCCAGGCTGCTGGGGTGAACTCCAGGTGCTGCATGCCCTACGTTGACCTCGAGAGACCACCTTATTGCTTGAGTGGGTCGAGTTCCCCCCCCCACACCCCCTCCCCATCCTGCTCATACTTCTTGCTTCTGATTGTCCAGCGCCACCCTCAGAGGTGTGACTATTGCAGCAGAATTTCATGACTGGGGTAGGTGGTGAAACCTTTTCCACGAATCTACAGGTTTATCAGTGCGCATTGAGCACAGTAGGAAATGTGGTGTGTTTAGCAGACACTGCTGTAAGAACATGCTTTGTGGTTGGAGAGAGAGTGTCAAAACATCAAGACCACATTTCTCTGCGCACTCTGCAGCGTTACGTGAAGGACGGTGATTGTTGTAGGAACAAGACTCTACCCAAAGTGTGTTTATACGCTGGGTAATGCAGTCATTTGAAGCTTCGTTATTTTGATTGGCAACAGTTAAATAGCTCTAATTTCCTTTGCCTTTTGTTCTTTCCAGACAAGCATTTTTTAATAGCTTTTATTGCCAGCCTCAGCAAAGCACGCTGTAAAAATGAGGAGAGCTTGGTATTTCCACAGCTCTTCTTCTCATTGTAATTGGAGCTTTGATGGTGAAACTGGAAAGTGAGGCCACGTAGGATGTGATCCTGGCCCCAATGGGCATGTGGCGACAAGTGGCAGGGAGGAGGCGAACGCTGTGAGAGCCTCCTGGGCAGCTTGTTTTATCAGATGACTAGAGCAGAGAGGAGAGGAGTTTTACCAGGACTGTTGACGTTTCGAGCAGAGGGATTCCTACTGCAGAGGACCTTCTCCCACACTGTGGGTCACTTCGTGATATCTCCCACAGTAGACTGCTCTGTATCCCTAAATGGCACCATTCCTTCCCAGATAGATTAAGCTGTGAGTCACCGACCTTTTGTATTTATTGGGAGCCATTCCTAGTGGCTCTGAGGGTATCCCTTGATATCATCTGACTTAACTGGGGTAGTTATTAATCATATCAATAAGGCTTTAGCTCTTATAAGATACGGCAGCTTCTAAGTTATCCATGTCTCTTTACACACGGTAAGCAGGGATCTCAGGAAGGTTTGGCTGTGTTGCATTCTAATGAAGTATTTGTATAAGTACAACCCTTTGCAACTCTGTCATAAGTTTGCTAAAGTCAAATATGACAACAATCAGTATTCAATCTTTTTTTGTGTGCGTGGCAAGTACTGTCATAAATGCTCTACAGTAACTCATGGAATCCACAGAGCTACTATGTAAGGAAAGTTGCTTAGCCTTGGGTTTGTAGGGGGACACCTTGAGGCCCGCCTACAGGGACTGCCCAATCAAAGCTCCAGCAGGCAAGCAGAAGGGCAATGGGCCCCATGAAGAGTCCTTCTGGTTGTGTCTGTGGCTAACAGTACACAGGGCGATGCCTCACTGTAGAAGATGGTACTGGCAGGTCTCAGACTAACCCCACCACAGTGCCAGCTCAGCCGGCCAGGAGTTTTCATGTCGTGCCGCTTACTGCTTTCATGAAGCAATGATTCAATATGTTCCAAAAGATTCCCACTGGTAGGACCACCACAGACCTGATGGAGGGCCACAGGAGAAGGGGATTATATTTCTGGAACAGGTCAGGCCTGCTGACCTAGCCCAGAGTGTTTCTGCCTCACTTTTGTGTCCTCCTTCCTCTGAGGTCATCTTGTCCATTTTAACTTCATTTGCTTCTTTGGCCGGACCACCATGTGCAAATGCAGTCACTTACTGACCCGTCTATTCTTCTTGAACTGCATCATCGCGTGGCCTCTGTTCTGAAATGGGATGAGAGGAAATGAGCCAGGCAGTGTCTGCTCTTTATGTGGTGAGTTAGTGGTAGGAACCTACACAAATAATAGCAGTAATGCAAGGTGCACTGAGTGCTGGTAGCAACGTACACGGGACGTTCAGAGCACGGGGGCATTATGTCTGTCTGGAGGGATCCGGGAAGGGTTTGTGAACTGGGCCGTAAATGATAAGTAAGTGTCCCCAGCAGTAGACAGAGGAGAAAGTGAATGGGCTGGGGAAGGGATGTGGGAAGAGGTGACGGTCATTTACAAGAGCAAATACAGATGTGCCCATGTAGGTCAGAGCTTGCTGTCAACAGAAAATGCAGGGTGTACTGGTGCCTGATGCAATTCAAAGTGCTGGGGTTTGGGCAGTGGGAAATTGTGTGGAGAGATGCTGGCAGCAGCTAAGAAACGTGAGGGGCTGGAAAGATATCTCAATGGACAGAGCAGGAAGAAGAGGAGAGAAAGCACACAGGTGTGGCAGTGTGTAGTTACCACCCCAGTGCTGCGGCTTTAGGGACAGGGGATTTGGGAGACTCTCGTACTACCTAACTCCTTACCATGCTGGGCGAATTTTAGGCTAGGGAGAGACAGTGTTTCTTAACAACAAAAGCATGGATACTCCGCACAAGGGACCACACCCAAAGTTGTCTTTTGGCCTCCACAAATGTTACATACTTCTGACACGAACATGTGTTTACGTGTGTGTGTGTGTGTGTGTGTGTGTGCACAAGTGTGTGTGTGCGTGCGTTCACGAGTGCACAGGCACATGCACAGAGATCATAGTTTAGTGATAGGCTGCTTGCCTAGAATGTGTCCACCCCTATGTCCACTTGCAAGCTCTGAAAAAATGGGGTGGGGCAGGTGAAAACAGTGTGTCAGGCGGTAGAGCTTAAATGAGTTACTTTCAGGTCACATGACAAGAATCCAGGGAGCCGTTATCATTCCTTTAACCTCAAGGTTGGATTCACAATTCAGTTTTGCATTTATAAAATTAGTAAAATACTTAATTTGAACAAATCTATTGAATGAATGAGTGTGTGTGTGTGTGTGTGTGTGTGTATGAACAGCTTCTGCCTGGTGTGCGTGTGTGCATGTGAACAGCTTCTGCCTGGGCAGGTCATCCTTGTTAAGCAGCTGTGTTGACTCTGAGGGGAAATAGCAGCTGGAGACTTGAGAGCAAAGGATGTGAACTTAGGCAGAGTGGGGGTAATGGAGACGGGGCCGCAGCTGACTGCACTCAGGTAAAGGGCTGGCACCGGAGAGACGGAGGAAATTCCTAGATTCCTAGGTGTGACTCGTGGAGACAATATGTCGAGATCAGCTTATCCGGTCCTAGGAGAGAGGACAAGGTCTGGTGACTTCCCAGACCTTGGGGTGAGCCAACTCTGGGTCTGCCTCTCATTAGCCTTGTGACCTTGGACACAGTATTTAGCATTTCAAACAGTGCCAGTCTAGGGTCAGTGTGGGATTTGCTAGCATTTAGGAAGCTCTTGTAAGTTCACCTGGCACAGATGATTTAAATGAGACCAAAATGATAAGGACTATTTCAAACCTGCATAAAAACACAGAATGATTAGAATCTAGACTGGAACAGGAGTGGCTTCATTTTAAAGCCATTTCCACCTGATATTCTGGAATTTTTTTAAGCTTTTTTATTTTTTGAAGTTGGTAACAATAATGATTTTTCATCTTTGTTTTGCTCTGTTTTCTTTTGGATGTTGTATTTTTGGGCATTCATGCATGTTTGTTCAGATTTTTACTTGATTAATGGAAGATCTCAGCTGTTGGGAATACCATAATTCCCGATTGGCAGTAAATATGAAAAAGACAAAAGTCTTGGGTTTCACATTATGTCCGTAACTCCCAGCCAAATTTCATGAGTTGCTAAAGGACTGTGACTGTGCTTCCCTCCCTCCCTTCCTCATCCTCCTTTCCCTCCCTCCCTCCCTCCCTCACCCTCCCTCTTTTCCTTCCTCCCTCCCTCACTTCCTCCCTCTCTCTTCCCTCCCGCCCTCCCTTCTCTACCAAATCCCCATTCTTCTCTCTCTGCTTCTCTCCCTTTCCCTCACTATCTTGTCTCCTTCTCTCTGACAGCATTTCCATTCTGTCTTCAGACTCCCCTTGAGGCCTTGGGTCATTCTTGAGGGGCAGAGTTAGGAGACTGAACCAGAAGAACAGTGGGCAGCAGAGTCAGCAACCCGGTGGAGCTCTTAGGACTCAGGACCAGCAAAGGAAGGCAGCCACATTGTCTTCACAGGTTTGTTAAGTGCCTGCGTTGGAGACTTTCTTCTTTCCACCAGAGCAGCTCTTGGATGTGCTTTGCTCTTGTTTGAAAAGTTACTAATTTTGTCAAAAAGAGGCTTTAGATAGATTACAGAACTAGCAGGCCACGTGATCCGTTACAGAGAGACGCTTGCTGCTTGGTAGCCGGTGGTTCAGTGTGCTGAGTCAGGTCTATGATATTGCAGATAGCACTATTTTAATCAATCCGTGCTCTGTGGTCATATAACAGGTACAAACATATACGTGTGTTCAAGTGAAAATGTGTGGTCGTGAACTACATAGGAACATCTGGATTTTAGAAGACAGTTTGGCTTATTTTCGAGTAACTGGGGAGGTTTGCAGCAGTTGCTCTATTCCTTTTGTAATGTCTTGTTGTCTTAGTCATTTAATGTTTTTGCTGTGTTTTGAGGCAGGGTCTCGTATTGTAGCCCAAGTTGGTCTTGCACTCAGATCCCGTCTCCTGCCGCAGTCTCAGGAGTGCTGGGATTGCTGGTGTGTACCACTACAGCATCTCAGCCTTTCAATGGAAGTGCAGTAATTTTTAACCTTAGAATTGGTCCAGTGCACAAGTAAAGTTCAGTTTGTCACCTACAGAGACACACGAAGTATGGGCCAGCTATATTTATTCTAAGAACAAACCATTACTTTTGTGATTATGCACAGAAAAAGAAAAAGGTATGTACTTATTTAAACACATCAACAGAATCATCAGCTGTCCAGAGTTCTTGAAGAATTTCACTTTTGTGACAGCTGTTCTGGGGGAAACCATTTTATTTTATTTTTTTAATTTCTTTACCTTTAGGGCTTCTTCTTTCTTTGTTTCCATTATGAATTGCTTTTCTTCCCTTCTCTCTTGGAATATGTGAGAAAGGGTTCCGACAGCTTTGGAGTCAGGCGTACAAGACATTTCTTCAGGAAAGCCTTACCAGGGGTTGGGAGTCTCACTCAGTAGTAGAGCACTGGGTCCTGCCTTCAGCTCCAGGGGTGCGATGGGTGGGACTAAATGAAAACAGCCAGGTTATTAATGCAAAGTAAAGGGGAGAAAGAAGTGTGCACCTGAATAGCCAGAGTGTGTGGAGTTCGAGACTGGGTAGGATCTGGGCATGAAAAAGGTAGGTAGATTTTAAGTACTTCAGGTGGGAGGGGCAGGTATTACGTGGAGGCCTGAGGTGGCCAAGAGCTTATTGAGTCTTCCCAATAATACAGGCCATGTTTTTAAATCCTCCTCCAGAACCACACGGTAAGACCTGAACACCACAGGTTTTGGTTATAACTGAAGCTGAGCTAGAAGCCATCTTTGCTGGCTAGCATCATGGCACTAGGAAATTCTTCTCAACAGTCTTCCTCAGACATGGACCCTGCATGCTGCACTATGACCTTCCAGGCACGATGTGCCCATTATTGTCACAGTGGCATGACTGTTACCGGATGACCAACTGCTTCTTGTTGACTGTGAAGCCCGCTTCACAGCAAAGAACTCACAGCACTTACCATATATTTGTCCAAAAGCCTATGTCTGTGCATTCACATTTATTTTAATTAAAACTCCATTTTTGATGCCTTTAGATTTAGGTCATTTTCAGATTAGTTATTATATTTTCTCCTCCAGGTAGAAAGATGCCCCTGCTCATGAGTAGCCAGTGGCTCAGTCTGTGCAGTCCACAGACACGGGACGAGCCAAACATCTCTTTCCAGGACCTGGGCGTGGTCAATCAAGAGTTCTGAAGATGGCAATCGCTGTTCTTTGAGTTAAAGCTAGATGTTTCATTAGCTGTCCAGAGCACAAACTTCTTTAATAATTTGGCCTCAGAATACAATTTGTAATTTTCTCAAGCTATTCCTTTGATTTTTGAATCATTTACAAATTTGATATTTTCTACCAGAAATTATAGTTCTTACAGACATGCCTATGATATTTATTTCACTTGAAACTTTTTGTTTTGTTTTATTTTCATTTTTATGCTAGGCAAAGTGACTACAGGACTCCATTTACATATGTCGATTTCACAGTATGTCTCCAAAATAGCGTCATTTTGGTTGTGTATTTTTCAATTATGAAAGAACCAAACACTTGATCATCAGTGTTCACGAGAGATCTAGAGTAGATGGTGGATTCAAGAGTGAGGCAGGTAGGTGCATAAAGTTGGAGTGTGTTTTTATAATGGAACAATAAAGCAAATTATTGCTTCAGTGACTGTACCCACAACTATGTTGTCTTTATTGTAGGAAGCATGAGTAAATTGGATTTTACAACTCAATTCCCCTGTGAAACTTTCCACCCTGCTATTTTCTCTGTCTTACAGGGATAAGTGAATTATTTCTACCGTTTATAAACTGTCGTGACATAATCAGAGAAACTTCCAGAGGAGTTGAAGGGAGGGCCCTGCTGTCACCAGAGACAGCCCCCTCCATGTCCGCAGGAACCTCATTGGTGCCCGGGAGCACACTTGCTCTCCTAACCATCCCTCTTTTCCTAACAAAGTAGATACTTACCGTTTGCAAAAGTAACTATTGTGACGTCAAAGTGGGGCATCTGTAAATGAAGGAAAACATTCATTCACACGTGACAGCCTGTAGTACAAACCTCACAAGTTGGCTTGATTAGCCTGAGTGAGGGGGTCTCAGGTGGCTTCTGAAGAGCACTTGCTGGTGCGGTCACCTAGGCAGGTGACCAGCATGCAGCGTGGGCGTTAGAGCTGAGGATAGAAAAATCAATGCTGCCCCTCAGACCTTGTCTGGTTAATCCACCCACTTGATTTATTATCCCCAAACTCTGCCTTCCCAGAAGATAGTGCCATGCCAAATACAACTTGGAAGTGAAACTTGGGACGGTCAGACAGGTGGAGGCCAAACACTGAAAACCTTTTGTTAGAGAAAGAACCAGGAAGTCCATGTTCTAAGGCTTAGGAGCATACTTCTCATCACTTAATGTGGGCTTGTTTGTTGGCTGTACGCTTACCCTAGAGGGCAGCTTACAGATCAGTCTCTTGGTGTGTCTCATTTTCCTTGAATTTTTCTCAGTTGATGGTAAGCCGCATCTTGTATAACCTTCTTGGAAAGGGACACTGCCCAGCTGTCTTAATGAGGGGAGTTAGTGTGGCACTGAGCCCGACAGGAGATTTTCCTCTGTAGTAGGCTTCCCTCCACCCACTGCGTACGATTGGGAAACTGACGCCACATATGGTTCCGTTTTATGTTACAGAGGCCAAGTCTAGGAATTCCCTCGGGTCTTAATTGGCCAAAAATCCAAATCACACATTTGATCCAAGTGTTATTAGAGGGAATATTTTCTTTGGAGTGTTCGGCAAGCCCTTGAACTAGCTGCAGGCAGTGAAGCTTGTGATCATTTTCATTAACCCTTCACTCCTGAGTCGTGCAGACTGTCAGTAGAAAATACCGAGATTCTCCTATTGCTGTACATGGTACATCACTGTTGCTGCTTGTTCTTGCTTAAGTGCGGTCTTTCGAGAAACTGAATTTCGTTCTATTGTGAAGTCATTGGTCAAAAGGAAAATTCTCCTCTGCAGCCACACCCACACTTAAAAGTTTTGTCATGGTAACTGAGGATAGTGGAGAAGAATGCGCTATTTTGACAAGTTCCAAAAGCAGAATCGTAGAACAAAGATTTTTTTTGCTGAAGTAAATCATGACTGCAGAAAATGAGGACGTCCTTTGGCAATGGACTCACCCACTGCTTTCTTAGAGGCAGCGGGTTATAATTAAGACCACATTTGTGCTTCTACAAAGTGTGTCTGGTCCACATGTGCGTTCACCACCCACAGGCGGCTGAAGGAAGTTGTAGGAATGTTTGTCTGTGAGAAATTTCCCAGGGCAGCAAAAAATTGGTATTCAGCATCGAGAGGCCCACATCTCCTCTGCCTGTGTGTATATAGATTGTGTGGCCTGTCCTTGGCCTCTTGTTCAAGGGAATGCTCATTTAATGAGCCTTGCTCTAAGGTCACTGTCCTTCTTGTTCACTCAGACTACTAATGACTTAAGTCCCCTCCTCAAGGGAGGTTTGACAAGAAAGTAAGAGATGGATTTAGAAATGAGAAAGGAAAGACACAATGTCATTTCAGGGCTCAGTGTTGAAAGAGATTGTTTTGGCTGCTCCTTTCAGTCCCAAATGAGGATCCAGAGAGCGCGTGGATCCAGTTACAAGCTGTGTTTGATGGTGACCTTGTGTCAGAAAGGTCATGATTCTACGTTGAGAAGTGAGCACAGCGTAGGGCTTACACCTCTCCAGTTTAGACTCCATCACTTCTCCACTCTGTGACATCAGGTTAATCATGCTTTGAGTGTCAGGGCTTTCCCTCCATACGCTGTGAGTGATCTGTAAAATCATGTCCATGAAAGAGTTTGGCATGTGAGAAGCTTGAGTCCCAGTGTGTCCTCCTCAGCCTCTTCCTTTCCTTCCGCTCCTGGTGATGGAAGCCAAGACCCTGTGGTCAGGAGCAAGGACTCCAGTGAGCTACATCTCCAGCCGCAGAGATCTGTTCCTCCATTACTCAACATTCTGCCCAGTTTTTGTTTGTCTGGAGAACAGTTGTTCATTCTATGTTCCATTCTCATGCTAGGTCCTAGGCTTCTTGAGTCTGCCTCACCTATCTTGGAATTCCTGGTGCATGGCAGCAATGAGAATGAGTGACTATTGTTATGAACAAACTGAGAGAGAAACAAAGGGAAGTAGACCATACAGCAGAGTGGTGGAGGGGATGCAGCAGAGGCTCTCTCTTGTGAGATGCTGGCCGGCGAGCAGTCCATTCTCCAGGGATGCACCAGAATGGCTGTCTCTGCTGCGCCGTCTGCTGCTTCCATCGCCGCCAGCTGCCACTCCTTGGTTTCTTTTGATTTCTGCTGTGTTGCTGCCATCTTTATAATCCCTGCTTGTGTGGCATGTCCCCACATCCAGCGCCCATGTGTTTCTCATCTCCAGTTCCGGCAGTTATGTTCAAAGAACATAGTCTTATGTGTTTATATATTTATTTCGAAATGTTCAGCGTTGCTGGGTTGCTCTGCATATATCGCATGAGAAAGCAATGCGGCAGTAAGCATTGCACTTCACAAAAGTTTGCGGTCTATACCTCAGAACCCTGTGCGGCATTTGGAAGCTAAAGTGATAAATGAGTTCTTTTTATTCTTGCTAATGGATTTCTGGATTCCCACCTTCCCCTCCTCCCTCTTCTTAAGACCATGGCATTGAATGAAGCCACCTCACATTTGTGCCAGGGTTTTTACAATTTCTGTGCAAAGCATTTAGAGAAAATTCTTTCACAGCTTGATATGGAAACATACCCTATACTATCCTGTTAGGGAGGCACACAACCAGGACAGTTATTAAATTTATGTCACATCTTGTGGCTTTTTTGCAGGTGAACATGTATGACCTCTACTGACCATGCCTACAATTCAGGATGCCTCTACACCTCCCTGTCTACTGACCCATCTACTTCCAATGAGAACTATTCACTCGAGATATTCCAATTAGCTCTGAAATTATCCTAGGAAAAAAAATTAAAAATAATGGGTGCCGTGTGATGATAAATTCCTGTAGTCCTAGAACTTGGGATGGAGATACAGAAGGTTCGAGGTCACCCTCAGCTACACAGTGATCTCAGGGCAATCTGGACTACCTGGAACACTGTCTCAAAGACAAACTGGAAACTGCACAGAATCTCCAAATACACTTCAGTACAAAAACGAGCTCAAGTTTGTGTAAGTTGCATTCTTCCTTGATTGGCACAATTGGAAACTTACTGTCATGGCACTCAGTTAACCAAATGTGTGACCACTGAGCACCAGTGGAAGATCTTAAGCATAAAACTTCATCCTTCGCTGTTCCAATCTTCAGATTCTAACGGTTTTAAGGGCCCCCACAGTGCTTGTTCTTTTGGGGACACTTCAAGTACTGACTATCTCTAGGAAGTCCTTCAAGTTGATGTCACCTATGCTTCTATGGTGTGTGCAGTTTTTTCTACTGCTCAGCAGGGAAAATACTTTCCCCTTGTCCTGGGAAGTAGTGAGTTATCTTCCAAGTTATAGATCATCAAAGGATGTTGTCAGGGTTTCTGTCCTGCCTGGTTCCCACAGTCGTTAAGTCCCAAAGAAATCACACAGAGGTCTATATTAGCTATAAACTGGTTGGCCCATTAGCTCGGGCTTCTTATTAACTCTTATAACTTATATTAGCCCGTGATTCTTGTCTATGTTAGCCAAATGGCTTGGTTCCTTTATCGGTAAGGCAGTCACATTTTGCTTGATCAGGACCGCAGACAAAGCTTTCCTCTTCCCAGAATTCTCCTGTTCTCATTTCTTGCCTCTACTTCTTGTCTGATTGTCCCACCTATACTATCTGCCTGGCTACTGACAAATCAGCATTTTATTAAAATACAGTTGACAGGCTACAAACCATTGTCCCACACAAAATGATCACATGGTTCTTGTTTTTAACAGGAATGGAAGGTGACCATGGGGAGAAAATGTGGCAGATGGGTCTGTGTCGGCCTCGCCTCTTTACATAAAGAGGTGGAACAACCTTCCACGGAGCCAGCAGGAACACACATTGTACTTTTCTTGTAGTTATGAGGACACAGTGATCTGGTACTCTAGGAAGCGTGTGTGTCCTGTTAGAGGCAGGGAAGAGCAGTGCTCCTGGAAAGGGATGGCAATCCCACCTGATGGTGTGTTCTAAGTACATGGATCCTTAGCACCCAAGGAATACGAGGTGGAAATGTCTATCTTTGTTTTTTTTCGTCCTTGGAGATGAGGGTGGGATTGGTCTCTAGGAGAGAGACACTGTGTAGAGAGAGCTCTGCTCAGTGTTCCCAAGCTTACTGCATCTGCAGAGAGAAGTCACTGCTTGGGAAACAGCAGCAAGGGCTGTAAAAGCCACTGAGAAAATGACAGCGTGCTTTGCAAGTCATGTGTCATCGCTGTGACAAAATGCCCGAGAAAACCTGAAACGGGGAAAGGTTTCTGTGCACCCACAGTTTCTGTGGCCACAGTGCATGGTCACCCTGTTCTGCTGTTCATGGGTAACAGGACCGTGTGGTGGATCGAAGCCGCTCATCCCATGACGGAAAGGAGGAGGCTAGGTACAGGATGTACCCTCCTGTAGGGACTTACCTTCCTACTTCCTCCAAAAAGTCCCCAGCTCCTAAGATTCTGCTCAGTAGTGAGTTAACCCATTGGTGACATTAGTGCACTCATCATCCAGCACCTCTCAAGTGTCCCACTAGCTGGGGGCAAAGCCACCAACACTGGAACCCATTTTGTACCTACCTACTTTGTATCTGAACCATAACACATGCTGTTCACAGCTACACAGGATTATAAGTTCAGTTTTAAATTCTTCCCCTCTCCCCCTCATGTTGCAGTCTGGAAAATGTGTGCTTGTGGATTCCCATCTTGTTCCCACTGGGTTCTAGAGTGGCCTCAGTGGCTGTCACTGAATGTGGGCTTTGGAACACGAGCTTCATCTGAGTGCTCAGAAGTATTGAACCATGAGTGCACTTCAGACTTACTAATGGGAGCCCACATGTCACAGAATTCCAGGTCTTCTGCCACACAGAAATCTGGGAAGCTTAACTCTAGACAGAAAATCATTCTCCCAGTCACTTGATTCTCGTGCTTGCAGACAGCTGCTTGGGTAGAAGCTCAGTTTTTGATGAATAGTAAAGAAGCTTCTACAAGATACAACACGAACAACAATGATAATGTCCCACTCTGAACTGCCCCAGTGCTGTCAGAAGATGGTACCCTAGTGGCTACTTGTTAGCATTAGCTAGTTAGGTGTCCTAGGTAGAGAAATTGGTGGGTATTAAGTTTTCTATTTCAGAACCAAACGAGGAACAGCAGTAGGAAACATTTTTCTTGGAACATACTGTTTCCTCCCATTTCAAAATACTAGAAATGATGATTGGGCAAGGGAAATAGGAGACCAGTCATACTTGGAAAAAAATGTGTCCTAGCTTTATAAAGTGTGTGCAAATTATATTGGTTGGAATTTTCAATGTTTGGCTTTGGGACTGTAGCTGCTGTAATGGAGTTCTTTTTCCATGGTATTCTTTCTAACCATGGGAATTTGGCACACGATCAAAGCACGTGAAACCTGGGTTTCCATGTGTGTGTATGGAGGCCAGTATCACTTTCCACAGCAGTTACGAGGATGAGCCAAGTTGTGGACTTGGTTGCCCAATCTCCCATCCTCAGGCTCTTAAGAGCATCCTCATCACAAAAATAGCAAACAGGGATGCTATTACACTGTGTGTTTCAGAGGTCCTGAAAGAATCAAGAGTGTTCAAGAAGAACACAGAAAACTAGACTGGGAATGGTGATTAATGGCCCCTAGGGAAGGGGGAGTCATTTTTCTCAGGGGTGTAGCCGCTGGTAAGTGACCCTACTCTTACAATTGACCCTAATTAAACTCAAGAATAGAAACCTAAAAGAAAAAAAAAGAGACATGAAAGTAGATGGAGGACTTGTTGTAATGACAAAAGGGTCACTGGGAAGTTGGAAGGAGGGAAGCGGGTAGTGGGTGTGTGTGTGACTAAGATGCAAATTTCTCATAAACATGTATGGAGTTGTCAATAGTAAATACAAAAGTTAGCTTGAAAGCGAGGCTGAGGATCTAGCTCAGATAGTAGACCTGTTGCTATGCAAACACAAACTTCTGCATGTGACCTGAGTCCCTAACAAAAATGAACAAAATAATGGAAGCTGAGGATCTAAGCCACAAGAATTGAATTATAAGAATTCTTTTCTTATTAATTAAATTTTTATTTATTTTCATCCCATCAGTAGTTTTCCCTCGCCTTCTTTCCTGCCCTCTCTCTGTCCACCTTCCATACGCTCCTACTCCATTTGGGAATCATGTTGAAGAGAGGGAGGAAGAATTCTTAACACTTCAGGGTATTAGACTAAAGAAAACAGCATTGTTTTCTTGCTGCTTGCTATTGGTAAAGAAAATGTCAGCTAACACACTCTGCATATGTGACTCCTGGCGGTTCCACCCCAACCTGTGTGCAAGGAAGCCCAGAGCCACACCAGTGCTGCTGTAATGGAAGGTCCTGTTTCTGCTGCTTTGGCTCCTCTTGCTTGGGGTGAATAGTGGGGAATTCCTGCCCCTACTCTCCTGGTGCCAGGACATGATTGACTTGGATGTACTCTCCTGCTTTTTCTGGTACCCTGGGAGAGGAGGTATTGATGCATTCCCAGCTTAAACACTCCCAATATTAATGGCTAACGTACAGTGAGAGCTAATTTGAGCTGACGGCAAATATATGACTTCAGTGGGAAAATATATTCTGTTCTTCAAGCACCCTCACCGACTTAGCTAGAAGTGGACATGGACATGTCCCCAGGGACAACATTCACTTTTCCTGTGGGATGAAGCAGGCCATTTGACTCAAGCCATAGTGGACTTGGTGGGGGATTGGTCTCTAGTACTCCTTGGGTTCATTTCTCCTGTGTAGCATGCAGGATTTAGCAGCTGGTTCACTATCAGGGTGACTGGGCTGTCTAGAAACAGAGGACCTAATAGTTTTCAGTCTTAGGGAGTTGAGATGCTTTATTAGAGAGTGATACTTATCGGTCCAGCTTATCATGTGCTCTCCAGTATTTGAACAGGCACTGGCCTGTCACCTCAGCAACAGACACGGAGGCTGAGGTTGGAGTTCAAGCCTCCCTGGCCCACACCGTAACTGCAAGGTCAGTTTGGACAACTTAGAAAGACCATTTTAAAAAGGACAAGGGGCTGGGGGATAGAATTCAGTTGTTATAGAGATTGTCTAGCATGCACACAACCCTGGGTTTCATCCCTAGTACTGCATAAGCCAGGTGTAATGGGAATGTCTACAGTCTCAGCACTAAGGAAAGCAGTCAAGGTTGGAGGATCAGAAGTTCAAAGTCATCCTCAACTCCATAGTGAATTCAAAGTCGGTGGGGGATTCCTCAGATACTGTTTCCAACAGCACAAAATATAAAAATTAAAAATAAAAACAGAGCTAGAGATGTACAGTTCACCAAGCATGCCACAGAAGTGTGCGTGTACGTGCACGTGCGGACACACACACACCCAAAAATGGATATGGAAGTATTCTAGTTTTCTAATGCTGTAGCAAACTGACCCAAATAGTTCAACTATTTGCTCTGCTTATTACTGTCATTTGTGTTGGTCTGAGCCGGCACAGTCCATGGTTGTCATGGTTGTCAGGGGAGGTGGCTCGTCAGACTCATGCACTTGCCTTTGCTTGATACTAGAGAGGCTCAAACAATAGTTGTCCTTGGCTGCTTTGGATGCTTTCCTGTATGACTGACCTAGGTATGGGAGCAGTGTTAGTGGGTTTACAGACTTTTAAGACAGGTTCATTGACTGTCATTAGGGAATTGTGACAGTTTCTAGTGCATGTAGCATGCTTGGGGCTCATAATAAACCTTGTTTAGAAAACTGCACATCATATTAACATTTAAGGGTTGGCAGGTCAGTGTCTTCTGTGTGATAGACCCTGATAGTATTTTACATGCATAATCTCCTATTTATAACCTTGTGAAATCATCTGTCATTATTAATATTAATAATGAATTGATAATAATTAATATTCTTGTCTTTGCCACAGTATTTTCTTTCATGTGGACCCAAACTTAGTCTGTGTTCCTTTGATTTGTGTGGTAATGCCAAGCTCTGGGTCTCAGGACATGAGTCTAGGCTGACTGAGTCAACTGCAGAAGTTCCCCATACCCAAGAGAGCATATGCTGTCCTTCAAAGTCACATGAGGGATGGAGAGCAGAGTAAAATGGCACAGTGGGGTTGCCTTCTAATGGTGAAGGTTCCAGACTCACAACATAAAACGGCAACTTTAAGAGGCAACATCAGTAGCATTAGGAAGTGGCAAAAGCTCAGAAAAATTGTAGTCAAAGAAACCACAATAGAAAACAGTAAATGCTATGACCAAGATAGCAACAAAGTGATGGGTGAAGGTAATTAGACTAAGGAGGCAGAACCCAGAGCCAATGGGCCACCCTCTGCTTTGAACATGGAGCTTCTGAGTCCTTTCGTGTGGGCGTGAGATACGGTCTCACATAGCCCTGGTTGGCCTCAGACTCGCTTTATAGCAGAGGATGACCTTGAATTTCTGGTTCTTCTACCTCTGTGACTTGAATGAAGGGATTGCAGTTATGTATCATCACAACTGGTGTTCGGGGTGCTGGAGATCAACACCTGACTCTGGATTACACACCAGCCTTGGTCACCAGTGCTTAGCATTCTAAAGTTCAACAAACCACATTGGCTTTACCTTACCCAATCACACTTCATACCAAGTTGCACATTTTCATGTTAAATCAGATTTCTCAGCTAGTAGGGTCATCTTTACCTCTTTATCTTTTAAACATTTGGGGGATATAAATGTGAAGAATCAGCCTCTGAATGAGCTCCCTCCTCTTCCATGGTGTGTAGCTTGATATACCTAAGGCACTACTGGCATTGCCATTTGTCACTGAGCTGCACAGCAATTTAGAAACATTTTCACCATTTTATAGTCTGTATATAGATGCCCACAGTTATAGGCAGACCCTGCGTTTCTGTAATTTCATCCAAATTGAATTTCTTTGTGAATTTGTAGTATAAGATGTTCATTTCTGAGTTTTGCTGTGGTTGATGGTATTTAGTTTTCTTAAATATGGTTTGCATTTTAAATTTTATTTAGTGTATGGGGGGCATATGGATGCGTTGGCAGGCGTGCCATTGCCTCAGTATGTAGATGAGCGGGCATGTGTGCTGTAGCTTCAGTATGTGGATGAGCGGGCATGTGTGCTGTAGCTTCAGTATGTAGATGAGCGGGCATGCGTGCTGTAGCTTCAGTATGTAGATGAGCGGGCATGCGTGCCATCGCCTCAGTATGTAGATGAGCGGGCATGTGTGCTGTAGCTTCAGTATGTGGATGAGCGGGCATGCGTGCCATAGGCTCAGGAGGAGGTCAGAGAACAACCTGTAAGAGCGGATTCTCCTTCCCACCTTGTGAATCCTGGGACTGGAATTCAGTTTCTCAGGCTTTGGGGTGTCTTTACTGGCTGATCCAGCTCATTAGTTTCCATTTTAACCGTTTTCAAGATCACATCTGCTTTTGTGGCTAAGCTGATTTCATAGATTTGAACTGATTTGAGTAAAATAATCAGGCAAATTGAAAGTGTCTGGAAGCAAACAGTTGCTGTGTCAATCACAAGCGTGGTCTATGCCTAATTATATAGAATTGAGAGTCACTTGCAGAAAGGGTACAGTTTAAACCTTTCTGACTTTATTGTCTTTTATCATCTCAGTTAAACATTTAGCATTCAGGCAGCTCTAAATAATATGCTATATATTTCTGTATACCCTCTGCATTCCCAATTAATGTAATCACTCTTGTTCTTCTCCATGAATTAAGTCAGTATTTCCCAGGACTAAATCTGATGTAAGACTTTGCAGTTGTGTTTGAACTGTTCTCAGCACATGAAACGCTGTAGTGTTCCAAGTTCTCTCTGGTCCTGTGATTATACAGTTAGCATGATTGTGAAGGCAACCCATCAACAAGATCTTGTCTTGTTAAATATTCCTGTGCTCTTTGTGTGTGTGTTTGGGTGTGTGCATGCGTGCGTGTGCGAGTATGTGTGTGTGTGTGTGTGTGTGTGTGTGTGTAGTACAGCAGACACTTTTGACCTGAAAGTTCTTTGAAACCCCCTCAGTCATATTTAGATGAAGAAAGCTTTAGACGAAACAACTGAGCCTCAGGTAGTTTTAGAAGTTTATTCAAGACTAAATGATCACCTGTTAGTACAGTTTTATCTAACTTCACAACCCAGGTCTTTGCCCTAAAACATTCCATATCCTGGCTAGTTCCCTGTGGCGATGAGTTTTTGTTATTTCAGGTGATGCCAGGTGGAAGACTGGACTATATTTTTTGGTCTGTTTAGGAAGGTGGGATTTTACCACAGTCCCAGTGTGGACTGGAAAAGGTAGGACAAGACCTCCCACCATGGACAGTGGGCCATTTGGCCACATGAAGAGACAGTTTTCAGGTCTAAAGTTGACTGTATCATGTGGATGTTGTCAGAAACATGATTGAAAGGGAGCTTGAAATTCAGAGAAAAGGTAACAAATGAATGTTGCCAGAAATCAGCATGCTGGTGTCCTGTCTATCTTCACAATTTAAATTATAGACTCGGTGTGTTGGCATGCATTTGTAACAGCAGGCCCAACAGACTGAGGTAGGACAACTCTAAGTTCAAGGGCAGCCTGGGCCCCAGAGTAGAACATTTGTTGAGGACCTGCCACTGACAAAGGAAAAGATATACAACTGTGCACTACACCTGTGCACTTCAACTGTGCACTGCATAATGATGTATCCTTCCCATCAGAGAGACCTCAAGAGCTGCCGCAGTTGACAGATCTACCATGTCATAGCCGTCATGTGGTTTAGCAGTGTTCATGTGCTTATAAAAATGCTATTTCAAACCTGTACTATGCTGACATTTGTGTGTGTCTGTGTGTAAATACAATCGCAACAGGTGTTCTTACCTACTGAGCTGTCTTCTCAACTGAATTACTGTTTTTAAAAGATGGTCTCATGTAGCCCAGGCTGACTTCAGACTCATCATGTACCTAAGGATGCCTTTGTGACTTTTCCCTTTTTTAAAAAAATATTTGTTTATTTTTATTTTATGTTTATGAATGTTTGTCTGTATGTATGTCTATGCTCCATGTGTATACCCGGTGCCTGCAGAGGCCAGAAGATGGCATCAGATTTCCTGGAACTGGAATTATAGATTTTTGTGGCCCCCATGTAGGTTCTGGGAACTGAACCGGGGTCATCTGCAAGAGCAGCCAGTACACTTGGCCGTTGACTCATCTTTCCAGTTCAGCTTGGTGACCCTTATCAAAGGGTTAGAATGGTTTTCCAAATTTTTAACAGAGGAGATGAATATAATGTCAGACTCTCCTTGGGAACTTTCAGGTGTGTAGTGTGACACATGGCCTTCGGTTCTATAGAGCAAGACTCAGAAGTGAAAACCATGACTGGCAAACTGCCTAGTACTTACAAAGGAAGTATCTTAGTGCTCCAAAGAAGGCAAGGACTTCTGAAAGAAACCTGTTTAAATGATTCATTGAATGTGTCCAGGGAGGAATCTAAGAGAGCTAAATGATGTGTTGCCCCCCTCCCCTGGTTCTTCGCCTTGCTGACCTCAGCTTCCTAGCTCTAATCTTGTCAGTAACTCAGCTATTGTGGGAGGAGGTTTCAAAGAGATTTTCAGATTGTGCAGTTCGAAAATATTACTCTATTTCTAAGGTATTTCCTCTCATGAATCTTTCAAGAGACCAATTCTTACTTTTGGGTATTAATAACAGTAGGGCCTTCATAGCCTGGGAGCAGAGCATAAAACCTCTCATGATCATTGTAAACCGGAGGATTAATACAAGTATCTTTTTGACCTGTAGGTCAATACATAACAAGCAAGGAAGGAAAACTGTGCCAAGACCCACCTACATCTTTCTCAAACATATACTGTACTTGGAATGGGATGGGGAAGAAAAAGAAAGAATTAAGTTACTTTAAACAGAGTAGCCAACGCATTCGTTTTAGAGATTGTGATATTTTTGTGATAGAACTCTGTGAAATTCGTCTCTGAATTCTTCAATTGCTTCTCAATCACACAGAAAGTGATTAACATTGTCCTGAAATCGCATTAGTTGCTAATGGGAAACACGGAGTCAAGCACTCACGTCAACTCCCCTAGGAAGAAGGTGTTGCTTTCACGAAGAGTCCGTTGTTCATGCTGCGCAATCTCATGGTCTTGGCGTCTGTTACTCTCATTCCAGAAGGGACACTATGAGCTATCATGAGGTCATTATTCCTCTTAGCTCTAGATCTGTTTCGGTTTAGTCTAACCTTGCCATGAAAGAAGTAGATTCAAAGTATAGACAGGTCATAAAGTGTTGTCTCTTGGTAGGCAGGGACCTTCATGTCTGGATAAGTGGACACTCAAGTTACTCATGACACAAAAATCCCTCTCATTCACCCAGAGAGAGTAATTGTTTTAATTTTGTCAGTCCTTCCCTGTGTGGAGTCATAGATAACGGTTACAAATAGCTGGGTCTGCTTTGTGGGAAGTTCCTGGCAACTTGCACCAAAGGGTTTTTCCATGGTTGTTTCAGTGGTTATTGCTTTTTGTTTGTGCAGGCATTGGGTTCAATTCCAGGTCAGAGGTTCCATAGTGGCCTTTTCTTCTCTCTGTAGTAATGACCTTTATAAGGCAAAAGCGGAGCTCAGCTTTACGAATAACGGCAGTGTGAACAACAAGGGGTGTCCACTATAATCCAGTTCACATCTTATGTCCTTTAACCAGCTCGCCAAATAAAATTCGACTCTGGACTGTGGTTTTCGGGGCTTTGCATGCTGTGACTGTCATGGGTACCTCTGTCGTGTGCTGCTTTCTGTGCATGTCCTCCAGGCTGGCCACCTGTCCACGCACTTGGCATGACAAGCATGCGTGCCCTGCTCAGGGCATTTGTCCCCGATCTTCTTTCCACTTGGGAAGCCTCCAGAGCTTTGAGTACAGCTTGAGGAGTGTGTGTGTGTGTGTGTGTGTGTGTGTGTGTGTGTGTAGTGTTACAGCTCAGGCCACAATTCTATGGTGCTTCCTCACTGAGACCTTTGCTTTCCAGCCGGCTTGTATTGTTTATTTCTTTATGTGAATCTTGAAGCTGTGTTTCAGGAAGAGAGCCAGCAACAATCTGAGAAGACTGTGGATCCTGCATCTTCTCTACCATCCCGTCAGTAGCAGCCTGATACACAGGAAGGGAGACAGCTATGGTCAACCATTCTAAACTCTCAGAGAGTCTCATGTTGACCCCCTGGTTAGTTGATCAGTCTTGTCTCTGAGGTACCCAGCCTTGGTGTTTTTCTCCTTAGTGTCCCCTCTGTGCACCACAGGGCCATGAAGGCATCCTTCCTTCTTGTCCTGCATCTAGATACTGCTGTTTTGACTTCACCATCTCCTCCCCCAGCCCAGGTCAGAAGCAAGAGGTTGAGCCCCACGTTTCATTCCTCTGATCTTTACTTCCCAGGCTAAAGTAGCAGCATCTTGTCATCTTTCCATTTTGTTTTCTTTCTGGTGCCTGTCTTTATTTTCTATCACTTTAAGCTTTTTCACATTTGACTATCTTCCTGAGCTTTAATATACACACTGCATGAGAGGAAGGACATTGTCCTTGAGAATTTTTGCTTACAATAGCTGATTGACATTTATTAATTCAGGAATTGGTGGTTGAGACTTTGTAAGCTAAAGTCACAAATACATTGACTTTGGTTTACCACACTTAATTTATAATTAACTGAATCTCGCCTGGAAGGTTATGACGTGTAGTTTACGTGTTCTTCTGATTGCACAGTAACCTTCGGATTTTATATCATTCGCCATCTTACTAACTGATGGAGGAAAGTGCAGCCCACTGTGGCCAGTACATTCTTAGGGAGGTAACTAAAGAAGGTAGCTAAGGTGAGCTGGCGGCAAGCCAGAATATGAGCCAGCAAGGAGGCAGTGTTCACTGTGGTTCCTACTGTGGTCTCTTGGCTGTGAGAGACCTACCTGATTTTAGGTAACCCTGCATGGAATAGTAAGTGGCCTTGCCTTGAGTCCCAGCCCTCCCTCAGCGACAGACTGAAATCTGGAAGTGTAAGGTGAAATAAGCACACGATTTCTCTAAGTCGCTTTTTGTCAGAGTTGTTCACAGCAACAGAATGAAACCAGGGCATTCTTGGTATGAAGCCATCTTCCCTGTTACAAGGGCGATTGTCTTTCCGAACACTAACTCAAAGTGGACTGGCAGCAAACCAGCAGATACCAGGCAAGCTGCATGTTCCAGGGCAAGGATCAGGACCTTCACAAAGATGCCATTGTCGTGGTGAGGGTTTAAAGGCAAACTCGATGCCTCCCTCATTGCAGGTGGATAGGCTGTAGGTTCCCAAAGGATGTCCTTGTGAGGGGCTTCAGTGAAGAGACAGGATGTTAAAGTCCTGCCTAGTTTAATAAGCGCACTAGAATAAAGGCAAAACGAGGCATGAGAGCCCAAACTTGGGCCCGTTGGAGTTGCTGAACAAGTAAACAAACTCTGTCAACTTTTCGATTCAGCCTCTGTTGATATGGTCCCGTAAGAACGAGGGTAGACTCTTCCCTCGGCCTCTGTTGATATGGTCCCGTAAGAACGAGGGTAGACTCTTCCCTCGGCCTCTGTTGATATGGTCCCGTAAGAACGAGGGTAGACTCTTCCCTCGGCCTCTGTCGATATGGTCCCATAAGAACGAGGGTAGACTCTTCTCTTGGCCTCTGTTGATATGGTCCCGTAAGAATGAGGGTAGACTCTTCCCTCGGCCTCTGTTGATATGGTCCCGTAAGAACGAGGGTAGACTCTTCCCTCGGCCTCTGTTGATATGGTCCCTCAAGAACGAGGGTAGACTCTTCCCTCGGCCTCTGTTGATATGGTCCCGTAGGAACGTGGGTAGACTCTTCCCTGACTGGAAAGCATAAGGCTGACAAGAAGCTGTGTTTTTCATGACTCATTCTTCCAAGATCGTTTACATGCCTAATTGAGTTACTGGCACAGGGTAGCAAGGCATCGTCCGACGATAAGCATGCCATTGCTTATTCAGCCCCAATAAATGTCTAGGGTCAGGTTATTCTGCCAGAGAGCATTTAGTTTGCCTGATCTCCCTGCCCCATTCCGGCTGCTTACTCAAAATCCAGTTCTGAATGGCAACAAGAACTGAAAAAGAAGCAATACATTCTAGAAGGTAATGCTAATAGATCATGACTTTGACCACCCCAGTAGAAAGTGATCAACATTCATTATTGGCCAGGGAAATTTCCCCCCAAAGTCTCAAAGGGAATCCATATAATTAGGCTTTATTCTTTTTAATGGTTCGTAAAAAAAATCCTGTACTCACTCAGTATGTACATACATGAGATACACTTTGAGGCTGAAGCTAGTATTTGAGTATGAAAATGCTATTAGCCTGCACAAAGGTGGACCCAAAACTAGGCATAGTCTTATTTAATCTAATAGGGGGTAGCTCAGCCGGTGGAGTACATCTTGGCACACAAAACACCCTTTTTGTCAGTTCCAAACTCTGTATAAGCCAGGTGTGGTGACAAAAGCCAGCAATTTTAACCCAGGAAAGGAAGGGAAATCCGAAGTTCAAGGTTAGTCTTAGTTACTGAGCTAGGTGAAGGGCATCCTGGGCTCCTCACTCCATGAGATCATGTCTCAAAATAACTACATTCCCTGTCTACTGCTTAAGAAAAAAAGTGGGAAGCACACGTGTGTGACTGGAGAATTGACAGGTCCACAGCCTTCTTCCAGAGCAGTGAGCTGGTTCATATCATCTGGCAATCTCAAGAAATCCCTGAAGACTTAAACCAGAAACATTAAGGATAGATCAGGAGATGACACAGGCTGGAGCTTCTGGGGTGAGAAACTTTTTAGATTGATGGGAATGGGGCACGTGGACCTGGGAAGGAAAGAAAGGTCACTGTGAACTAGGCCCTATGGGTCATGTGTCCGTTCTACTTTGGGTGAGAGACAACTTGCTGTGTGTCAGAAGATGGAGAAGTTACAAGGCCTAGGACCAGCTCCTTCACCGAGGACCTTTGGATGTTGACCTAAGAGTTGATCAAAGCTGGGAACCAATGAATCTCCTTGTTTAGATACCACTGTGATCTCTGTGGGAAATCAAGTACAGACAGAGGGTATGTGTGTGAAAGTTCATAGTGGAGATGCAGAAGGATGCTGCTGCAATCCCACAGACATCATACAATGGGATGCATGTAATTCCACAGACATATAATGGGATGCATGTAATCCCACAGACATATAATGGGATGCATGTAATCCCACAGACATGTAATGAGATGCATGTAATCCCACAGACATGTAATGGGATGCATGTAATCCCACAGACATGTAACGGGATGCATGTATTCCCACAGACATATAATGGGATGCATGTAATCCCACAGACATGTAATGAGATGCATGTGTGTCAAAGGAGATGTGTTGGAAGGAGAGGCCAGGCCATAGGCTTGGGTGTCTGGACAGGTTGTTGGTTCTCTAGCCTTCACTAGGTGGTGTCTGAAGTTGTTGTTGTTTTCAAGACAGGTGTTGTCTGTGTGGTCTTGGCTGTCTCAGAACTCACTCTCTAGACCAGCCTGGACCCGAACTCACAGAGATCCACCTGCCTCTGCCTCCTGAGTACTGCAGTTAAAGGCGTGCGCCACCACCACCTGGCTCCTGGAGGGGAACCTTGAGCATCAGTTTAACTAGCACTGATCTGAAAGTGATTCAGACTGGAGGTGAAGACCAAAAGAGGTGAGAAGTTAATGGTGTGGTAGTAACTGGCTGTGTTTTCTCTTGGGGTCTGCAGATAAGGAAAGGGAGTGTTGTTTTTCTGTTGCCTGCCATTCTTGTGAAGAGGCTCTGTGTTGTATTGGTGAATCACTTAGACTTCTCATGCAGAAGGGGCTGAAGGAATTTTCTCATTGAATTGGGCAAAAAAAAAAAAGGATTTGGACAGCTGTCGAGAGTGGAAAACTGGCAGGTAGTTTATGGGTAGATCTGGATTTTAAGAAGACCAGGGACAAGGGTTACAACACATGGAACTTATTTATGAGGTAATCCTCAGCTTTGACTGAGAGCCTGGGCTCGAATGCCTGGGAAAGTTGAAAGAAAAAAAAATCTTGCAAGATAAATCCTATCGTTTGCAGATTTGCTGGGCTTGGGTAACTCCTGTTGCTGAGGGATTTCTGCCCCTCTCTATGAGAGAGATGGACTCATTTGATGACTTATCCCTGTTTTCATTTTTTAACAACATAGAAATTCAATCAGTTTGCTGATTTAATTAAGGAATTGTTTATTTAGAAAGATTATTTTCTCTTCCCCATGGCTTCAAGAGATGTTTAAAATGCCTCAAAGCAGACACTGCAGGGGTAGTTTATAGCACAGCCATGTTCTGCACATGCATACATGTGTGCTTGGGCACTTGCTTTCGGCGTCTGCTGTGATGTCTGGTGCTGTAGTCTTTATAAAGTTCTAATTATGAAGTTTCCTGTGTTTACATCAAGAGAGCTTGTGACATGGAAGTGTTCTTTCAGGGAGACTGAACCAAGAATGGGCTGTATTCTTATGGTTGTTTTTAATGGGTACCCCCTTATTCCCTAATTTCCCAAACTTTAATTGGTACAGTTGCCTATGGGAAACACTTCTCCTTGAAATGAATCACTGTTTAGAGGTTTCCTTAACCTCCCTGGAGCCATACAGATTCTTACCCCACTGATATTTTATTGCAACTGCTCCATAATCCAAGAAAATCATTATTATTCCACTCAGCTTGACTTTTTTCATATATATAAACATGGCTTCAGCGCTGCATGAACCTGTATTTTGGAATGTATTTAGCAGGACATAACTTTCAAAATGATTTATGACTGGGGATAAAACATGTATTTCAAAGTTGAAAAATTCTGAC
Organism: Microtus pennsylvanicus; assembly: GCF_037038515.1. Lineage (NCBI taxonomy): Eukaryota > Metazoa > Chordata > Mammalia > Rodentia > Cricetidae > Microtus > Microtus pennsylvanicus. Next base: position 109,574,522 of record NC_134581.1, read on the forward strand.
AGCAATATGTAAGCTCACTAATCAAGTTCCATGGCTCTTTTTTTAATTGTTACTATTATTAAATATTATGGTTTGGGGTAAACTGAGCCTTCATGTAATGACACTGGGGAGCAGAATTTGTTTTTGGCCCTGTAGCAAATTCTTTATTCCAAGAAGTGTTCTAGCATACATTGCTAGGATGGTTAGCTGTTTAGAGTCCAACCCAGACTGACTTCAAACTCTGGCTTTGCTGCTTAGGAGGTATTAGTGACCTTAGGTAAATTATTTTATTTCCTTGGTTTTCAGCACTCTTACACGTGAGATGGGGATAATAGTTGTACCTCTCCCATCCCATAAAAAGCTCAGGATGCTGCTGCCTGGACACTCTAGAATACTGTTGCAGTTCTCCCGGAGAGACCAGCTTGTTCAGGGTTCCCTTTATGCTTTCCAGCCAGATGCTCTGGAATTGTCCTATCAACATATTGTTTCCCATCCTAAGATTGGTTATTTTCTCAAGAAGTGATTATTTGGCTCCAGGCAGAAGTGTGCTAGACAAAGTTAAGCCTTGCTACAGAGGCACACGTGTATAATACCTATATGCATGTGATAAGCGTGATGGCTGGTTGCCACAGGGTAGCCCTTGCTGGTTGCCACAGTGTAGCCCTTGCTGGTTGCCACAGGGTAGCCCTTGCTGGTTGCCACAGTGTAGCCTTTGTTGATTGCCACAGTGTAGCGCAGGCGCAAAGGTTGAGCACAGAGTTTGTCCTGGCACATCCCAGCCTGACAGAGCTCCCAGAACTTCCTGCTCTCTCCCTTGGCAGGTGGTCTCTGTTTTCCTTTTCATGCTGCTCTGTCCCGCTGATTCCCATGTTCTTGGTGCACATCTCTACGCTGACATCCTGCATCCCTCAGACTGCAATAAATAGCCGAGAAATCTCCCAAACGGTAGGATTGTGTTCATCTTTCTTGAGGTTTAAGCCATTTGAGTGACTCAAATGCTCTACAGCTGTGATTAAAATATGCTAACTCCTAACTACTAGGATGTAATTGCTGCCACAACACTTTGACTCTAAGGTTTAATTGGTCTATTTTCTTTCTTCCTGCTTGCTTATGGAGACTGTCAGAAACTTATTCAAACTAATAACTTAGCAGCTTCAATCAAACGAGCAATTGTATGCCAAGGGCATTCTTTGTGATGGTTAGAAGGAAGGGCACAGCAAATTACCAGGAGAAATAGCATTCGGGTGCACTGCTGCTAGCTAAAGGTTTTTGAGCATACTGAATTATAGAAATTCACTTATTTGTTGAAACTTTCTCCTCCTGTCCTCATATATAAAGCCATTTTCTTTGAACTAAGTTAGTGTACAAAACACACACACAAACACAGAGAAATATGCTGGAGGCTACAGTGAGCTCATCTCAGGGTACATCGTACTTCTGGGGTATGTGGTCCAGAGATGGGTGGAGATCCGTCTTTTAGGAGCCTGGGGTGTTGATATACCCATGCTAACTGTTAGGATTATCATTGGCCACTTCATGTAGTGTTAATAAGCAAGCAACAACACTGGAGTCTAATAGGGGCACCACCAGAGGCACGCAGGCCCAATAGTTCCCGGAATGTCAAGTACTGAACAGAGTCACCTTACCAATAGCTACAAAGAGCCCTTTTCCTGGGCAGGGCAGGAGTGGCCATTCAGTCTGCTGAAAAAAATCACAGAGATCACAACATCTCTTATCTCTTTGCCTTGAGAATGTGAGTTCTGAATGGTGTGCACAAAGCCCCTTTGGGATGGCCTTTGAGTTCACACCATCTTTTTAAAGTCTGTGAAAATCCTAAGTGCATACTCTGTTCAAAATTGGAGGAAAGTATCAAAGTAGACACAGTTACAGATGGTCAGACTAATTATTGTCAGTAGGCTTTACAGCGCCAATTCGAATTTGAACTCTCTTGTGTCTTGTTATTTCTAGCTGGAAAGCAACCCAGCTTTTTTTTTTTCTCGGATTCCTTTAAAGTTCCATTGTTTTTAATTTATACACTAAGAGACAGTCACCAGGCCAATGACAGAGCAGACCCAGGGTAGGAGAGGATCCCGCCCCCCCCTCCATGCTGCAGCTGCAGGTGCTGGAGTTACAGGTTCATGGAACAAGTTTCCTCAGTGCTTCTGGGCTTTAAGAGCCCATTTGCTCTGGCACTGGCTCTTGTGCTGCCCACTTTGGCCTCACCGTCATGCTCTTGTCTGAACCTCCTAAGCGCTGGGACTATGGACACGCAATGCTGCATCTGTCTCAAGAATATTCGGTGCTTAACCTCCCCCTAGGGATTGAACTCACTGGAAAACAGCAGCATCAGAAGTTCAAAGAAGTACTTTTGGGTTGAAATATCTCAACACTCATAGCATTTCATCTGGTATAGCCTAGAGTTAAGATAATCAAATCAGAATAATCGAACATCTGTGATCTACATTCTTCTGTTGATTCTTTCATGGTTGAATTATTCTTTTCTTTCTTCACCATATGAGGACAGATGATTTTACTGAGGAGGAGCAAGCTACAATTAGACTCATGTTCTTTAGGGGAAGCCGTATACCCTAGAAGCAGAGAATTGTGGCCATTTGCCCCTGGCGACTGTTCTTGTGCAGTTATGAAGGCTGCCGTTAAAGATGTGCTTGTGAGAGGCTCCTCTTCCATTTGAATCACAGTGGTAGAATCTTCTATTCTTTTAAGAAGTGGCATGGGTGTAAACACACCCCATTTGATCAGCATGGCAAAGTGAATTTACTAGGAAGCAGTTAATGATTCATAAATCTTAACAAACTTATGATAGACACTTATGTAAAGATTGAATTTCTGTAAATAAGCTATGAAATAAAGTCCTGTCGTCATCTTCATTGCCTGCTTTGAGTAACGTGTTCGATGTTGCACAGTTTCAAGGTGTAGGCTGAGAACGAAGTTCACATAGGACCTGGAGCTGGAGTCTGAGTGTGACCTTGCTTATCTTTTGAGAAAGGGTGGATTTATGGGTATGGTTCTCCAAGCGTTCATTTCTTTTCCCAATATATTCTTACAAGAAATGAGTATCGTTACTAGTAAAAATAGATTTAAATGAAAAACATTATTAATTTAAGTCAGAGTTGATTCTGAGCAGGATGTCAGGAGTTACAGTGAACACTGGCCTGAACTGGAGAGTCAGTATTCAAGTACTGAAGTAACAAGTTCCACTGAAGTAGGAATTAAGTGGCTGGCTGTGCTACCCAGACAGCTTGCATAGCTTTTCTTTTGAAAGATATAGATAGGGTTTTTTTCATTGCCATTTGCTGATATTAGAAGACATAAAATAGCCAGGGATGGTGGTGCACGTCTTTAATCCCAGCACTTGGGAGACAGAGGCAATTGGATCTCTGTGAGTTCGAGGCCAACCTGAAATGCATTTCATTTTTGAGATCTGATCACTTACTATAGGTAAGTCCTGTCCATATGCTTTTCTTCCATACTGTGAATGAATTTTGATCTTTTAGTTATGGTTTAGAAGTACAATGGATTTAGTTGATGCCCTGGGAAAGGGTTGCAGTTTTTAACTGTAGAAAGTTGAGTTTAGCTGGGTGGTAGCGGTGCATGCCTTTAATCCTGGGCAGGTGGATCTCTGTGAGTTCTCGGCCAGCCTAATATACAAAGAGAGCTGTTACACAAAGAAACCCTGTTTTAAAAAACAACAAACAAACAAACAGCGACAATGAAAGGCATGGAAAAACCGAAAAGAAGAAAATAAAATGAGTGGATGCTCTAGGGGTAAGCCCTAGTGTAGACACACCTTACCAGCACTCTTTCGTGTAAGATGCCGAGGAGGAAACACTGGGAAGGATTTTGAATAAGGCAGAGGAAGGATGCTGGTTTGTCATCCCAAATGGGAGCTCTGGTGTGTTCTGTCCCAGTTGTAAATACCACTGGGAAAAGAGTCCACTATTGTTGGGGAGACTCTTTGTAGATGTCTTCAGCGTTCATTCTGCTGCGTCCTCTCAGCAGTGTGTCTGCATGCTGGGCATGGTGTCACAGGATAGTACTTCTACAGTGAGGTGTAGACACTCAGGTTTTTGTTCTAAGTGCCGTTGTCTGTTAGAGCCTCTCAGGCAGCTACTTTGACTGTCCCATAGAGCATCTTTATAGAATTGCTTCAGATCTGTGAGTGGTTTGTGTCTGTGAAAGTCTGAGGTAATAACTTCTTGTTATTGTTTAGAAAGTTACAGGATGATGACAGGCAATCAGTACAGCTAATGCTAAACTGTGGCTAGAACCAATAGCACTGCTTTTCCACCGGCTCCTGGGGGAGAGGGCAGTAAAAATGGAAGGAATCTTTAAGATTCCTTCCATTCAGTGACTCTTGTTTGGCTGACAGCTGCCTAGTAGTGAAAAACAGGAGCAGTCACTCATGTAGATGACACTTGACCGTTCAAGGGCTATAGAAAATTGGATTATGTATATGTGGAGGGAAGGAATAACAATATTTCTAGAGGCTCTTCCCTCCTAACCACATACAAACAACAGCAGCCTTCGCTGCAGAATGGTGTCTGGCAATCAGTGCTGCTGGTTATCAGAATCACCGCAAACAGCAAGAGACACAAAAGAAGTAAATTTTCACAGACCTACACCACTCACTCACTGTTTGATTTAATGTCATTTACCTCACAGTTACAAGACTCTGTAGAAATCACAATGGCAGAGTGGATTTAATAGGAAGAAGTAATGCTTTATAAACTTTAATAAACATTATAGACATAAATATAAAGATTTAATTTCTTTGAACAAGGTAAAAAAGGAAATCCTGTTATCATCTTCATTAGGCTGAGTTTGAGTAACTTGTTCAATATTGCATAGTGTCAGGGTGTAGGCTGAAAACTGACTGCGTTCACACAGGGCATGGTGTTGGAGTCTTTTATATGCTTTGCTTCTCTTTTACTGGAAATAAGTGAAGTCACCCTTAAAATATTTTGAAGTTAATTATGAGCCAATATCTATAAAGATAAAGCTAAGGTTTATGTAATAAGTAAGGATTATTAATGTCAAAATTACCAAGTTTGCTTTTTAAGACTTTAAATCCTCACAAATATTTCTCAAGATTATTAAGACTGCTTTTTCCTAACATACCCTTGCAAGGTCATATCAAATCAGATGATTCACAGATATGGGATCTCGATCCACCCGAACACTCTATACTCTGTGACCTGATTACATTTGCACTTCCAGGGTGAATTTTAGTAGACCCACCCTTCCTTCCTTCCTTCCTTCCTTCCTTCCTTCCTTCCTTCCTTCCTTCCTTCCTTCCTTCCTTCCTTCCTTCCTCCCTCCCTCCCTCCCTCCCTCCCTCCCTCCCTCCCTCCCTCTTTCCCTTCCTCCCTCCTTTCACTCTTCATCCTTCACCTCCTTTCTCCTCCTCCTCCTCCTTCTTCACAGTGGGAGATCAGATCATTCATTTTGTTACTAGAGTCTTCTTTCTTGCTTCTGAAAGTTGTGGTGTGTGTGTGTGTGTCTGTATGTGTGTGTGTGTGTGTGCACGCACGTATGCGTGCCATGTGCATATGTGTCATCCATGCACATATGTTTCAGCATAGTATCATGCTCAGGAGTCTCTGTCTCTGTTGGTTCAGTTCCTGGCACTCGCATCTTGCATGCCCTTGCAGTAGTTTTGCTCATCCACATTAGCAGAAGCTATCTGTTTTCGAGTTCAAATGACTCCCCTCTTGGAGCATGGAGATTAAGCACTCTTTGTGGAAATGAAATCAAGTACTGTTTTAGTTAGGGTGAAAATGCCAGGAGAGCCTTCAGGCGAATTCCAAGCCCAAGGAAACTTATTAAGTAGAGAAATCAAGCCTTATTTTATTTTGTACCTGTGGGACTCTCATGGCCTAGTGGCAAACGGAAGAGCTCTGCCAGTTTTAGGACGGTGCTCAAACTGGTGACATTACACCAATGTAATGAAAGGTATCTGTAATTTAATTTAATACTCAAGATGCTGTTTTCATAGGTAAAACTTAGAAGAAATATAAACATTCCATCTACAGTTTTGGTAAAATAAGTACTTATTTTGATATTGCCTACATTGTTGTTAATATCAAGTGAAATCATACAGAAAAACCACTCCATTATTAGGATAAAAAATACAATAGGAAATGTAAGATGTTTTAATAGAAATAGATCAGAGGATAAAAACTGCATTCAATAACTTGAAGGAATGAGACTGTTTTCAATATTATTGGCATGAAATTGTGCATAATTTAATATATGTGCATTTTTATTTTCAGATTCAAAATGCTAATGATGTATTAATTGCACCCCTTGAGAAATTTCGAAAAGAACAGATCGGCGCAGCTAAAGTAAGTGTGGCTTTTCCCTATGCTTCAGACATTCTCCCGATGATTAAAGGCGGCATAATATCAGATGGTAACGTTTTGAAGTTAGAATGACCTTTTAGAATATTTTATGTGTTTAAAATGTTTTTAGAGAGCTATTACAGAGCTGGAATTCTTTAAAAAATTATATTCATTTCTTCTCCTGAAGGCATAGAGAGTACGCCTGTGTGCTATGTGGGCTCCTCCTGTCCTGCGGTGTAGGGAATATACCTTTGGAAGACAGGGGGAGAATGAGAGTCTATAAGATTTAAAGAAGCATGACCTTACTGGAAATAAAATAAAAATCAGATTTACTAGGTACTGAAAAAATCCATCAGTGACTTAAAAAGAACTTTAATTTTCCTTTGTAATGTTTTTCTTGATGAAGGTTTTGTGGGGAAAGCTTTAAATATATTTGACAGAAAGCCTTTGCATTGGTAATCATTGATTATGGGCCAGCCAAATTTTCTCCGAGTCTAATTTTGAAATTGACTTGAATCTACTCCTTTAACTTTTTAATATTTGCATATTTATGCATTATTATTTATTTGTGTCTGCTCACACACATACTGTAGCATGCGGAGATCTGAGGACATCTTGCTGGAGTTGCTTCTCCTTCTACTGTGAGTCCCGGGGATTGAACTCGGGCAGTCAGCATTGCCAGCAGGTGTTTTTACACTGGAGTCTGCTCCCTTAGAGTTACATCTTCCTTACTTGTTCAGTATCATGTAAACACCTAAAATGTGAGATTTTTACCACAGAAACCACTATCTTTCACCCCACTCTTTTTTGTAAATTTTATTCTTAGACAACATTAGACGGGTGTGTGATATATTACTCTCTCTCCCTCCCACCCAGTGAACTCTTCAGCTTGCCCCCTCCTGCATTTACCCCTGGTCTTCTCTGTGTTGGGCTTTGATGTAGTCAACCAATGACAACCGTCTCTTTCCATTCCAGCAGCGGTGTTTATTCTTCTCTGGATTTCCTTTTGGTCCCCTCTCCTCCATCCCTTTTGGCTGGAATAATGCACTATCTTACTCATTGGTCTGCAAATCCCCATTTTAATCTTGTCCTGCTGGATCATGTCATTCTTTCTCTCAGGAGACCTTCAGGAGTTGTGGCTTTAACAGAATATGTAATCCTAATACTATCTTACACAAGTTGGCCCCCTGCTATATTTTACTGCAGAAACATGTGTGAGCTCGCCTTCCTCTGAATGCACCTGAGTGTCCTTATTCTTGCTCAGTTCTTTCCCTCTCCCTGGAATATTGCTTACCCTCCACCTTGAAGTCCTGGTGATGACTCCCACCATATGGTAGCGCCAGGAAGCAGACTTCCTCATTCAGGCCTTTCTGATGCTCTTTTCTCATCTTCAAGTGACATTTCCCTTTTTCCTAGGTCTGAGTAGTTCTAAGCCTAGTGTGCCATAATAAGTCATCAGTGTTTGTCTTGAATTAGAGACTTGTGCACACATCTCTGCCCATTTAAAGCAGATTTCACATAAAGTACAAACCAGAAGCCCTTCTGTTAATTAACTCAGAAAATATTTATTATTCTCATGGTTGCCTTTGTGAGAAGTCTAATATTTGATAAGATTAAGGAACTTAGCTGGAAAAGGGGAGTCGTGATTCTTACCCTGTATCCCTTACATCTTGGTGGACAACAGACACCAAAGCCACAAAAAGTGCCCTGAAGATTGAGACCCCCAGGGGAGGATGATGTGTAGGTTTCTCTGAGTGGACATCAGTGGTGTGGACCTGAAGCAAACCCGTTTCCCTGCAAGGGCTCCACTTCCATGCTGACGTCTTTGTAATTGGAGACAGAGCCTCACGAGCATCCCTTCCTAGGTCTAGCATATTTAATGTTTACCCAGATCGGCTTGCAAGAAGTAATTTCAGTTTCGCGTTGCTGCTTTCTCCCAGGAAGGCTAACATTAGCTGAGGCTGAAGAAGCAGGGACAGTAACACACACAGTTTTGTTTTCTGAACTTCTCAATCACTGCATACAGAAGAGGATATATATTATGCCGTCGTCCACTGGCTGGGATGTCAAATGTGAAGCCAGTGACGTTGTGAGCGGGAATACTTGCTTGTCTGCCATCCTAATTCTGTTTCATGTGCCTGGTGCTTTTCTTCTAAGTTGCTAAGGGATCTTCAGAAAGGGAAAAGCGAATTAAAATCCTTTGCTGGTGTGCATGGTATGCTTGTTTTCTTCTGGGGATGTGAACCAAGCATAAGTGGGGGTATTTATCTCATAAGTGGGGGTATTTATCGCACTTGTTGCTTCTCTGCCTGTTTATTTGAGGACTTCTCACTTGGCATGTAAACCTAATTGTCCAGAGGACCCTGAAACGTTTCAATCCTTCCAGTGGAATTTCTCACAAGCATTTGGAGTCAATCAACCAGCAGGAATAGGAAGACCGTGATATGGATGAACCTAGCCTCTTACACAGCAGTCAGCTAACTCTCCTCCACCCTCCCCTCAACAGGAGTGGAAAACGCTGAATCAGGCGTCTTTGGTCTCACAGTCAGATGACACTGTCCAGCTGAAGTGCATCAGAGCTCCGACCACAGACTTTTATTCTGTCATGTGCTCTGTGGAGCTTTGAGACACCTGATCCTCCAATGTGGAAAATGGGGCTCTTAGTTGTGGGAAGGAGACAGCCTGGGCCGGAGAGAGGCCTTTGAGGAGATTAACTCCGGGTGATTGAACTAAGGGACAGGAAACCGGGTCCTGCTTTTCTGAGTAGCAGGAGATTAGAAGCCTTATCTATAAACAGTTGTCATGGATGTATTTATTGGAAGGTTCCTTGTCTGATAGTATACAAAGAATTGAGTTCTACTGTAGGCCAGGCCTCTTACACATGTCAGTGGACTGCACTGAATGTCTGCTTTAATTTATCTCATCACATTGTTAGTTTAAATTCTGCAAACATGAACTAAAACAATTATTACGAGTGACAGTTGCCAGCGTGTGGATGTATCCAGAGTAGTGTTCTTATGGATCAAGCTGAGTCACAGCCTTTGGTAGCATTTTAGGAATGAAATGACTTGTGTTGTTTGTCCTTGACAGTTCTGGAAATCGCCTCCTTGCTCCCAGAGGAAGTGGAGGCAATGAATGCCATAGCGTCCCCGAATCCTCTTCCTGATCAGATCCTGACTGTGAGGGTAGACAGAATCTAGCACTTCCTCTTTTTACTTTTTCAACAGCCTCTTGCTATTACCTGTTTCTGGTTCCAGGCTGACCATGAACTCCGAAAGCCCCCTGCCTCAGCCTCTGAGGGCTGGCGTGAGAGGCATCTGCCATAGTATCTGGATGCATCTGAGTTCTTAGTCAGCAATACAGTTCAGAAAAACAGAATGGATAGCTATAAGTTGTCACACATTTTAGAAATGGAAGTGACTTTAAGGAGGCCCAGGACTCATTTCATGGAGCACCTCCATGTTGGTGCAGTGAAGATAAGAATTTTATTTCCCACACCAGCAGTGTTTTGACTCTTCCGGGCTCCCACACTGCACTTCAGAAAATTCCCTTGAGAGATACTCAGTTTTCATTACTGTTAGCAAAAGATGACTGTGACAAGTACATCCTAATTACAAAAACATCTTAGGTGTGGCCAAACCTACTCATGTCCAATCTGGCCAGATAATATGATTCCCTTGCCAGTCTCTGGGATTCCTAGCACACAGTAGGTGCTGAATACTGTTGGGCCAGCCTCTGGGATTCCCAGCACGTAGTGGGTACTAAATACTGTTGGGATAGTCTCTGGGATTCCCAGCACACAGTAGGTGCTGAATACTGTTGGGCCAGTCTCTGGGATTCCCAGCACACAGTGGGTACTGAATACTGTTGGACCAGTCTCTGTGATTCCCAGCACACAGTAGGTGCTGAATACTGTTGAGCCAGTCTCTGGAATTCCCAGAACACATTGAATACTATTGGAATGAGCCACCCAGCAGCTATGAAATAACTACACAGAAACTGTATTAATTAAATCACTGCTTGTCTCCATTAGCTTTAGCTTCTTATTGGCTAACTGTTATATCTTAGTTTAACCCATCTCCATTAATCTGTGCATCACCATGAGGTTGTGGCCTACTGGCAAAATTTCCACACGTCTGTCTCCAGCAGCGGCTCCATAGCTTCTCCCTGACTCTGCCTCCTTTCTCCCAACATTCAGCTTAATTTTCCCTACCTAGCTTTGTTCTTCCCTGTTCTTCTCTAGGCTCAAAGAAGTTCTTTATTAATCAATGGCAATCACAGCATACAGAGGGGAATCCCACATCAGATAAAAGCAAGTTGAGAAATACTGGCCATGAAGGTTGGAAGCTATTTTCATTTCTGTGAGAAATGCTTTTTAAGACATTGTTTTGCATTTTGATAAATTTTAATGGAAGTCCCGTGAACACTCTTTGATTTTAATACAGAAACAAACTGCAGTAGAAGACACTGAAAAGCTTAAATCTGCTCCTTCACGTTGGTTTCATGTTGAAGGCTGTGGGAGGATGCAGACATCCCTTTGTTCTGCCTGTAGCAGGGTATACTTCTGCTTCTCAACATCTGCTTGTTACTTTGAATGTGCCTAGCATATGCTATTTCACTTGGTAGTACTGAGAAGAGAAACCCAGGAGGAACTCAGTTACAGCCACAGAGCCTCTCTCTGAGAGCATGGCTGTGAACTGACCTATTGTCTTGTGTATGTAAGTGAGCTAAGATCATTGTGAAGAACTGTAGATGTTCTGAATGATGAAGCTTTCGCTCATCATTTGAGTTGTTTGTGTGGCGTAGTGGACAGTCTGGGACACAGGAGGAGAGTAGTCTGGAGGGAGATGGCTTATGAGTCAGAGTGTCGGTTCTGTAGATCATCTCTTACATTTTTCTTATAGTCCATGGGCCCCATAGATCCTGGTCTGGGCTGGTTTCTCATGTGCTGTTTATGGCTGCCTAGTGGAGACTCCTCCAACAGCAACATCATGGTTGAATTCTTTAGTTAGATAATAAGCCATTTAATAGCGTTTTGAATGTACCTACAATTCTCTTTATAAGTTTTTTTAAAATTTTATTTTGTTTCTAATTATATGCATAAGTGTGGGTCTGAATGTGGGTATGCACAGGTAGGTGCATGTATGCACAGAGGACAGCGAGGCCCTCTTCTCCCCGGGAGAAGGAGTTAGAGATGGTTGTGAGCCATATGGCATGATCTTTGCAAGGACAGTAAACCCTGAGCATTGCATCATTTCTGCAGCTCCTCCTGTTGTATCTTTGTCAGTTGAACACACTCCGAGTGTTTGCTTATAGTTTTAGCAATAACCATTGCCATCCTTTGTCGTAATCAGTTCAACTTTGCATGTAAGCTCACCACTCCTCATAGTCGGCATCATAGACAGAAAACTGTTAGACTTTTCAGGGCAAGACAACTGAAGAGTGGAGACGTTAGGCAAATGGGCTGAGGTGGTGTCAGATTTTAAGCAAAGATGAGGACAAGCATACGACTGTTCAGTAACACTACCATATTTGGCACATGAAAAAATATTTATCTTTTTAACACAATTCTTCAATGATTCTTTACAATTTTACATCATGCACCCCAATCCTGCTTACCTCTCAATCTCTCCATATCCTCCCCTTAGCCCTGCAGCATGGCCCTACTAAAGCCCTCTCCCAAACAACTCAATTCAAAACAAAATAAAACAGACAAAAACCCCACCTTGCTCTTCTGTTTGTCCAACACCTCTTCATCCTAGTGGCATTGTGTGCTGTGGTGTGTCACATAATATATCCTATTGTACAATCAGCCCCACCCACACATGTTAATCGCAATGAGTCACTGGTCTGGGTCAAGGCCTCTGGCACCCCATCATCACTGGTCCTCACCGAAACTCCTCTCACACATCCTACTGTTGCCCCAGTCATGGAGATCTTGTGGCTGTCGTTCCGCAGAACCAGTTCCTTCACACACTCCAGCAGGTCACAGATGCAGTAGATGTTAGAGTGGGCCAATTGGAGGGCCAGAATGTGGGTCCGGGTGGCAGCTGAGCTGGTCTATACAGCCCTTGGGTACCAACATGGCCACAAGTTGTGGCCTAGACCCTGGGCATCCATGTGCCTTTGGTGACACCATGGGCCATGGACATCAACATAGACCCTGGCTGTGAGAGACCTACAGACCCATACATGGTCCTCATTAGAACCTGGGTTCTGATATTATCAAGGCCCTGGATGGCAGCACAAGCTTCTCAAATTGGCATCACTCCAGCTACAGGCAGGATGCCTCTTGGACCCCAACTAAATTCCCTAATCTCACATAGGGGCCCCAACCCTGGGCATCTCCACAACCCCCAATGATAGCATGCACTGTAGATATCAACACAGACTCTGCCTACAGTAGGACCCACACATGGCCCCTGACTGCAGGTCAAGCTGACGTGACCATGGCCTTGGTGACAAGTCAGGCGAACCAGACTGGGGGAATCCCTGCTGGGGTATGGCCCTTGATCACCTAGTTAACCACTTGGGGCAGCCCCAATTCCAGGACTCCTCAGAAGCCTTGGTAGTAACAGAGGCCCAAGACATCTACATGATCACGGGAACAGTAGGTCCAGAGACCCAGACATGGCCCTTGACAGCAGCCTAGGACCTGATGACACCATGTCCCCCAGTGAAAAAATATGGAACACTCTCAATTTGCTTGTCATCCTTGCCCAGGGTCCGTGCCAATCTTCTCTGTATTGTATTGATTATAGGATGTTGATAGAATGTCATTTTTAGGGGTACCCTGGATGGATGTTACTTGTGATTAACGTATTGTACAGTTTGCAAAGCATGACCATATACAGCAGTTTTAGAGTAGAAGCTGCCATCATTTTTAGATGACTCACCTGAAACCTCGAAAAAGTAAGAGGCATTACCAGTAACCTGGAGGTGAGCATGTGACCAGACCATTGGGGACATAGTTCTGCAATCTTGGTGCTATACTGTACCAGTAACCTGGAGGTGAGCATGTGACCAGACCATTTGGGACATAGTTCTGCAATCTTGGTGCTATACTGTACCTACCCTTTTCATGACAGTATGAACTTACTTGGAAGTTCATACTGTGTTCACACATCTACAACTCCTTGTGAGGGATCAGCTCTGGTGGACCCCATCCCTACCACTAAAACCAGCCAGATGACATCACCTAAAGCCAAAGTCATCTCTATGATAGACAAGCACTCTATCAAAGACTCTGCGTAGAGGCTGAGGAGATGGTGCAGCATTTAGATCACTTTCTGTTGTTGCAGAGGACTTGGATTCCCAGCACCCACATCGGGTGGCTCGCAGCTTCCTGAATGCCTGTCCCAAGGATTCAACATTCTCTTCCAGCCTATGAGGGCACTGGGACACGTCGTACCATACATGCCTGAAAGTTAATGCACAATGCATAAAATAAAATGAAAAACGACACTATGTCCTAATGTATTAGCCAATGACAAAGAAGGAACATCTATAAAGCTTATGTCCTGAGTGGGATATCACCCAAAGTCCCCGCTGAACAATTTCCAACTTAAATGAGAAAAGAATTTAGGTGCTCACATTATAATTTAGTTGAACCTAGGTTATAGATGAAATTACTTCTGTTTTGCCCCAGGAGTGATGCTTTATGTCAGTGGCTGAAGTCCAATCCCGAGGAATGTTCAGACGTTCCCACCAGTTTTATTTTTGTTTCATCCTTATGGTCCATTTTTAGGTCCAATACATATTTTTTTTTTAAATTCTAGAACCATTTTCATGAGCCATATATAAGTTGTAGTTGGCTAATAGAGATCATGAAGAGCCTTGCTGACATCATGGTGATGTTTGTGCTGTGAGATCTTGAGAAATACTACCATATATTAAGTTTATACATTCTAAAGTGGTCCAAGTTTGGATGGGAATCAAAACTTGTTTTCTTGTAATGAAGTCTTTTTTTGGTAACAAATGTGGTTTTGAAAATTTGAGAAGAGAAGTTTCTTGGTAATGGTGACAAAATTTTAAATCTTTGTTTTGTTTTGGGACAGTATCTCACCATGTACTACCCACTGACTAGCCTATAATTTACCATGTAGATCAGGCTTGCCTCAAACTCACAGAGATAGACCTGTGATTGTATCCTAAGTGCTGGGATCAAAACTGTCTACAACCATGCCTGACTCAGCTTACATCTTTGTTTCAATGGGCTCTAAACCCCACAGATTTCCTTCTGGCCTCTGTGTTCATAGCTGCATATATACAGTCACACACATTAAACCCTGTGCACAGACGTGCCTCTGTGCACTGATGCTGTACTTGGAGCAGACTATTTGCTAAACACAGAGGGAAGAATGAATCCATTCTGCAAGATGAGTGGGGGCTGGCATCAAGCAGGTGCAGGTGTAAGCCTGGCAGAGTCCTGGGTGAGGTAAAACATGCTGGCATTCAGGAGGGAGATATGGGAAGAACATAATTATAATTTTCAAGGCAAGCCTCAGCTTTAGTGAGTTTGAAACCATCCTGGGCTACATGAAACTCCGTCTAAAAAACTACAGCAAAATCAAACAAATTTCCAGCCCGTGCAAAGGGGAGCTAACATCCAAGGTAGCAGCCGACCGAGCAATGAGGAATTGCCGTGACATGGAGTTGTTGTAATATGTCTGGGCAGCTTCCTGTACCACCAGCTTGATTAGAGCTTTTGTTCTTGTTTGTAAGTTTTTAAAATATGAACCACATTAAGAAATATGGTTTGCATATTAATTTAGAATGTGTGTATGCTAACCGCATACGGCTGTTGCTTCTTGGGATGGTTTTTTGCTGTACTGTTAGAAACTGGACGTTAGTGTCATGCAATCCATGGAGTGACTAAGCCGTCCACTAGAACTCATGTGTGTGTGTGTGTGTGTGTCACATGCAAATGAGTGAATGGGTGTGCATGTGCAGGGAGAAGGCCTCTCGGGCTTGTTTCAGGTCATGGCTGTCCTTGCACCATCACTGTCCAGCTTCTAGTGAATGAACCTCAGACCTCTGGACTCTGTCCTCCTTGCGGTTGACTTTGGGTCTCAGGCTTCCCTAGGTGTCACCTTTCCCCATCTCTGCGTTGGCCATGCAGCCCTCTGGTCACTGGTTGCTTTGTGTATCTCTACCATGCCATAGGTCCTGTTCCTGTAGTGAGTGTTTGGGCACAGCCTCTCCCTTGGGATTTAGTTTGGCTTGTGCTTTCGGAGTTCAGTTTGTAGTCACTTTGCTCCGTTGCCTTTGATCCTGCAACAGGGCTGCACATGCGACAAAGGGTGGGTGACAGAGGAAGGTATCCAGGAAGCTGAGTCGGGGCAGGGTAGATGGGAAGAAAAGGGTGAAGGGTGTGGAGTCCCCTTCACAGACACACCTCCAGTGAGCTGCGTTCTTTCCACAGAATCCCGCTTCCTAAAGGCTCTGGCTTCTCCCAGTAGTGCACTGTCAAATGTCGAGAGGGTCTTTGGGAGACGTGCAGGACTGAAACGATCACTGCGTTTTAAAAATCATATTGCACTATCTCTTGCTCTTCGAATTGTTTAGCAACTTCCCAAAGGCAGTGTGACATAAAGAGCATGCATCTATGTCCTCTGGGGTGTGACTTTCGTTCTTCCTTTCCAGCCATAGCAAATATCTCTGTGCTAGACCTTGGGTGGCTGTTCTCGCTTCTGCTCATGGTAGATTTTCCCCCTTGTAGAACTAATGGTCCAGTTGTTTCCTGTGATTATTCCAGAGATGAATTTCATGTTTTAAGGAAGAGGTTAAATGCTACAGGCCAAATAAATTGCTTGTGTGTGAGTGGCCCATGAGCGGTAAACAGTTAGGACATTTTTCATTTTTTATTATAAAGAATAATATTTTGTATCAGATGCAAATTACATGAAAGTCAGATTTAGTAGCCAGCAATGAAACCCTTGTTGGAATCTAGTTTCATTTATTTGTCCAATTTTTTTCCCCCAACTTTTCCCATTCCATCAGCCAAGTTGAGTAGCTGTGTAAGATAGCATGTGACCCACAAAGAATGAAGTATTTACTCTCTGGCCCATTATTGGGGGAAAAAAGACCACATCTTAAAATAAATTTCAATTTTAATTTTAGTAATAACATCCAGACTTAATATTCTTGGTGATTTGGCATTTGTACTTTTCTATTCTGTGTTGCGGTAACAAAATAGCCAAACCTGCTTACAAGATAAAGGAACTTATTGGGTTCATGATTGTTGCTGGAAAGTCCCAAAGAGACTGTGCTGGTTGCCTCATTATGCCTGCATGGTTGTATCACAGCATGTCAGATTGACAGAAGGGGAACCAGACAAGCACAGGAGGGTACCTGTAGGAAGGGAGCCAGAGAAACACAGGAGGGGTGCCCGTGTCACATTTGATGAGTTGTAACCCCCAATGCTCAAAGTCCTGCTCTCTTAACAGAAGAACAGACCACCCCCTCGGCTTCTGCCCCTGTGTGAGACAGAGTCCTGTGTAGACCAGGCTGGCCCCAAACTCACTATGTAGCCAAAGATGACCTTGAATTTCTGATGTTCTGACTGTACCTCTGAGTGCTAACATCTGCCACCACGCCCAGTTTATGCCTTTCTAGGGAATGAATCCAGGATGTCCTGCATGTTGGTCAAGAACTCTACCCACTTAGCTACATCATCAGTCCCTTTAGAGACCCAATCACTTCCCACGCTCTGAATGTTCTTCCCTCTGCCAGCTGGAACTGGAACCAAGCTTTCCACACCTTTGCGCAGCGCGCACGCTCCTGAAACCACACTCGTTTTATACTTGGGAACCATAGTATTGCTAGAAAGATAAACTTGGGTGTGACTTTGCATCTTGGTGGCTACAGTTCATATTTGTAACACAAACACCACACTTTCGCATTTCTGTTCTGTTTGTTTTCATGAAACACTTGCCCTGACACAGCCTTCAGAGTTGCTGCTCTTCATGGGTATGGTTTGCCACAGAAAAGTCAGAGGAGAATGATGAAGAACTGTTGGTGTGAAATCGTCAAGTGAAAACCACTTACTTGTGCAGATTCAGATCTCTCCTGGAATTGCTAAATATAGTGGACAATCCTCTCCCCAACACCACAAATTTTCACTAGGAAAATGATATAGTTCTTACATTTAATAAATACAACATAGATTTAAATTGTGTGCACCACGTTTCCATATAGAAGCAGTTATAAATGGAGAAATGTTTCTTTGGCATTGAGGAAATTAGAAGATACATTTGTTAGTCAGAAAACTTGAAGTTTCAGGACATGCGTGCCTAGTCTCACTCGTGGAAAATGAGTGACAGTTTACAACTGGTGAATACTCTGAGAGACGTCAGGTGAAGTCTGCCATTGGTACCCACGGAACAAACAGCTTTCACTGGCTTTGTTAACGGGTTTAGTTTAATACCACTCATTACTGAGGAACAGTTGAAGTGTATTTTGCCTTTTGCATCTAATACATAGCCAGGAATGAGCTAAGGACAAACATTTTGCTCTCCTGAGACATGCTTCCCACGTCTGCGTGGAGCTTGCTGGTTTTCAGACTCTGTAGGAGCCG
Organism: Microtus pennsylvanicus; assembly: GCF_037038515.1. NCBI lineage: Eukaryota > Metazoa > Chordata > Mammalia > Rodentia > Cricetidae > Microtus > Microtus pennsylvanicus. The sequence goes on from NC_134581.1 coordinate 109,592,441, forward strand.
TGAGCATGACCTCTGAGGACTGCAGAAACCCAGTGAGAAGTAGAGTGAGCTCACTGTAGAAAGATCCCAGGCATTGAAAAAAACTTACCTTATTTGGTAAATGTGACTAACTGGTTACCCTGGTGATACTGGCGAAGTCACTGTGGAAATACGTTGGTCTTTAAACCACTCCTTTGTACTTTTCTTCTAGTGCATTAGAAGTGGAATGTTGAGCAGTATTTGTTTAGTTTTCCTTGGTGTATGGAGGACGGGATGGAAGCAGAGACTGATAACTAAAATGCAATACATTGACACTTCAGTATTTCCGTCTTTTCTGGTGTCTGAGGTCACCTGACCTCTGGGGAGCTTGGGATGTAGCTGATGTCTTTCAGAACAGTACTGGAAAGGTTTGGGAAAGCAACTGCATGTTGCCGTCTGCGCCCTGGCTGTGCCTCTTAGCTTAGATCTCTGTGCACTGGGAGTGTGGGAGGGACCTGTTGTTCCACATCCTTTAATTACCCACCCAGGAGGTTCCATGGGAGAGGAAAATGATTTCACTTTAAAAGTTTTCATCTCCGTTTGGCTGTGTTCTGGGTCTAAATTTTGAGAAATTTGATTGTTTCAGAGAAGAAAAACAGTTTGGAAACAAATAATCAATGATTTGAATGTGGGCTCTGCCAGGTGTGAGATGGCAGTCTCTGGGTTGTTGAGATGTTAAGGTGATAGCAACCCTTCTTGAGGTTATGGGATCAACCTGTATGAAGATTCCTGGTGCTGTGAGGACATATCTGTAGTTCCTCCTTTCCTGCCTCTCCCCGGCTCTCCCTGGGCCTCAGTTTCTGCTCTCTCCTATCCGTTTATATCTATTAGGACTCACTCGTGTCTGCAGCCCCATGATCAATCCTCCCTCCAAATGTGGGGCTGAGGCCTGCATGTCATCCCTGCCATTACCAGAGAAATTTTTTGGTCCCACCTCAAACTAGTCAAGGCCTTCTCCAGAATTTAAGGCACTCCCTGGTTGGTTCAAATGCCTGCTGGAGCCTAAGCCCTGCTTTGTGTGGTTTGCTCTGCTCTGGTGAGGAGTGAGGCCCTTCCTGCATAGGGCTTCATCTTTGGATTGGAAGTGCCTGGATGGCCAGAGAAGTGACAGAACTGTTAAGAATGCCGTTCCCTGGTTCTGCCTATCTGATGTTATGTGCGGATGAGAACATCTGGACTGTCCCACTCCTCTTGTCTGGTAAGATTTTCTGACACCTCAGAGAATGGTATTCCTTTCTACCCTAGGTTATTTATTTAATCAACTAATTTTGTCTCTGATGGTTTGGTTGGTGCTCACCCATGTGACTGTGGGTAGCATTTCTGTGTGACTAGTTGCCATGCCCCATACCCACATCCTTGATTTAGTCTCCCAAACCCTCACTGCCTGTGTCAACTTCGATCCAGGGGACTAATCTCTGGCTCGTTCTCTCTCCTCCTGTCCTGTCTGAACTGTAAGGGGATTCTTCTTCTCTGCTGTGAGCTGAGCCTACCTTACCTGAGTGTGGTGTTCATACACAGATACACACACACAGATACACACACACACACACACACACACAGACATCGAGATGAATACACACACCACATACACCCAGAGACAGGCAGACATACAGACAGACACAGGAACTCAGACACACAGACACTGAGACAAGACACAAACAGACTCACACGCATGGATACACATACAGAGACAGGCATACATACATACAAACACAGACAAACACATAAACACACATAGATAGACAGCAAAACAGACAGACAGATATACACAGAGTTTAAGTTCCAACATGGTTTGAGGTCCTTCACACCATGTTCCTATGGGATCTCCTGTCTCCCTCATCTTTTATCATTTCTCTGTCCTCTCATTACAGTTTTCAACTGAGAAAATTATTAGGTAAGAGGAATAAAGTCTAAAACAAAACTTGGATTCAAATAGTCAACTTGTGTTTTATCCTGGGATCTGGGGTGTCTTTGTTGTGACTGGACACCTGTCTCCGTCCATACACTGCCTCGAATGTGGGCTACGTTCGTCCTTTTATCTGTCTGACTTAGCTGCTCCACTCAGCTCACAGTATGGTGTGTGTGTTGTTGTTGGTATAACTCATGTCTGCTTGCTCATTAATAATGAAATTCTGAAGATCAATAGCCTTGGATGCTTAATTTGGGGGCTGCATGAATATTAAATATCCTTTTCTTTCCTTTGTACAATGTCGGTGATTAAAACAGGCCTTGAGCATGTCGGACAAATATTCTACCACTTAGCTGCGTGCCCAGCTGGGAACTCAGAGAAATAAATAATATGTAGGAATGTTAGAAAAAGTGACAGTTTTAGTATCTGGGGTTACAGGAAGAAGCAGTGTTCTTTGTGGCCCTTTGTGGGGGGGCTTAAGCAACCACAGAGGTGGGTGTGGTTGTCAGAAAGCAGTATAATTTTAGAGAACAGTATCTAGGGTGGTTTATTGTGTCCAGACCACACAGAACCATTTAATGCTTGTTATTTAACAGTTTGTACCTGGAGTTCATCCTTAAAATTCAATTTATAATTAACATTATAAATTCTCTGACTAAATCCCTGACAAGGAGCCACGTGAGGGAGAAAGGGTTTGCCTTGGCTCGTGGTTTGAGGTACAGTCTGTAGCAGGGCTGAGGTGATGGTCAAGTGGCTGGGTGTTGGCCAAGACAGTGGGATCATGAGGCTGCCTGCCCATCCACTTCCCACCACTTCCCTAGGAAGTAGGGAAATGTTGGTGCTCTGCTCACTTCCTCCTTTCCCCTCTTTTCATTCATTCTAGAATGTCAGCCCCTGGGGTGTGGCTACCCACATTCAGGACCAGTCTTCCCTGCCTAAACCCTCTAGAAATGTCCTTTCAGGAAGACACAAAAGGGATTTAAGAACGCCCTTGACGTGTCTTAACCCAGCCAAGCTGTCAATCAAAACCAGTCATCACAGGCACCATTAGAATGAGATTTCTGCGAGTGTACACCCCAGAGCCATCGACCTTGCTTTCCTTGAGAACGTGGTCTGGGCTCACTGGTTAGTCCAGTCTGGGCACAGAGCCCCAGGGATGATTCTGTCTCTGCTGCCTCAGGTCAAGGGTCAAGGGTCACAAGCATGTAACATCACCCCTGGTTTTATGCTTTAAAGGCAAACATGTTAATCACTGAGTCATCTTCCAAGCCTGGTTGTTTTAGCCTTTGTTTTAGCTAACTTAAACCAGATTGGCCCTTTCACCCCAAATACCTCAAAGTTGAATCTACCTCCTTTTGCTTTTCATCTGTCACATTTTTTTTCCTTGAGAGCCTGCCTTTAGTAGCTAAGAATTCATCTTCATAAACAAGCCTATAAAACTAATAAATTTAAAAGATGTTGAAAAGATCCATTTAATGTTCCTAACAAGTTGGTACAAAAATACTTGGCAAGAGATGGGGTGAACTCTCTTAACGATGAACTCACAGAATGAAGATGTCACTCTTGAGGCACGGGAGGGCCCTAGCACTGTGCCCAGAGTTCATTTCAGGTCCTCTCCCTCTACACAATTCCCTATCAATTTGTACATTCCACTGTGACTTTTCCATAGTGAAATTTATAGCTCCTATTTCAAAATATTTCCAAATTCTCTCTGGGTAATCTCCCCAGAAAACGAAAAATGACTCAAAGCCACTTCTGGATTCAGGATAAAAGTGAGGTAGTTTTATGTTTGTCTGACTTTTGGGGATGGGTTCTTACACTGAAGGAAGAACCCCCCAAAAAAAGCAAAAGCAATGAGTAATTAAAATACCAAGAGAAGCTGGCTATGGCACAGAAGCCTGTGATCTCAGAATTTGGGAGAAAGAGACAGAAGGATCAAGACTTTAGTGCTAGCCTGATTGTAAATCAAGTTCCTGTCTCAAGCTAACAAGTGGAAATAGCACAGAAGAGACAGGGCCTGGTTGGCCATATATCACTGAAAAAGGACAGGGCCTGGTTGGTCATGTATAACTGAAAAAGTTTTTTTTCTGTCGTATTTTTGTTAAAGTTTTTCAGAGGTTAATGCATGATTATGATCATATTCACCTTGTGTTTCTAAATCCTTAAAGAGCCACCTCACTCTCAACTTTGTAATTGCTTTATTAAAAATTTAAAAAGTACTTTATAATCCAATGAGTCCAATTTGTGGCACTCATTTATTCCTGGGTATAAAGCCTGGCATTCAGAAGCTTCACCCTTTAGAAAACTGACTCCCCCTCCCCAAAGCCATCACATGCTGGTAGCTTCGTGAGCCTCCCAGCCCCTGGGAGATGGCCTGGCCTGATTCTGTGCAGTCTTGTGTGGGTGTCACAGATGTCCAGTCAGCTCCAGAAGGTACTGTTTGGCCTCTGTCTCTTCCAGATCCTCTTTGGAGATGCTCCCTGAATCCTGGGGGACAGGAGGATAACACAGATGCCCCATTTGTGGTTTAGGACTTCCATAGACACAGATTCTCTGCGTTTTGGCCAGTTGGGAAATGCTTTGGTATATTGGGTTGATGGCTTTGGCAATTCAAAATCAACCTGTCTTCTCTGCTTGCTGGTTATTGACCATAAAGCCTAAAACATGAGTGACTTTACTTAGAATGCTTGAAGTTGTTCGTTGACAGTCAGTACACTGTCACCTGTTCTAAGGCTTCCTTGGCAGCATCCAAAGATGGGACACACGTAGGTGAGGCAGTGTTTATTAAATTCGGGAGCTGGCTTGCAGATTTTATGCAAAGCTTCCGTGCCTTTGTTTAAAGACAGCTTAGGAGCCACTCTCCCTTGACATCTTAGAGCTAAGACAGGAAGTCCAACATTGAGGTGGTTATTACAAAGTAGCTCAGACGTGTAGGGAGCAAACATGTTAGCCAGGGCTTTATTTTTTATGGAATCTTTCATATTGACCACATTCTTAAATTATTCATAAGGATTCGTCACACTGCTTTTCAAGATGTGCAGACAGGCTGGCAAGACGAGCTGGTAAGATGGCTTGGTGGTGATGTTACTTGCCATCACCAACAGGGTGAAATCAATTCCTGGGAACCACCGATTCCTTAAAATTGTGGTATATTCAAATTCCAGTTATCATGGAGTCAGTTTCAGTCTATTTCCTCATGTAGGCTTCCATATCCAATGCTGTTTTCTTTCCCTTCATTTCAGAGAGACTTTCAGTTTTCAGCAAGTTGATACGTTTGCTTGCAACTGTTGGTTTCTAAATTAAAATAGAAATAACATTAACCTTCTTGAACATTTGTTTAACATTTTTTGATTAGCATATATAATTGCTTTAGTTAATTAAAAAATCAAAAAAGGATTGTTGAGAATTATAATAACCAATATAAGTTCAGATTAGAATTCTGAAGTTTCATTGTTAATAATACAGTTCTTTAAATGGGTCTGACATGACTAGACTCAAAGCCAAGATATACATGTATATGGGGTTCAAGATAGAAAATGCACAAAGAACTAAACACATGCTTTGGGGGGAAGTCAGTGTGGCACCTCATCCAATTGCTTTGTACCCCGTTCTCATCGTCTCCAGTTAGAGGCAATAGGACAAGTTGAATTTTTATGCCCCTTCCAGAAAGTACACCTGCTGAAAATATTTAGACACTTAAAATCCTAAGGGCAACATCCTTTAAGACTTGTAATTGTGTATGTAATCTTGGATAGGTCAATATAGAAGAAAAAAATTTTTATTAAAGATTTTGTTTGTTTGTTAAACTATGAGTTAGTATGTTTCTGAGAATGTGCACATGAGTCCAGTACTCCCAGAGACCAGAAGAGGGCACAGGATCCTCCTGGGGTGAGCTGGGAAGTGAATTGTGATCCTCAGCATGAGCAGGAGCACTCTTAACCTCTGAGCTCTTTCTCTGTCCCTGAGAGGGGAAGATTCTCATGAAACCAAGTGACATTTGGGATGTGCCAGGTCCTGTGGAGCAGAAATGTTCACTATAAGTCATTACTGTTTCGATCTAAGTTTCCTTCAAAGGAAGCATTTGTTAGATTTGTTTGAATCAAAAACCAGACATCATATAAGAAAGAGATTTCCTTGAAAATCTGTGAGAAAAAGAAGTTCCTGAGGCGGCTGATGGAGCCAGTGTGGGAAATCTGGAGTAATGCCTGTCTTTGCAGGGCCGGTCTAGGCAACTTCCTCACAGCTGTCTCAAACTGCGAGCTTCTGGGATTGCTTAATTTTGTAAATGTTTAGTTATTGTGAAACCTCCCCTTTTGTTGTCCCGCACTTTGGAAATTGTTATTTTCACATTCACGTGAAACAAAAGGAGGATGTATGGGTGCGTCTTTTACTGGTTTGCCTCTGTGAGGATGGGTTAGCAAGACTACAAACATTTGTAAGAGACATTCATCGAGTCTTTGGGAGGAAACCAAGTGCAGACTGTTGCTGGGCTAGGTTTAGACTTGTTTACTCTCCTTGATTTAAAAGCCTGCTTTGTGCATTATTGAAAAGAAAAATATTAGCTGTAAATTATAAAATCCAAGCAGAGGCATCATTCATTAGGAAAACTCTCTCTTTTTGCCCAATTCCAGAAGCCCTTTAAACGGTCTTTCCTGAATTACCCCTGTCTGCTTCTGACTGCTAATAGTAAAATCATCCTTTCTGGTTATTTGTGTTATCCATTGACAGCTTGGTAGAAAACTTTTGTATTTTTTTGTTCAGTTGTTTTTGAGGTCTATAGTCTAGGCTGGCTTCTAACTTTCTGTGCAGCCAGGGATGACCTTGAACTTCTGATCTTCCTTTACTACCTGCAGTCTTGTGCCTCCATGACAAGTTGATGTGGTGTTGTAGGCTCGAACCCAAGAGTCCCTTTATGCTAACAGCTTTCTGTTGCTCTGGGTTCCGTTAGCCTCCCTGTAGAGCAGTGTGCTGAGTCCTGGAGGTGCCTCCATTCACCTTTGGTTCCCGTGGCTTCCTTTGTTCATGATGCTCACTAGCACTCTTTCCCATGACATCTGTGTCGGGATTTGTAGATCTTTCTTACAACTTTCATCTACAATTAATTGACTCTTATCTTTTTAATCTCCATTTCTGTTTTTTCAAAGGAAGAAATTCTAATTTTTCTTTGGTCTTTTTAGCTTAAACTCCTGAAGTATTTAAAGGATGCTCTTAATTTTAGCACTTGTGATCTACTTGTGACGCCATGAAATGCAGAGACAGAGATATACACAGCACACTGCATAGGAAGAATGGCTTGGTGACTGAAAAGGGGGAGTCTCTGGGGAGGTGGGAGAGATGAACATCTACTATGAACAGAATCTCTTTTCCTTTTGCTCTAACATTCTTTACTTTGTTGCTTATATTTTAATACATGTGAGAAGAAGTAAATTATTATTTGCTTTATGACACTTGAAATGGTATTGTTTTTTAAAAGAAACCAATTTCTCATCTTTATCACAAAAAATGGTTTATTCCAATAACTTAGCTTAGCTTTCAGACTCATAAAATGAGTGGTTGTAATGTTCTTCATGGAGGACAACATTCTTTAAAGAAGAAGAGTTATTTGCTATGGTTCTTCAGAACGTTTTTCACCACTGATAAAAGGGCACCTTTTAGCTGGTGGGTGGACTGTGTACCACACTGAGATGATTCTTGTGTCTAGAAAGTTAACTTAGCAATGGAGAGTGCGTACTGCTCTTGCCGAGGATCAAACCTTGATTCCCAGTCCTACTTTGGTTACTCTGTGTGTGGGCATCTGATGTCCTCATCTGTCCTCCTCAGGGACTGCAATCAGGTGCCTCTACCCCAACCCCCACAACGCACAATTAAAGGCAATGAGAATAGATATGAGATGAATTTATGGTTGAAGTGGTGTTGGTTCACCATCGCCTGTCAGAGAATAGGGACTCAGCTAGTGTGTGATGTCTATGTTCTCATTTGTTTCCTTCAGCATCCCTGCTGCAGAAACTGCTTGTTGTTTAAAGTTTTTTGATGTTTGTAGCATCTGCTTGGCATGTGATCTTTATGCACTATTTTCTCTACAAGATCTTTGAGACAAGGTTGGTGCCTTTATCTATGTGAGCATGTGCTCTGCAAATATTTAGTGAGCACTAAAGTGACTTAATGAGTTGAACAGGACAGTTGTAGCCATTCCTGATATTACAAATGAGGTAAATGAGATTGACTGACACATTTGCCCTCGGACCACATAGTAATTCCACCGTTATATGTAGTGGCCAACCCTTCTGGTTTTCTGACTAGTGCTGTATTTGCTATTGTTTGCTTGTTTGTTTTTCTGCACTGGAGATTAAACACATGCTGGGCACATGTTCTGCCAGAAGACTAATCTGAACCCCAGTTCTTTTCCTTTCAAAGTACAGGCGTAGAGATGGTGTAGAATTCCTGAGGGGCTTTCCAGGTTGCCTTTGGTTTCCTTGTTCTAGTGGTAAGCCATAATCATCCGGGAACTCAGGTGATTTTCAGTGACCCGATTCTTAATTCCATTTGTCCATCTTTCCAAGACCTAACTGTTCTTCGAGGTCAGAAACCATGGTCTCACACCGGCTGGTGCCCAGCGGTAACTCAGCACAAAGCAGTATAGTCTCGTCACCACACAGTCAACACTTACCATGTTCTGTGCTTTCTAACTGGGAACCCTCACCAGCCTCTTGTGCCACCGCTTACCGTGGTATGAGCATCACTAATTCAAAAATTTCCTAAATTGCTCCTCTCCTGCTGATTTTATTGCCCTAATTCAGTTCAGTAATCCCTTGTCTACACCCCCTTTCTCAAATTGTTTCTTCATCTTACTGCCAGAGGAATCACACATGAAATAGCTGTGACCTAAGCATTCTTTAACCTTAGTGCCACCCAGTAGAAGTTTCTAGTGTGGTAAATATGATGTAGGATATAAGAAATTTCACGATGCATAGGGAGGTGTCATAATCTGCCAAGGCAGCTATCTTCGGTGATGTCTTTATGTTTATGTGTTGTGTGTTTTACTGTGGCTCACCTCTTCCCCTGGATAATGAGGTCTTCGGCACAGGACCATGTCTCGTTCGTGTTGTCTTGTTGGTATCCTCAGGGCTCCCAGTTCTCATACTCAAGAAATAAGTCCATCAAATTCTTGGTTTTGTTTTGCTTTTGGAGCGGGTAGCCCCTTTTAGGTCATTTCTTAAGACCCACAAATCGCAGTCATCAGTCTCTCTGAAAGCTAAGCCTTGGACTCCATGCTCTCCGTTGTATCATCATCAAGGGATGGGAAGGCGTCGGCGACTAAAGAGAAGCCCATCACCATGAAAAACCAACACTCTGGTGTTCTTATTGAAATGGCCTCTGTGAAATTCTGTGTCCCCATCAATCACTGTTGCTGTGCTGACCTATTCTGAGAAGGGACATTGCCCTCTCATCTCCAAGGCACCCCATAAAATTCGCTGTTTTAGGCGTTTGTTTACAGACTGTTAGCAAAAAGAAGCCATCCTTGCAAATACACCTGGAACTGATTATGCACAATGTCTGTTTAGAATTAGATGAAAAGAATGTAGCTTTCTTGATGAAAATCCCATAGATGGTTCTAGGCAAGCCTTAAAGGGAAGTGTCAGGTCTCTCATCAGTAACAATGATTCCTAAATACGTTAGCCGGTAAGTGCTCTCTGCTCTTAAAAATAAGCTGGGCCTCCTTGGACAGCATGGCTGACGGCTCCCAGGAAGAAGATCCTGGTGGCTTCTGCTAATTAGCTTCTGTCAGGCGGGCGGGCGTAATCTGGTATGCTAAAGTAGTTTAACAACCCTTTCTGATGACTAGCAGAAACATCTCGCCTTTGGTCATTTCCCTTCTGCTCTCCTCCGTGGGGATGAGACCATGTGGTCACCATGTGACACTTCAGTTTTGTGTGCTGCTAAACGAGTCTGTAAATTGTTTCCTCTGCCCTGGCTTTTTCTCTAGAGCCCATCACATGTTCTTCAGAGCCAGGAGTGTGTGCGTAAGATTTCCATCAGGAGCTGAAGGGGCAGTGTGTGAGGAACGGGAGTCCTCAACCAGTGCTACTCTGGAGAGATCTATTTAGGAGTATGTGCATGTGTGTGTGCCTGTATGACTGAAAGTGCGTCCTCATGTATGTTTTGTGTATGCCTGTCTGTGTGTTTGGGGGGATTGAATTAAAACCTTTGAGTCATAGTGTTTAAACTTCACCCTCATTTTATGTAGATGGGTTTCAATCAGATGTTCCTAGTCTGGGGATGAAGTTAGACTTCACGGTAGAGAGAAGCATTCAGAACAGAAAGACAAAGCCTGCTCTTACTCTTTACCTTAAACTGAATTTTTGGGTATGTGATAATTTTATTTGTGCATTAATTAAAATACAATGATTTTATTAGGAAATAAAATGAACTTTCTAATCATCAAGGATTACTCATATTCAGAATGTATTAGATGGAGTGAAATTTTCCAGTAAGAAACTGTTGTTGTTGTTTTTAAATTTTGGGGTGGGGGTAATATAGGATTTCATGCCTGTGGAGGCCAAACAACTTGTGAGTTTTCACGTTCTATCATGTGCGTTTTGGGATCCAACTCAAGTCATAAAATTTGGCTGCCAGCATCTTTACCTATTAAGCCATATTGCAAGACCATTTTTACTTTAGCAAGAACAAATGACCTAATGGCTCTGAGTAAGAATTAAAGTGAGAAAAAAAATACCCTAAAAATGTTAAGAAGTTGACAAAAGCAATGTCATTACCATATCCAATGTGTTGAATTGAGAGAGAGGTTTAAATATCATTTTAATATAAAATTGGATTTCTTTTAATGAGATTCACTTCTATGAAAATGAAAATCCTCTAACTATTAATTTAAATCTGTGAAAACTGCCAAACCAAAGGTCAATTTGTATTGATCGGTGTGTGGGCAGTTGGAAGAAAAGAAAAATAAAGCAATTAATTAATTTTTTCTTTTTATCCATAAAATTAATCTTTTTAGAGTTATGTCTGATAATTATAACTGCTAAGTTTCCAGCTCAACCATCCCCTGTTATGGCAGTCAAGTGGTGTGCACAACTGAAGGAAGTGTGTGCTCTGCCTCCCTCCTGTGCTGTTGCTGTTTACCACTTAGTTGTCTGAAGGCCCAGACCTGATCAGAGATCACCATTCAAACCATTTGCTAAAGATTTGATGAGAAACAAGTGCCCTCTCAGTGTCTGTCTGTGCGTGCAACCGCAATTCGCAAACCAGCAGCTACTTTCTATTTCTTTGGTGGTTTCTGCAGATACATGACGGGAGTGAGCATTCCTTGGGGGTGTGCTGGTCGGTTTGTTTTATATTCTACTTCACTTTTTGAAAGTCAGGACTCTCTCTGGCCCGTAGTGTTTCTTTCACCATCAGCAGCCATGGTGCTCCCTTTCCTACTCCAAACCTGTGCTGTCTTCACCAGCCACGTGAAATTTCAGGAATGGGCCTTTCTCCTTGGAACCTGTACTCAGAAAGGAAGACAAGAGAGCAGTTACAGTATTCAGAACTATGCTGCAGGAGCGAAGTCATTCTCACAGTTCATACTAACTTGTCAACTTCAGCGGGAAGGGCTGTTGAGGCAAGAGTGAAGACAAGGAAGGAAGGGAGAGACTGCTGCTAGACTGGTTTGAAACAGGTCTCTTGTACCCTAGACTGGCCTTGATCTCACTAGCTGAGGATGAGCTCCACCTTCTCATCCTCCAGCCTGCAGCTCTGGAGTGCTTGGCTTGCAGACTTCCATAGCCGTACCAGGCTTCTGTTGTGTTAGAGAGCGAACCCAAGGCTTCAGGCGTGCTAGACCAGAGGTTTACCCACGGAGGCACACCAGCTCTGCCCCAGGGCTTGTTTGCCAGCTCACAAGGTCCAGCCATGACAGACTTCTAAAGGGTTTCCCATGTTTGTAAAGACTCCTAACATTTTAGTCTTTCGTCCTTTTGATGAAAGTCCAGCCATCCGTGTGTCAAAAGTCAGTGGGGAGATCTAGAGAGATGGCTCTGCGGTTAAGGATTCTCACACCTCTAGCTGGAAATGGGAATTTGGAGCCTACACACACATCTGGAAAGTCATAAATGCCTATAACTCCAGCCACAGGGATCTGACACACCAATTGACCTCTTTGGCTAACTGAGTGTGTATGTATGCATGGGCATGCACACGTGCACACGCACACACAAACACACACTTAAGTTTAACAACTCAAGTCAATAAGGGAAAATCAGAGCTGGGCATGGTCATTTTTGCCGTCCATGTTGGGACCGTGTCCTCTCCCTGCGGCACTGAAGGTGGAAAGGGATGCAGGTCTTTTAGAAAGTTTCTAGAAGTTTTTCCCAGTGTTGCTCTCACAGTTACCAGTCTTCTAAGGATTGGGAACCATGGTCTGTATTCTTGGTACCAGTTTGTCCCACAGCCATTCAGAGGCTCTGTTACTTTGAAACGGGGCTCATCAAAAGGGGGCTGTTGATTGCACAAGCTGATACTGAGGGGGCACCATGCCCAGAGGATCATTGCTGCCTCCCCCCTCTCCTTTCCTTTAAATATGGAAGCTAAGAAGCCCCTTCAATCTTGTTAGCCCTGTGTTTTAGTGGAGACTCCACCACTCTGCTGAACTTAGCAGTTCATTAGCAGGGACCTCTAGAGTGGGAATCCTGATAATATAATTTTCTATCTATAAATATTTTCAGATGGCCCGTGATGAGAAAGCATACAGACGAACTCAAGGGAAGGTTGTAAACAGGCTTGCAGGTCATTTGAAGAGCAATTTTCAAGTTATTGTGAAGTCATCAAGATAATATCTAGCAAATGCCTTATGCGTTTTGGTGCCAGGCCCAGTTTATCCCTTAGGTCTGGCTTCCTGAGGAGCCCTTGCTTCTGGATCTCTCCACTTGTACCTTCCACGTGTACCTTTTGTGAACCACAGGTTTTGAGTGAGGGACCTAACTATCAATGTCCCCTCTTGCCCTCTAGACTGGCCATCACACTGTTGCCCTGGTTTCTCTACAGCTCCAGGAGCCGGTGCTGTGAGCATCTGAACTGCAGTAGGCTTCCTGACACTCAAGACAAAATCGGATTAATAGGAAACAACTAGACACTTGAGTTCCCTCCCTTGCTATGCACCAGGGTGTGATGGCTTCTGAGGGTGCGAGAGGAGATGGGTTGTGTTGTTGAGCACGTGGTTACTGTTACAATTATGGCTACACAGGTGACCCTGGCAGGTCCCACTGTGGGTGAAAGAGGCCGTGAAGGGTGGGAGACAGACAGATGTGCCATGCAAAGACAGCTTGGGTATAGAGTTTATTTAGTGGGTATTCTGAGTGTGTAAGGGTAACGGGATATGGAGAAGAGAGAGGAAGATAGAGGGGCAGAGAGAGGAAACAGTGGGAAGAGAAGGCAGAGGCTGCCTCTTCAGAAGAAGAAAAGACAGAGAGAGAAAAAGGAAGAGAGGAGGCAGCAGATCAGCTTGCCTCAACTAGAAGAGGGAGATAGGGAGTAGGTGGAGCTTGTCTCGTAAAGAAACAGGGTACCCAGGTGACAGGGCAGGCTAGCATAATCATAACAATTGCTTTTTCGTACTTCAGTGGCTACCTTGGTCATTGACCCTTGTGCGGGCTAGCCTTTCTGCTTTTACAGCCATTTCCCCTCCATTTTGCTGCCTAAGGATTGCATCACACACACATACACTACAAAAACACAAGCACGCACATGTGCGCGCACGTGTACACACACACACACACACACACACACACACACACACACACACACACACCACATGTTTTAGCAGGAACTTTCCTCCAAGCCTCTGTTTTTAGGAGATTTTACCTGAAACAGCTTTAGAAGTAATACAGTTGAAAATTTGAACTTCTACCTGCTATTGCTTTTCACTGGAGACTAAAGGAGAATACCTCCTGAGTCCAGGCACACACAGTTCCTGTCCCAAGTATTCTAGTTAACCTTTATCAGATTATTTTGTTGCTCCAGGTTTACCCAATTTAGCCATTTGCAAACGAAGGGAAATTTTAATGCTTAGTGTGAAAAAGAGTTTGGGTGACTAATTAAGACATCTGAGAACTCAGTAGCCCAGAGTTATTTTCCAAATATCCTGCTGGGATGCAGAGTTACACAACCGTAATTTTATTCATAACGTTGCCCATTCCCATTGTCGTGACTGCAGACTCACACAGACCAAGCAGAGGTGGGAGACGGGTACCTGCCCTCTTTGCAGCATTCCTGTGCCTGGAGCTGCAGCAGCTTCTGGCCCCATGGCCATCTCTGCCACTCATCCTTTTTCGTCCCTCCCTTTTCTTTTGATCTCTTCTCTCTTGCCTCTTTGTGCTCTCTCTCATTCTTCTTCTGACCCAACACCACCCCACATTCTTCCAGACGAAAAAGAAGCTTCTGCGGTTTATTTGCTGCATTTTTTCTGTGCAAACAGCCTGGGCTTTGGGACCACACAGGCTTGATGAAGATTTCCCACAATTCTCCTGGTGACCCCTGACCTTGTTCTGATGATTCTCTGATAATATCTGCTCATAGGATAGGCAGATTGTTCTCCACCCACTCTAAGGAAGATTTGTTCCTTAGTTCTTCTGGTCTTGGTCATCTCAGAGTATAGGTAGCAGCTGTAAAATGACACGGTAAAGGAACCAAGATTAGGTGTGGAGATAGTGGGCTGGCTAAAGTGCTCACTGTGTAATAGTGAGTGTGTAAGGGCGGGTACTGGAGCTCAGATCTGCAAAAGCCAGGCAAATGGCCAGGGGTGCAAGAACCACAGTAATTCCAGCACTGGAAAGGCAGAGCAGGCATCCCCAGAGCAAGCTGTCAGTGAGCTCTGGGCTGAAGTGAAGGACTCCGCTCCAGTGAATGAGATGGAAAGCTGTCAAGGTAGACACTCAAAGTCAACCTGTGGCCTCCATGCACATGCACATGTAAGTATGCACATATGCATGGGTATGTGTGCATGTATATGTGTACCACACAAATATAAACATGGGGAAATGGCTCAAATTAGTGAGGTATGAAGGCTAAGCTCATGAGAAAGAAGTCAGCATGACCTTAAAAAAATCACCCAGAGCTTATTTTTGAGCCATGTCTGTCTGGGACGGATAGGACAACTCTATCCTCTAAAATTGTTGTGCCTATACAGTCCCAGAAGGAGGAAACCAGAGCCCCGGATCTCCGTCTGTGCTTCTATATGTTAGCATTCACATTTCTTAACATTTTTCTTTGTGTATGTGTGTGTGTGGGGGGGGGCATGCATGCTACAGAGTGTGTAGGTTGTCAGAGAACAAGTGGACAGTGTTAGCTCTTCCCTTCTACCATGTGGGTCCTAGGGATCAAACCTGGGTCATCAGGCTTGGCAGCGAGTACCATTATCCACTGATCACTCTTGCCAGCCAATGTCATTCAATTCTCTAATGTTTGTCAGTTTCTAATAGTTCTAATATAAACAGCTTGAGGATTCATTTGTTTTTCTCTCTTAATAAGCTTGAGCATTTCTTCCAATCCTTATTACATTTTGGGTTTTCTATTCTGTATGTGGAGACCATGTCTGTACTGTCTACATCTATTTGCTTATTCTTCTGTCCCACGTATAGGATACCATTATACGGCCAATTATGAGATTGCTTTGTTCCAGTGAATATCATTTACTCATCCTGATATAATTAGGAAGGGGCAACTACTCTGGAAGAAGCCTTTCAGGAGTATGTGTTGACAGACTGAGATGAGGGAGTTGGTGGGTAATGGCTTGATGATTGGCAACCACTGAGACATCTACCCTTTGGAAACATATTATTGTGTAAGGTACACTGATGCTCTCGACTGAGAGGGCCTCTGCCTGGGATGATGCCTTGGGCCAAGGAACCTTGTAAACTGTATGTCCTAATAATAAATAGGTAGGTTTTTTTTAATCTTGCCATAACACTAAGAAGACAGTGATCATTTGATTACATATAAAGTGTTGTGATCAATTCTCCCTTCCTCTGCAGCAGTGGTTTCAGAGAAAATTCTTCATTTGATGTTCACTTCAACTAGTCACCCCAGACCCAAGAAGTCGTTTCTGGGGTCATCCTTGTCAGTCCTGAAAGACCCACACTACATAACGGTGAATCATAGCTCGTAGGCGGACGTCGATTGCACAGAGGAGAGCTACTGTGTTTTGTTTTCTAGGACTCACTTCCTATGTTAGAGCCTCCTTTATGTGGTCTGGTCTTTTATCCAGCTCTTGGGCCACGGTTTGAATAAGAATTGAAGAAGTGGTTCTAGGATTGATCTTTGTGTTGCCAGATATGCTGATGTAATGACATCAAACTAACATTTCCAAAAATGTCACCAGTCACTGAGTGAAAACAAAGATTCTAGTGTCCCCCCCTCCCCCCGCAGCAGCTGAGCTCCTTTCCTGAACCCATTTCCTTCCCCTTCAATGCCCAGGGAGACTGTGAGCCCCTTTGTCCGATGGAAGGAATCAGCCAATAGCCGTTCTCCATGCAGCTGCTCATCCACAGACATTAGGCATCCTCAGGGCTGAGTTAAACAGTTCCAGGTCATTTGCAGAATGTCCTCCTGCGTCTTGTGTAACAGTTGATTGAACAGTTAGAGGATCTGTTCTCTAACCAATTGTGGTGTCCACCAATACAAAAAAATAATGTTATTTGCTCATTACATATCTACTGTTCCCTCATGCCAATATGAAAGCAGAAATCTTCCCCAATAGAGGATATGGAAAGAATTTATTCTGGAGCCAGACATGACTGACCATGGCTAAGGAATCCTGATTGAGGTGTCTAAAAATTTTCATTTTTCAATATAGTAATAGTCCAATGAAGTTTTTGTAGCAATAAAACAAAGAAAGCCATAAATTAAGGTAGAAGCACCAAGTAGGTAGGAGAAGATAAAGTGAGAAAATCTTTGTTATGGCCTAAGATGCCATCTGATGGGATTCCTAGGCATTTGTCTGGGGGAGGCCATGTGTCTGCTCATACATGCCAACGTCCTTACCTAAAGCTCACAAAGATATGAGTTCACAGAAGAATGTGATGAATGGTATTAGGTGGACTATGACCTAAGATACTTGGGTTCCAAGTCCTCTTTGATGACTGATCATGTAGTCCGTTAGTCAGCCTTGCAGAAACATCAGTGGAAGCTGCTGTATGTCCAGGAGGGAATGTCCAGGAACTTTCCCACTCATTTGCTCTTCGGTTTCAAGGCCGATGGGTATGGACATGAACCACTTCTCCACCAGAACGCTGAACATGACCGCAGAAGTCATCATTTATAAAGCATTCGTGTAGTTTAAGACTGAACTAGATGAACATAGGCCCAACTTGAAAATTCCATGAATGATAGAGAAAGGGCTGAGCAAGAACAAGGAACTGAAATGGAGATGGGAGGAGAAGGGGGCATTATAAGGAGAATAGGATGGGCAGGGCGGTTGCAGGCATAACGTGGCAGATTAAACAGTAATATCCACCAAGAATAGGACAGAAAGGGGACACATTCAGCCAGGTGACCACTTCAGGAGTGGAAGTGTGGGCTATGACCACAGCAACCCCTTCCATTCACACCCTTGGGCTGCGTCTCTCAGGAGGGATGTATTTCTCATATCCTTTTCTTTGATGAAATAATATTAGTTTTTTCCCTGTGTTTCTTATGGCAACATTATAAGTTCTCCTGAGGCATAAATATTCTTAGAGATTGTGTTATTTGATTTACTTTTTGGAGCCAGATTCTTGCCTTATGACTCACGCTGGCCTTGGTGCCTGGCTCCCAAGTGCTGGAATTCCAGGCCTGTGCCTCCACACCTTTCTGGTCTTGGCCTTTTCCTCCCATCTTCACAGGTGGAATATTGCACTGTGCAGATACTTAGTGTATATATCAGTGCTTAAAAGTGATCTAAAGCTCAGCTCAGGTGACCAAGCAGAACTGTACTCACTCCTCCCAGTCCACTCTGCTACCTGCTCACTTGCAAATTCTGCACTTGGGGATAGGTCCAGAGGCATCCCCAGCAAGCAGCCAACCTCACTTCTCCGTGACTTTACGCATGGGCTGAAGAAGGCCTTGTTCACACTCACTGCAGAACTTCTGTTTCAGAGAGTCTAGACTCTGCAGGTGAAGGAAGCCAGAGAACTGTGAAACACTTGCCTCTGCTTTACCTGGTCAAGGCTGCAGCTTGGGAAACATTGAAGTGGCCAAGGCAGTTTATGCATGGAGCTGTTTCACATGAACTCACAAACAGAGCAGGCTTCCCTGTGCGCAGTGTCTGGTGATGCTGTGCCCCGATGTGTCCCTTCACGTCAGTGTTTCCTACATTGACACCTCCATGTAAGCAAGAATCTTACTTCATGACAGGTCAGCCTGTTTACAGTTCCACCATCACCAAGAAGAAAGGGAAAGAAAAAGAAAACATTTTAGTAAAAAGAAAATGATAAATATCAGAATCACCTCCAGGAAATAGAATATAGATATTTGATAAATATCAGAAGTTGGCTGCACGTGGCACCCTTGTTCCTGCCCATCCTCCACTCCCACCGCCCATACTACACTGGGGGAATTTTTCTTTCTAGTTTGGTCTGAAGGTGAATTCATTCACTGACCACCGATCTCTTTCTTAGTGAATGTCAGTCAGTCAGCTGCACTGTGGGCATTGACAGGGGGTGGCTGCAAATTGCATCAGGTCATTCTGGTTTTCATAACAAGTTCCAGTCTGTAACAGGACCAAGGGTGAATGGGTGGGTGACAAGAAAGGGAAGAGAAAAGACAGAGAAGCAAGGGGAGGAAAGGAAAAGAGAACAGAGATGGGATGGGAGGACAAGGAAAGGGAAGTGAAGAGTTACACGTGTTCTCCTAGCTGGGGATAGTGGAACTCTGTGAAGAGCTATGTGGGTTATGTCTTAACTGATCTGAGTTGCCAAAACCGTCTTTAAGAATTTAGAAATCTTCATCTTGGCAACACTTTAGGCATGCCGGATGACAGAACCTTCCTGGAGCTGGTTACAGGCTTTTGTGACTTTTCTGCTCTGGCCACACTTTGTTTCTCAATGTACAGTTCCTGGGACCCAAGGGATGGGAAGCCACTTCTAGAGGAGAATGCATACCTAATGGTGTTTCACTTCCTTCTTCCTTGTCTGTTAAGGTTCTGACCTCACTAGGTGGGACTCTTGGTGAGACTGGAGACCATGACGGTCTTTTGATGCTCTGACCTGACTGATTTTGTTGGAATTCCTGTCCCTAGGATGGAAAGAAGAAGTTTGACAAGGAGAGCGAAAAGTACTACTCCATTCTGGACAAGCACTTAAATTTGTCCGCCAAGAAGAAGGAGTCTCATTTGCAAGAGGTAAGTGTGTGTCCTCAGTCCTGTGACGTGGGAAGCCCAGCATGGAGGTAGCCCAAGCACCCGCTGCTTCTTTTTAAATGATAAATGATAGTAGCGATGCATAGCATGGTTGGGCGACTACACTGTGTGGCAGTTAGTGCTGATGGGTTTTTATGTCTAAGATAATTGTTTCCTTCCACAACAGAAGCTTAAAACAAGATTGTCTTTATTTTTCTTCTTGGATGTCACTTGAAGAGATAGAATCAATCAAGTTCATCCAGCAGTCAGGAAACTAAAGTTGAAATGTGGGTGGCATGACTTTTTAAGGCTTTTTTTTCCAGCAGTGGGAAAAACTGCATATTCTGAAGTCTTCATAGCTATACATCAGTTTGTTTTAGAGCTTTTTACTGCTGTATGGCTGCTAGCAAACTCTGTCTTCCCCTCTTCTGAAATAATGATAGATTTTGTTCTGCCGTTTGTAATGTGATGAGTGTAGATAGAATAGATAGGGCAGCCCAGGCTGGAGCAGTCAAGGCAGTCCTGAAGAAGGACGGAAGCTTTGTAGCACCCGTTTCAGTAAGAAGGAGTTTGGTTAGAAAAAAAAGTTCCAATTCTGTTGCCATTGGCATCTTAGGGCACTAAAACTGTGAGGTGCACCCCTGGAGCCCCATGTGTGAAGCGCAGTGCGCTGTCAGTTCAGGAGAGGTGTTGAGGCGTCCACCAGCTCAGGACCCCAGAGTCTGTTGGTGAGGCTGTCTGCCGTAGCCTCTTTCCCATGTTTGCAGGCACCATAGTGGAAAACCTTTCCAAACGTCACCCAAGCCCTCTCCCAGGAAAGCTGCCTCCCTTCCTGAACTGCTTTTCAAGTGCAACCTGGTCCTCTTCTCTCCTCCCTCCTCCTAATCCACTTTCTTCTCAGTCTAGGCAGAATGTCTGCTTGACAACGTAGAGGCTTACAAAGAGAGACACTGTCAGCAAAGGACCAGGAATGTCCTTTTGCTCCACCATGCTCACATTTTCTTTGAGGACATCCAGTTTCATTTAAAACTGATTAGGGCCCTGAGATCCGACTCAGCGGTTGTCGTGACCCTTGCCAAGGGTCTGGATTCAGTTCCCAGCACCCGTCAGGCAGCTCACAATCACATCTAACTCTAGTCTAGTTCAGGGATTCTGACACCTTCTGCCGGTCTCTGTGGGTACTGCGCACACATGATGTATACGTGCTCATATCATCATACATACACTTACAGAAAATTAAACATACAAATAATAATAATTTTTTAATATTAGGAAATTTGTTTAACTTGGTATTTTATAGGAGTTCATTTAAATCTTTGCCTTCTACTGCTAGCACAATGAAATGAAAGCAATTCACTATATAGTTGTGCACTGGTGGGGAGCTTGTGACCAAAGTGCAATGGGAGACCCCTGCCACTACACAGAACTGGAACGGCTCTTAAATGTCTCGGCCACGTCTAATGCGATAAAGACTCGGCACTGCCTGCTGTAATTTAGGATTATGTGTGTATTACAAATATTTTAACCCCCCATTGTCCATTGCAATAGAATAAACTTTGGAGAGAAATGTTTGTACTATGGACATAGATGTAGGCATACAGCTGAAGCCCTTCGTAATTGTCAACAGAGAACTATCACAAGGGTCTGCCATGGCAGTGAGCATGATCTAAAAGTTCAGAATCTTCACATATAAGGACTGTGCTTAGTGAGAACACCTACACCCTCTCCAGGAAGCTGTAAACGTTCCTTGATTCCCATTTTTTACAGTTTCTTTTTTTCATTCTCTCTGACCACTTGCTTAGCTTGGTATTAACATTGTCCTTGCTAGTGGCCCTAGGTGCGTTGGACTTGAGAAAAGCAGGGTGTTTGCTGGACTTCTGTGTCTAACTGGTGATTGGAGGAGATCCTGTGTTGGCCGTGTCATCCCATATCCCTTCCGATAGGTGTGACAGGTGCTATCAGGGAGCACTGCCCCAGCGCAGCTCACCTGAAGCTGTACTAAAGCTGCTCTTCAGTGGAGCGTGGCTGGAGTGGTGGGAGCACGGCGAGGAGCCTCTCCTGCTGCTCCTCCAGCAGTCAGACCTGCTCTAGAGAGAAGTCATCCCCTTGTGTCTAGTTCTGACACATGGCTTCCTTCCAGCGGCATCACCTGCTTCTTCCCAGGGCAGAACTGGGCTTCTTAGCTCTCGAAGGACCTCCATATGCCTTCTCACCTGCACAGCTGCCTCCTTATTCATTTTCCTCAGAAAGTCAGGGGCTTGCGCTGCATGAAAAGGCCAGTTTGTAATGACAGAATTCCAAAGTCACCAACTAAAAAGACCATTGAGGTAAATATTGAGAAAATTAGAGCCAGACCCATTAAGACCAGAGGCTTAACTTTGGCTGGAAAAAAAAATACCATTTGATATCTAAATGAATGAATCTTTTCCGAGATGAAACAAAAGGAAGACATTGTGAAGACAAGGCAGAAGATCAGGAATTTATAAAATATATTTGAGTTTGGAAAACATTAAACCAAATTAAACGGCAAAGTATTAGGGAGTTTATACAAAACAACACAGGGGTTTCTAACTCTTATATATAAGAAATACTTGCAAATCAGTGAAAAACCAGCTATGGACACAAGAGTGAATGATCAAAGAAGACGTGTAAACCCTCATACTGTTTTCATGTCCCAGGGGCTAAACAAGGCAGACTAATAAGATGTTTCCATTATAAGAAAAATCTGTTGTTAGCAGACATGAGAATTTTTCCTTCCTTCCTTCCTTCCTTCCTTCCTTCCTTCCTTCCTTCCTTCCTTCCTTCCTTCCTTCCTTCCTTCCTTCCCTCCATCCCTCCCTCCTTCCTTCCCTCCCTTCCTTCTTTGCTTCCTTCCCTCCTTTTAATGGGATCTCACTAAGTATCCTAAAACTCACAAAGATCCACCTGCCTCCGCCTCCCAAATGTTGAACTTGATGGTACCACCACACACCCACATCCACCTGCCCAGTCTGTGGTCATACTTCTATTTTCTTCATTCAACATTAAATTCTGAATATTCTTGGTGTAGCTTCATTGTTTATTTCACAGATTTTAATGTACCAGGTAATTGACATAATTTTTACTCCTAAGAGTTTGATCTGCAGAAATGATCAGAGATGAACTTATGGAGTTTATAACTCTTATAGAGACCAAATACCTAAACTATCAACAGTTACAGACATATGTCTGGTACAAAAGAATATCTAAACCACATAGTGAGTCTCAAAATTATATGGCTACCAGAATTGTTTGTGTATTTGGAACCCGAGAGAGGCTCAGAGGGCAACGTGTTTGCTGTGGAAACATGAGGACCTGTATTTGCATCCCTATCACCTACAATCTAAAGGCCGGTAGTGATGGCACAGGTACACATACTGTGTATACCAATTGTTTCCAAGCCCATGATCCTACTATGCCTGGGCATTTGCACTGCTGAGAGTTCCCAGGACAGCCAGACATTCCTAAGTGGTATGAAGCTCTTCCTAAAAGTTCTCTTCGTTTCTTCAGTGACCTGTTCATGCTGGTGTTGTTTCTTGGGTGAATAAAATTTATACTTGTTTTTTTTCTTTGTTTTCCAGCCATCCCATATCTTTCAATTCCCCATTGTTATGTGGAAGTGCACCAGCTACTTTTGCTATGACCATAAATAAATAAACAAACAAACACATACATACATACATAAAGTCACCTTACATATCTTACATGCAACCAGGCCCACCATCTAATCTCATATGATACAGTTTGTCCTTGCACAAATATTTTTGCTACACAGCGTGGGTCCTTCCAGATCTCTGCCTTGTCTGTAGGATGTGGTCTGCATGCACTCATCATTTCTACTTTAATTGTCCTTATACTTCATGCCAGACCAGACATTTAGTAACCAACCCTTCGATCAGTCCACATTGACTTCTGGGGCCGGTTAGCTGGCACGATAGCTAAGAGCAACCACTGCTCTTGTCGAGGACTTAGGCTTGGTTTCCACTACTGTTTGCACCTCCAATCCCAGGGAATCCAACACCCTGCGACTTTCCTGCTGCATGCATGTGCTGAACCATAAGTTCATGCAGGCACATACATAAATAAATAGATAAATAAATCTTTAAACATACGTGCTGGTTCTCTCTCTCTCTCTTTCTCTCACTCTTTCTCTCTCTCTTGCTCTCTCTTTCTTGCTCTTTCCCCCCTTCCTGTCTCTGTCCCTCCCTTTATTTCTCAACAGGCTCTTGCTGTATAACCCTGACAGAATGTGCTATGTAGCCCAGGGTGGGCTTTGAATTCCTAAGAGTTCTCATGCCTTTGCCAGCTGGGATTACAGGCCTGTACCACCACATCCAACTGTGACTTTTGTTTTGTTATTATTGTCTAGTTCCTCATTTATCCTCGCCGACTCTAAACTTGCTCATTTTTTTTCTGAGTCCACCATAAATATTTTCTCCCGCAGGGGGTGTGCTCCAGCAAATAGTTCTGGAGGCTTCTTCCCCTTCTCGCCAAGACAGCATATTGGCATTAGAGAGGCCGTAAAGCAGAACGTGCCTTCTCCTTTGTTATAATCCCTTTGCCATGTATGGAACAGGGCACGCTTGCTGCGGAGACATCATCATCACCAGAGTTCACTGCTAATTTGGAAATCATATCGTTCCCCTTAGCCGTAAGAAATAGACAACACCTGTTACTAGGATTATAAGCAATTTTTTTTGTTTTTATTTTATATCTGTTGAGACAGAGTCCCACTCCTAAAGAGTGTCCCTGTGCCTTGGCTTTGAACTCACAGCAATCCTTCTGCCTCAGTTTCCTGAATGTTGTTATTATGGGTGTGAGTCACTATTCCTGACTTAAGTGTTTTCTCGTTAGCCTCTAGTACAAGGGGGTTCTTCTTGAGGGAGAACACCCTTCTCCATCCTGTGCTCACCTGTGGGAAACACCCTTCTCCATCCTGTGCTCACCTGTGGGAAACACCCTTCTCCATCCGGTGCTCGGAAACACCCTTCTCCATCCGGTGCTCACCTGTGGGAAACACCCTTCTCCATCCGGTGCTCACCTGTGGGAAACACCCTCTCCATCCTGTACTCACCTGTGGGAAACACCCTTCTCCATCCTGTGCTCACCTGTGGGAAACACCCCCTCCATCCTGTGCTCACCTGTGGGAAACACCCCCTCCATCCTGTGCTCACCTGTGGGAAACACCCCCTCCATCCTGTGCTCACCTGTGGGAAACACCCCCTCCATCCTGTGCTCACCTGTGGGAAACACCCTTCTCCATCCGGTGCTCACCTGTGGGAAACACCCTCTCCATCCGGTGCTCACCTGTGGGAAACACCCTTCTCCATCCGGTGCTCGTCTGTGGGAAAGAAGGGAGCTGTCATAGTTCTGACGTACGGTTCCCTCAGAGAATTTTTGCTGTGCTGAAATTCTACTGTACAGTAATATCTAAGAGCATCTAAAGCTGAAAATTGGCAAAGACAGTTATTTCTCTTCTCTCCCCCAGTCTCCACTGCAGGGTCCTTGAGAGGAATGGCATTGTACACAGCAGCCACGTCTTCAGAGAGATGATCTCAGACTCTATGTCAGGGGTCTCCTAGGCTACCAGTAGAGTGGTGTTTGTATGGGAAGGCTCGTGGGACACCACACTTTTGTGGTTGGGATTCGAGTAGTGATAAGATAGAGAGAAAATGAGCCAAGTCCAGGCAAGCCAGGTGCAGAGGTCGTCGGTCCCTCAGGGCAGGCGCACAGGCGTGTTTCACTCCCGCAGCTGTCCATTCCTAAGGCGACATTCAGATACCAGAGACTCAGTGCCCAGCGTTTTCCTGGAGGGCAGTCACGTGACCATCTGTAAGCATCCCAAGAACATAGGCCATGGCCCTTTCACACGCAGGTTAGGCATGTGGCCATTTTCATCACCTAATGAGAGTGTTATCACACTTGTAGTCCCAGCCCAGGAAGCCAGACTCAATCACCTGGCCTCAAGAAGCCAATTAAAACGGCCCAAATTAGTAGTAAAAAACAAGAAAGATTAATTAAATTAATTAATTAATTAATTGGGAAGAGGGAGAAGGAGATCCAGTGGACACTCCCCACCAGGTCCATCTTTAGTCCTGAGATAAGAATAAATTTAGTAGAGGGCCAGGGATATGCTCATCTGAGCAGCCCCGGCCAAGGTGTGGGGATAGGTTCCCTCTGACTGGAGACAGTTTCCCAGGCCTTTTCTCTTCCCATTTCTTGGGTGCATTGTTTCAGAAGTCTGGTGGCTGGATTGAAGACCACCACTGTCTCATAGGATATTCTCGCTGGTTGCTATGGGAATTGTCCTTCAAGCACATCCCTGGGGTGACCATGGGCAGTCTCCTTAGTAACCCTTCCAAAAGAGAGCAGCCAGGCTGCAGGACGGCTGCTTCTGCTCAGCTTGGGAGCTAGGAACAGCCACTGTGGACTCAACAGGTGTTTCAGTATTCTAGATTCTTCTGGTGTGCTAGGCAGCACCATCAGTGATGGCATCTTTTAAAGATGATAAAGTCTCTACATAGAATGCTGCATCTAGAGCAGGATATCGTATGGTTCCAACGCTTGCAGCTGAGAGCCCATTGCTGCTTATCTTCCAACTTCTGCATTCACTGATAGTGGTTTTGTGGTTTGGAAGTGGCCGATGGGGGGGTTGTTGGTACCACAGAAACCAGCACATGCCACAAATCAGACCTTCTCTCTCAAGAGCCCCCCCCCCCCTGGATTCACTCTGCTAGGCAATAGTAAGCGGAAAAGTGGTACATTTATCTGGAATCCCACTTTCCCTTCTATTTTGGATAATACTGTTTCTAAATGATTTTCCATAGCCAGAAAATTTTTGGCTCAAATCTACCTAATTTTGAACATATGTTAGTTTAAACTTTGGAATTCTCAGCTTTAAACCCCAAGCGAGTTGCTGATAATACTGGACTTTTTATAAGTATATTGCCAAATACATAAAGATATATGATCATCTTGAGAGGTTCCGAGTGAAACCCTTGTTTCTGTGTTGAGCAGACTAGAAGCCACATGCTCTGATGCTGCCTTTGCAGCCACATCACCCTTGTCAGTGGCTCGCTAAGAGCCTGTTCCCCTCGGCCTTTCATTAATCTGAACTGCAGTTGGAGAATGGATCAGGGCAAGGAACGTTGTCCATATGCTTTTAGAGAACCAGAGTCACACTTCAGGGTGCCTGTGAGAATAGCATAGAAGAGGAGAGACCAAGCCAGAAAGACAGGGAAGCTGTCTCAGAAGCTCTGTGCTGCACTGTGCAGTCAGGGGATGCCCTGATCCTGATGGAACACGACCCACCACTGAATGTTTGATCACCACAGAGTAGTTAGTTGATCACCACAGTATGGTTGGTCTACCACAGAGTGGTTGATCACTACAGAATGGTTGGTCTGCCACAAAGTGGTTGATCACTACAGAATGGTTGATCAACACTGAATGGTTGATCGTGGAATAGTTGTTCGGTTCTTTGTTTTTGGCTTTTCTAACATTGTCTGTGCTAGATTTTCCCTAATGGTGCATTGCTTTCATGCTTAATAAATGCCAATACTTCTTTGATGAAGAATCCATATTTCCTATGAAGCATCTAAGACCTGCCAATCTTACTTCCCCTGCTTCCTCTGCAGCCAGTTTTGCCAAGCTCTTCCACCTCTTATGTTTCATGATGGTGACTTTTGCCTACATTCCCTGCTCCTCATTCTCTTCCTTCCTTGCCTTCCTCCCTCATCTCTTCCTCTCTTCTTTCTTATTAATTTTTCAACATATAAAGGAGTGGGTTCCAGGGTGACCTTCTCACACATGTATATAATTGCTCCTTGTCCTGCCCACCCATGCATAGTGCCCTCCTCAACCCTTATTGCCCCATTGCTAGCCCCCTCCTCCCTCAAACTGTACTCCTTCTGTTTCCTTCATATCCCATCACCTTCTCTTGCTCACTTCCCCTCCTGTTAGACTTTGTCCCCTCTCATTGGCTGAATTAATTCACTGTCAATTGTTCATGCTGAGAACCAATTATACCATTTCCTTTCAAAATTTAATGCCTTCTCTGACTGTAGATGTTTGCATATCTCTTTGGAGATTTCCCCCATAATTTTACTGTAATTTTCAATGTGCCTCTTTTTTTGTTTACTGTAGCCTTTTTATTTCAGTTTGAAGGTATTTTAGCTTGTTGTACCATACCCTTTGGTACTTAGCTGGATATGTGCATCTGTATTCATCTTGACTTCACACACCGTAAGCTTTAGTGAGATGGAGCTGTGTTAAAACTCTTGGCAGAGTTAGTATTTAATGAGGAACTGTGGGATTTATTCCGTCTTGTCTCCCTCTGTGTATAGACTCATCAGTATTTAAGCCTTGTGTCATGCTGCCGGTATTTTATTTTTTAGGCAGATTCACAGATTGGCCGAGAACATCAGAACTTCTATGAAGCTTCTTTAGAATATGTCTTTAAAATCCAAGAGGTTCAAGAGAAGAAGAAGTTTGAGTTTGTGGAACCGGTAAGTTTTAGCTTTCTTATATGTAACAGCCTCAAAAATTATCTATGAGGAAAGTGCTTAGAGCGATATTTTTGTTTGAAATCATGATCAAAGACAATAGAAAGAAGGGAGCCGTGGAAGGATAAATCCCTTTAGGGCAGAAGATCCCTCTGTGTCTTTCTGTAATGGTGAATGAATGAAAGCACCAGTGAAACCCATAGAATACACAATTCACATGGTGAATTCTGGATTCAGTTAATGTCTATCCATATTGACTCACTGACTGCAATTACTCTACCACAGGAATGCAAGTTCTTAACAGTGGAGACCACTATGTGTGGAATGCAGGATGGGTGCTTGAGGGGGTATAGGAGAACCCTCATTTCTTTAGGAAATCTAAAACTATGCTAAGAAGAAAATCTATTAATCTAAAAAATGGTGTGTGTGTTGCTATGGCAGTGGAGTTTGATTTGTTGGCTTGGGTTTGTCTAGGAAGTGCCTAGGCCATGAAGGGAGCTCAGTTCTGGTTTTAACTGGAGCGCTTTTCCAAAGAGCATGTAACGTGGCTGCGTGCACAGTGCTGAACATGGGTGGCAATCCCAGGGGCTGGAGCCCTGGGGCTGAATAACAATATCAAAAGGAGAAAGCCATCTGAGTGTCCACGCCCCCTCTCTCTTCCTCCTGCTCCCCATGGATGTGAGGAATCTCAGCACCTACACCCTCCACAAACGCTTATGCCTCCCCATTATGACTGACTGTGCCTTCACACCAAAGGCCACAATACCTTTCCTCCTACCTTAAGTTGCTTTTTGTCAGAAATCTGACCACAGGAAAACAAAATTACCTATAAGTGAGAGAATACGCCCTGCCCATACAGCATTTCAGTTACCGAACTTTAGGGTGTACTGAGAAAACCCTAGGGCCCACTGCCCTTCCATGCCCACAAGCTCTTCCTTACAGACATGGGCCCTGCATGCCTTTGCCTGTGAAGTCATTTATTTTTCTAGGTTAGCATAAGAAGTAATGGATCCCCCCATGTGAACAGTATTGCAGAAGAGAACAGGTCAAGATGCTTATTTTATTCTCTTAACATTTTTTCCAAGTACAGTCTAATTTGTAACTGTGTCACTCATGTGAACATCCTTATAAAATGGCATCTCTGGCTGGTCATGTCAGCTCCAGCATCAAGGTAGCCTTGTGGTGCAGATGTATAGACACTGCCCAGACCCCAAGAGATGAGACAACAGGACTGCTAATGCATAGGGCCGCCCAAGAGCCAGGCCATCCTTACTGCCTGTGATAGGCTTTGAGATACTCATTTGTAATAAATATAAAACACACTGTCCCTGCTTTAAGGAGATGATGATAACATAGTGAGAGTATTTTCAAACACAGTTGTCATAATCCATCTCCTCGTGGGTTCCCACTGGATACAGACCATGAGGAAAGAGCAGAGCCTGCAAGAGTGTGGGTTTCCTCCTGAGTCGCAAGTCCTTGGCTTTGGAGTCCACTGACTCAGCCCTGTCACCAGGCACTCTGTGTGCGGTAAAACTAGTGCCTAGGCCAGGAGGATTAAAGAACTCTGTCCATAATTTAGTCTCAGGGATTTAATCTTCATCTTCTGCTACTAGTGTGTGTGGTTTGATGTCTACCTTGAGTTCTAGTAATATTTCTTTTACATAAGTGGGTGCTTTTATATTAGGGGCATAGATATTCAGGATTGAGACTTCATCCTGGTGAATTGTTCCTGTTATGAGTATATAAAATGTCCATCTCGATCTCTTTTGATTGATTTTAGTTTGAAGTCAGTTTTGTTAGAAATTAGTATGGCCACACCTGCTTGTTTCTTTTGTCCATTTGCTTGAAAAACCTTTTCCCAACCCTTTACTCTGAGTAGATGCCTGTCTTTGTAGTTGAGATGTGTTTCTTGTAAACAGCAGAATGTTGGATCCTGTTTTCGTATCCAATCTCTTAGCCTGTGCCATTTTATAGGTGAATTGAGTCCATTAATATTAAGTGATATTAATGACCAGTGGTTGTTTACTCAGGTTATTCTTATTGTTTTTAGTATAGAGTTTGTGTGTCTCCCTTCTTTGAGTTGTGCTGGTGAAGGGTCGCTAGATGCCTGAGTTATTCATCTTCTGTTTGGAACAACCAATTTTACTCCAAATTCTGCTTGCTGAAGAAGTGTCGTTTAATTCTCTTAGGATGAAGAAGTAACTTACTAACAAAGCATTTGGTAATCTAACTAATCTTCATATGACTTTCGGGGGGGCCTTTCTATGACAAAGACCACCACTCATATTCCTGGTCCTCTCCCACTGACTAACCCCTGCCAGAGAGCCCCATTATGATTCTTTTTTTTTAAAAAAAGATTTTGAGTAATTTATATATGTGCTTGGGGTGCCATGTGTGTGGGTGCCCTTGGAGGCCGGAAGAGGGCACTGGAGTTAATATGGTGTATGCCTCCTGATGTGAGTGCTAGGAACCAAGCTTGAACCCTCTGGAAGAGCTGGATGCTCCAATAACTGCAGGTCCCCCCCAAAACACTCATGCTACAGTTAGAAAACCACACTTCTTACTTCTCTGCTTAGAGAACCCCTGTAACACCTGACCCCCCCAGCATTTCTAAGCTGAGGCTCTTTATACACCACAGTATGAGAGCCCAATAATTTCGCCATTTTTCCTGCATATTTCTTCCATATGTGTTTCCTGGTCTTTCTGATGCTGCCCATTCCTGTGCTATTGTTCCTTGTCTTTACCTGCAATGACATTTGCTCATGTGAGTGCCTCTTGGAAAGTGACCTGGGAGTTGCCTCATCCAGGCTTCTCTATGGCCCATTCTGTGTGGAAACACTCAGCTACACCTTTCTATAATAGAACATTGGTGTAATAAGAGGAGATTATAGAGCCATTTGCTCCCAGGTGGCGGGCAGAAGGGACTGTGGGGAAATGGAAGCGTCTCTTCTTTTGAAATGTGTTTTCTTCCCTTCGCCTTATCCCATGGTTTGTGATGCTCAGCCTCCCGTAGCACGTGCCTTTCTTAGGATGGCACTCTGACAACCGCAGTGAGATGTCCTGCACTATCCTGACCGCTGTGTTCCCTGTGGAGTATCTGTGCAGCTGCACAGCACTGTCCCGCATTATCCTGACCGCTGTGTTCCCTGTGGAGTGTCTGCAGTGCACAGCACTGTCCCGCATTATCCTGACCGCTGTGTTCCCTGTGGAGTATCTGTGCAGCTGCACAGCACTGTCCCGCATTATCCTAACCACTGTGTTCCCTGCAGAGTGTCTGCAGTGCACAGCACTGTCCCGCATTATCCTGACCTCTGTGTTCCCTGTGAAGTATCTGTGCAGCTGCACAGCACTGTCCCGCATTATCCTGACCGCTGTGTTCCCTGTGAAGTATCTGTGCAGCTGCACAGCACTGTCCGGCATTATCCTGACCACTGTGTTCCCTGCGGAGTGTCTGCAGTGCACAGCACTGTCCCGCATTATCCTGACCGCTGTGTTCCCTGTGGAGTATCTGTGCAGCTGCACAGCACTGTCCCGCATTATCCTGGCCGCTGTGTTCCCTGTGGAGTATCTGTGCAGCTGCACAGCACTGTCCCGCATTATCCTGGCCGCTGTGTTCCCTGTGGAGTGTCTGCAGTGCACAGCACTGTCCCGCATTATCCTGACCGCTGTGTTCCCTGTGGAGTGTCTGCAGTGCACAGCACTGTCCCGCATTATCCTGACCGCTGTGTTCCCTGTGGAGTATCTGTGCAGCTGCACAGCACTGTCCCGCATTATCCTGACCGTTGTGTTCCCTGCGGAGTGTCTGCAGTGCACAGCACTGTCCCGCATTATCCTGACCGCTGTGTTTCCCTGCGGAG
This sequence comes from Microtus pennsylvanicus, assembly GCF_037038515.1. Classification (NCBI taxonomy): domain Eukaryota; kingdom Metazoa; phylum Chordata; class Mammalia; order Rodentia; family Cricetidae; genus Microtus; species Microtus pennsylvanicus. Next base: position 109,624,112 of record NC_134581.1, read on the forward strand.
TGTCTGTGCAGTGCACAGCACTGTCCTCCTCTCTAGCTTTGGTCTCCTTGGTGGAGTCCCACATCATTTCTACTTTAGTAACAGGAAGAGCATGCATGGGAGCAATGCAGTGTGTGAGAGAAAGCTGATCTTCCACGTCTATAAAATAATTTGGAGCGAAAATATTGGTTTTACCTGGGCTTCTTAGTGTATATTTTTTGAGAGAGGGTTTCATGTAGTTCAGGCTGGTCTCAAACTTACTGTGTAGTTGAGGTAGCTTTAAACTCTGTATTCTCCTGCCTCTGTCTGGAGTGTCAGGTTGTAGGCATAAACTACCAATTTTAAAACAATTTATTAAACTGTATATACAGCGTTCCTGACAAGTGGAGAGAGGTCTATTAAGATGTTTGTCTTGACTGTTCTTTCTCTAGTTGTGATGTCTGGAGAGCCCTCTGAACAGTTGGTTGGCCAGAGATTTGGGATGAGCGGGGAAAGATATATTTTACTTCAGAGTTTCATAGGACTCCATCTACCATGATTGAGAAAATAAAATGGTTGTGGGAGGTGGCTCAGATCTGGGCAGGTTAGGAAACTAGAGGTCACCGTGGTTGTAAACATAAGCCCCACCTCCGGTCTCTCATTTCCTTCAGCAGGGTCCCACCTCCTAGGCTCCACAGCCTCCCAAGAGGGCAACGCAGCTGGGAGCCACGTGTTGCCCACTCAAACTATAGCTCCATCAGTGGTCTATGTTCCTCCTGCTGCTCTCACAGTTCCCAGGGGGGTTTGTTTGAATGAAATTAAGATGGCTGAGGCTTCCCAGTCAACTTTTACTAAGATCTTTGTGGTCAGCTAGTATCGGTTCCCATTTCATGTGAGTTTAGAAGCATCTGGTCCTGAAAAGACATAAGCCGAGTTTCTGATTTCTCTGTACCTGTCAATCAGTTTGGAGAAAATTTCATCTTAACAGTTTCAAGTTCTTCAAACTGTGAAAGTGGGCTACTTTGTATTTGTTTGTACTTCTCTAGTTTATTTACACTGTGTTCATGGTTTTAAGCATAAGTTTTAAGTTAAATTTACTAAATTAATTCCTAAGTATTTTATTCTTTTAAGGCTATTGAAGATGGGAGTTTTCTTAATGTCGTTTTCAAACTACTTATTTTTAAAGTACCTCAGCATAAAATCAGTTTTATGCACTGAACTCACAAAAGTTGTTTTTTAGTTCTATTAGTTTTGTTTAATGGATTCCTTAGGATTTTATGTACACCAAGTCAGGGCATTTGTCAGTTTCTAGTCTGAATGTCTAGAACTTTTTTTCCTTACCTGACTGCACTGGCTCTAGCTGAGGATCCAATATTGAGCAGAAATATCTAGATGGCCATCCTTGTCTTCTAGAACCTGGGTGAGCGGCCTGGTCAGCCTATCTGGATGGGCATACCTGGATGAGAGGGCTGTTCAGCCTTTCATGATTCAGAATAATGTTAGCCACAGGGAGCATTTTCATCGGTGACTAGGGTTTTAATAGATAAAGCTGGGTGTTTTAGTGGTCCGAGGTGACCGTGGTGTCAGCAAGACTGCTGGAAGGGCTGTGTGGAAAGAGATGGTGGCATTTCTCAGACACCAGGATGGATGACAGTGTGGTTGGCAGTGTGGTTCTATGCAATTAGGGATCTCCTCCATAATGAGCTAAAGTCAGTCTATTCCTGAGGCTGCGTAGCGTAGGTGGGAGAATGCCTGCTCAGCGTGACGGAAGCCCTCAGTCTGAGCTCTAGTTAGTGCCACGTAAACCAAGCATGGTGGTATGGCCCTGTAACCCCAACATTTGGGAGACAGAGGCAGGAGGATCCATAGCTCAGGGTCATCCTTTGCTACATAGATACATAGTTAGAGGCCAGCCTGGGATAATTGACAGAACTCTGAAAAATAAATTATAAATAATAATTGACTGATAACCAGGTTTAAAAAAATGAGTAACATTATCCAAGCATTTCCAGCCTGGTTTGGGCAGCAAATTCCTGCAGGAACTCCTGCAAAGCTCCTCCCACCTTTAGTGCCAGGTTATCCCTTTTCCCAGCCACATCTAGTTTTCTGGGTAACTAGTGATGAATCCTTTGGGAGCATCACATAATTTGGTGTGGAGAATCCTCCACAGGCTCGTGTATTTGAACATGCGTGTGCTTTGGTGTGGAGAATCCTCACAGGCTCGTGTGTTTGAACATGCGTGTGCTTTGGTGTGGAGAATCCTCCACGGGCTGATGTGTTTGAACATGTGTCTCAAATAAGTCCCCAGGTGTTTTGTGTGTTTTGAAGTAGCTGGTGCACAAGTGCCCTGCTCACCCGTCACGCAGTGCTGACCAAGGGGTGGGGCAAATTAGGATCTTCAAACACAGTGTCAGTGTTGACTTTTGGTCTGGTTTGGGGACTAATAAATGCTAATTTTACTCTCCACCCTAGGGAAATAGTAAAGTGTGATAGGAGGTGGTCCTGGTGCTATAGGAACGAACCTTGGGAAAGACAATTGCCACTAAGCCTGGTCATGCCAGTGTGCCCAGAACCCACATGGTGGAAGGAAAGCGCTGACTCCTTCCTGAAAGTAGTTCTCTGACCTGTATGTGTGCACCGTAGCGCACACTCACACACGTCCATATATACACAGAATTACAAGCGTAAACTGGAACTATGTGGCAACTGGTAATTATCATCATCGATATTTTTGTACAGGTCACGTTTACTTTACTCTAAGCTTAGGCCCATCTTTCCCACACACCCAGATCAAGCCACTGAGCACAGATGATGGGAATCTGAGAAGGACAGTTCTTCATCCGGTCTTTCTGCTCAGCCTCAATGGTTTAAAGTCATGGAATTTGTCAAGCATGCTAGCAACTAATACACGTACACAGTCCTTTAAAAAAAAAGATTGTGCTCTGCTGCCATCTAGGGGCCATTATTCCACGCACATTTTTGTTTAGACTTCCCCAAGGTTCTTTCAAAGCAATGTTCTTCAGAGGGAGAAGGTAACAGCTCGTGGTGTGGTGTTGTTTTTTCAGACTAATTTATTTTATTTTGTGTGTATGACTTTTGCCTGCATGTACGTACTGCACCATATGTGCACTTAATACCCAGAGGCAAGAAGAGGGCGTCAGATCCCTGGAACTGGAATCACAGAGGGTTATAAGCTACCATCTAGTATCCAGGTTTTCTGCAAGAAGAGCTAGTGCTCTTACCTGCTGAGCTATCTTTCAAGACTCTGGTGTGTAGTTTTTTGTACTTCAATAAAACTGTGCCTTCCCTACCGAGTGCTTGGTATTCATTGTGACAGAAAATGGACTCCTCCCACTTAGTGGGTCTACAGCCCACTGACGAGACTGGCACGTGGGTTTCTGTCTGCACTGCAGCCTCTGCCTCAGCAGCGCTGGATAGAGAGCTGCCCTGCAGCCGCTGCCTCAGCAGCGCTGGATAGATAGCTGCGCTGCAGCCACTGCCTCAGCAGCGCTGGATAGATAGCTGCGCTGCAGCCTCTGCCTCAGCAGCGCTGGATAGAGAGCTGCCCTGCAGCCGCTGCCTCAGCAGCGCTGGATAGATAGCTGCGCTGCAGCCACTGCCTCAGCAGCGCTGGATAGATAGCTGCGCTGCAGCCACTGCCTCAGCAGCGCTGGGCAGGCGCTGCCTCAGCAGTGCTGGATACAGAGCTGCACTGCAGCCGCTGCCTCAGCAGTGCTGGATAGAGACAGCCTTAGTGAGACCCAGGTGCCAGGACCCTGAGTTTCAAAGTATAATTCACAAACGGGTCTCAGTAGAGAATGCTGGTTCTCTACAGTGTCTGTCCAACTACTTTCAGATGAGAGCATCAGCGAACTCACATAGAATGAGTGACTTGGCAGACATCAGAGGTCTTTTTCTCTGTGGGAAGGGGTGTTTAAGGTAGTTGTGGACACCTGACACTTCTGTAGGTATCTAATATTTTAATATTTAATGTAACTGAAGGCCAGAGTCTCAAGCCAGATACCATGAACACACATACATCATGGATTCATCTGACCTGACGATAACACTCCATCAATTGACAAATTCATATTTCTGACACAAGTGTCCCGCCCCCCATATTCAAAGCAGTCAGAATATTAGAAAAGTTGATTTGGGTGTATAAGCTATTTTGTAGATGTATTGCAATGTGTTTAAAATATCTTTCCTGTTAATTTAATTAACTTGGTAGCTCATGATGGCTTTAAAATGGCGCTTGCCCCTTTGACATCTAGTTCACAGTGAGACAGTTCTGTCGTGGGATAATCACAGACACAGCAGAGAAAGCGCTCCTCTAACGACTTCCTACGCTGTCCCATGGCTAGCACGTACGTTAGCTGTGTGCTTCAGAAGGATTTTAACGTTTTACCTTTGAAGAAGCCTCGAGCTACACCTTAAGAGCCTACCCGAAAGCATTTAAAATCCAGTTTTAAGTTCCAATTTGCTCTAAACTGAAGATTAAAATTAAATGAAAAAAAGTAACAACTTAAGAAAACATTTAGAAAGTGTGAGACTCTTTGAAATGAGCATAACTCTATATATGTTCAAAGAAAACCATGACATCATCGTTTTCCAGTAGAACCGGCTCTCAGGTATTGACACTCTCAACACACATACAGGATGGCGCTCCTGCCTCCGCAGCCAGGAAGAGGCTGCTCACAGATGAAAATGCTTTCAAATTGCCTTTCTTTAATTTGAAGATAATAAATAAGAGTATATAAGTCTTTTGAAAATGTGTTTCACTTTGTTGCATTAAGAAACAGGGCTGACTGAGTTAGTGGTCAAGGTGTAGAATAAGATTACAGTGAGTCACATAAAATATCAAATCAATTCTTTTTCTAGATACACTTATTATATAAATAGACATGTCCCATTATTTTATAAGCCTTCCTAACAGATGCAAATGCATAGCAATTAAACACGAATACATTTTTTTATTCCAAGGCTAGAAATATGGCATTTCTTTTCTGGAGATTTTGCTCAAGGTGGGAAAGATAATGTGATTCCATGTTTTGGCTCAACTCTTACCAACTTTTGAGTTCTTCTTGCTAAAAACCTTCTCTAGCCAATTCCAGGATCTGTGCTGCCACCTTGTGGTGTCTTTTGTCTCTCTCTGGACAAACTGTTGCTTGCCTTGACCTGCTGCTGTCTGTGACTTTCTGCTCTTTCTCTAATCCCCGTGCATCTTCTGTTTTGGCTAGAGACCCTTCCTGACTATCCATGATCCCCCTTAGAGGCCTCGGTGGTTTTTCATGGTTTGTCTGTGGCAGAACCGTTCACCTGTTCATGACCAGACAGAGACACGAGACGAAATGGCAACGCTCTGTGTTTCTGACCCACAGTCATGATTCCCCGGCCAAATGCATTGATGGAAATTCGTTACTCTGAGAAATTAGAGTGAGATATATTTTTCTGATATTTAATATTGAATGATCTTTTCATATATGACAGAGCAGACTTTTATGATTTTGTGTATGTTTTTATCTTTGCAGCTTTTGTCCTTCCTTCAGGGTTTGTTTACGTTTTACCACGAGGGATATGAACTCGCCCAGGAATTTGCACCATACAAGCAACAGCTGCAGTTCAACTTGCAGAATGTAAGAACGCACCTGCCCTCCCGTCATGCCTTAGCAACGGCCTCAGAGTGACTCAGAGCCAAGTCAGACTTTGTCTAAGTATGGTGAACCGCAAGTCCACTTTATAGATGTCCTCATAATTTATTTCCTAGTGACATGACAAGTTGAACATATGTAAGAGAAGAACTGATTTATGTTAGAAAAATGTATATGACTGCGTTTTATATAAGTAAATGTTACCAAGGAGGAGGACCCTGAGTCACCTGGCATTCTTGTTAGTTTAGTGGGTGACGCAGGATGCGTAGAGTCTGGGGTTCCCAGGCGCTGTGTCCAGTCTAACTAATTCAGTGTTATAGATGTGAATTTCTGTACGCTCCTCACCACACACAAACAACAACAGTAAATACACGTGGTGATTGCATACATTATTTAACCAGATTATAGAAACGATTTTACAATATATACAGATATCAAAACATCACAGATACCCACGGTGTGCTTCCCTTTTATCTGTGACATAAGCTAGGAGCAGAGGAGGGACTGCTTGGATTTAAGCAGTATTTGTCCATTTTCAATATGAACGTTCAAGTCTTCACACCCTATTGCCTCATATCTGTGAAATCATATGTAAAACAGGTGCCACTGATTGTTGGCATGTAAGTTTAAATGCAGTTTTGAAGCTATCAGAAGCACCGCATTAAAGAACAGGTATGAGTTGCTCACAGGCTGTCCATTTCTACAGCTCACTTTGCAAAGCCCTTTACTTCTGTCATTCTCAGGACACATAGTGACACTTCCACTGTTGCTCACCACATTTGTGCCATTGCCAAGCCTGGGGAAGAATGAAGTCCTAATGCTGAGTCTTGAGTCACTGAAACCCCAAGAGCATAGCATTCTAGACATACTAATGAAGGAAACCTTCACTCAGCCTTCTATAAAGGCGTGTTTCTGCATGCTGGGTCTTTTTTTCTTGGAGACTAGTGACTGCGCTATTGAGCTAGTGTGTCCCTGAAGAACCAGCAATTGGATTTTTCTAATCATGTTTGAGTTTCAGCTTTTACTTAACTGAGATTCCCTAGTGGGAATGATTTCACCTTTAACTCATTTGCACTGTTTTTTCAATGTGGAAGGCAGTTGTCTGTCTTCAGTAAAGATTAAACAGGGAAATTACAGACACCAGAGAGGTTTTATGAGTTGTTTCTGTATTGGCTTCAATTACCACAATTCAAAGAGGAAAAAGGAAGTACTTAAAAATAAACAATCCTTATGTTTTAAAGAAAAAACCAACAAGACAGTCCCCAGAAAAAGACCCTAATCTACTTTAAGGTTCACTTCTCTGTGGACCATAGAGAGATCTTGGGGGTAAGCTGTGGTTTTATGTTTTCAGACACACTTTGTTATGTTGATGTGTTTTACGTGTAAAACAGATTCTTTTGGAGAAAATCTTATTTTTTTTCTACAGCTTACCGAAGCTTATTATCAAGTGTATGAACTCTTAGTCTCAAAAGAGGCAGGAACCTGGTTTTCATATGGATACATTTTACAGCAGCCTTCTAACAACTATGATAGCCCTTCCAAAATCCAAACAGTGTGATGTCTTTTCAAAAAACCTTCCAGCTGAGATGCGGACTGGGACTGAGCTTGTTTGAGTAGCCACCCTAACCTACCCAAGTGATATATTTATTTGTGAGTTCATTACAGCAAAGTGATTTTATTTAATTCTTAAACAATCATAAAACATGAAAACAAAAACGGGCCTTTGGGAAAAGAGGGGATTTTTAAAAACTTGTTCTTTGTCACATATATCAAAAGCTTCTTCTTTTTTTCTTCTTCAAAAGAGATTAAAGTCTTATGTATCTACTTTCAATCTTAGCTATCTGAAGCTAGTATATGCTCAATAATTTTAGTTGCTATAGTTCACCAGGGAGTATGAAGACAGAAAATCTCTCACATAATCACAAGGAGCATCAGAGAAAAATGTAGACAGTTCTCTGGGAATGCCTCCACGAAACGGACTCAAAGCCAATGCATGGCTCAACACAGCAGAGTTTCTTTATGTTGACTAGAAGCAGAGGATCAAGGTCACCCTGACAGCTTTGCAGTTTTGAGATTTTAGTTGAGAAGTTCCACAGATGTGGTACAAAATGTTCAGCGAGTTTGTTCTTTTTCTCCCCTTCAGACAAGGAATAACTTTGAAAGTACTCGACAAGAGGTAGAGAGATTGATGCAGCGGATGAAATCGGCCAACCAGGATTACAGACCACCCAGCCAGTGGACCATGGAGGGCTATCTTTATGTCCAGGAGAAAAGTGAGTCCAGAGACCAATTTGTGGTGTTTCTTACTTTTCCATGTGTGTAGGGTCCATGTGTGTGCATGCATGTTTGATTGTACATATGTGGTTGTGTACATACATAATCACTTACGTGTATAGAGATTGATGTCAGAAATCATGCCCCATACTACCCTATCTTTCCAATGATGCAGGGTCTGTCACTCAAGCCCAGAGCTCTCCAGCAGGGCTAGTCTTGCTAGCTACTGTATTAGTCAGGGCTCTAGAAAAACAGTACTGATGGATTTATTAGAGTGACTTACAGACTGTGGTCTGTCTATTCCAACATTGACTGGCTCCCAGTTAAAAGTCCAAGAGTTCTATAGTTGCTCAGTCTACAAAGTTTGATGTTTCAGCTGGGTTTCGGTATATGCTGGACTCCCAAGGAAATAGGAATAGGAATGAACTTGGCAGTGGGCATAATGGCAAGTAGGCAAAGAAAGCAAGCTGCCTTCTTCCACATCCTTTATATAAGGTGTCACGACCTTTGCATGGTCCAGATTTAAGGTGGCTCTTCCCACATCAAATGGTCCAATCAGATGTACACAGTCGCTTGGATTTTAGCTGATTCCAGATGTAGTTGACAACCAAGACTAGCCATCATGGTCAGCTTGCTCTGCGGACTCCCCATCTCTGCCGTCTGCAGCTAGCGTTACAGGAGGGCCTCCGCACTCTCCTGGCAGTTCACTTGGGTTCTAGAGACCCAAACTCAAGTCTTCATACTTGCATAGTAGATACTTTAACTCCTGAGTCATTACTGTACCCCTTACTACCCTACTCCCTCTTTAAAAAGTGTGTGTGTGTGTGTGCCTGTACACTGTACTATGTGCATGTCAGAAGACAACTTGTGGGATCTCCTTCCACCATGTTGGTCCTAGGGACTGGACTGTGGTTGTAAGCCTTGGCAGCTGACACTTTTACCTGCTGAGCCATCTAGCTGGGCCTGAATTTGGTGTGTCATATCATCCAGCAAGCTGTGTCTATATCCCATACCTTGGTTACTTGAAAGCGTCACCATGGTTTCACAAGGAAGACTGAATCTCTACAGAATGTTAGACCGTATTCTGTCCACCACCACCAAAGAGAGAAATTCTTCCAATTTTAGCACAGGATCTCCAATGGAAACAGTGCTGAGTTCAGCTGTAAAATTTAAATGTAGTAACCCATCTCAATTTCGTGTTCCATAGGAAATTGACAATCAAAGGCCTTGTCAGAATGAATCACCCTGGTGGCTGTAGTGCCAGCTTTTCACTAGGCAGAATCATTACACTGAATGCTGGGTCTGCTGGTTTCGGAAGCAGAGCTGGCAATTAGGCCCCATCTCAGCAACACTTTGCTTCCTGAGGTGAGAAAGCAAATAGCAGGCCGGCAGAGCACTGTCATTTGGCCTCCTGCTCAGAATGCTTTCCCACAAAATTAGCATAAATCCGTCCATACGTGATTGGGGTGGGTGAGTGGGGTCCTTTCCGTGCGCTATCATTAAATGAAACCACTTTGACCATTTTGGCTAAATCATCTCAGTTTCAAGTCAGATGTGCCCCAAAGTGCCCCTCTCACATTAGTGGTGAACGGGCTGTTCTTTCCAGCCTCATGAATCCGTGTATGGCTTTGGAAGGTAGAAAACTGCATGTCTAGATTTTGCAGCAATGACAAATTGCCACCAAAGCTCTGAAGTTTTTGTTCTTGTTTCTTGTGCTTTTCTTCCCCCTTGACACTGTAAGATACTCAGATGGGCATGCTGCGAAATGTCCATGCTAGTGCAGGGGGGGGAAGGTTGCTTTAGTTGGCAAAATAATGTAGTGGAAGGGTTGTGATGGGGAACCCGGAGCTGCTGCGTTGACTGTGAAGGTATTTAATGTACATTCGCAGCGTGGTCACTAGCATGCTGAGGATACTTGTGTCTGGGATGCTCAGGTTGTGCCCAGTTGTTGGAGAGTTGGCATGCAAGCACATAGCAGTTTGATTGACAGACTAGGCTAGCCTGACTTTGGTCACAGTCAAGATGGATAAGGGCTGTAGGCTCAAGTGAGGTGCTAGAGCTGTCCCTCTCATTAACTGTCCCTTTCTGTTCTGAGGTGAAAAATCCTGATGACTTTACAGATATTTTATAGCATAAGACATAGCTTCGAGCCTCTAGAATATAGAAATGATCAATCTGCTGGTTCCTAGAACATGGAGTATGTATTTGACCTGGGGCAACCTAACCCTTGGGGATATTTACTCTAAGTCGCTCGGATTTGCAGTGTCAGTTGAGAGGACTTCACGTTTGTATTGAGAATGGATTTAACCAAAGGGGAGGGCTTGTGACACTGAGCAACAAGGGTTTGTAGACATAACTGCAGGCAGGAGGGCTTTCCAAGTCACAACTGTCCTAAACACAATCAAAACAAACAACAGAAACCAAAGCTGAAGCCAAACATACTCAGAGATGAGTGTCTCATTCGGTCATCCTCAGAGAAGCTTCCTCCGTAGTAGAAGGAACAAATACAGAGACCCACAACTGGAAAATGAGCAGAGAGTGAGAGACCTTGGAATACTCAGTCCTAACGGGGAAGGATCTACGAGCTCCTTCCAGAGCTCAGCGCACTGTGTAGAAGAGGACCGGAAAGCTTGTAAGAGCCCCTGGTCATGGAAGACATGAAGGAACAAGGTCTTTGGGCACACATGAGCTCACAGGTCCCGTGGCGGCATGCACAGGGCCTGCAGAAGTCCAAGCCTGGTGGGGTCCCAGTGCTGCCATGGGGAAGCAGGTGCAAGCTCCCATTCTCAACCAATAAGCTACCTTTAGCTGATACCTGCTTGCAAATGAAAAGTTTGTTTCTCCGATGTGTCTCACTGGGCCCATAAGTCACTTTCAAGGGTAGCCCTCATGGCCCAGCAGTAAATGGCCAGCTATTCTTACTGGCCTTTTCTTTGTGTCTTATAATTTTTTGAGCTTGAGCTTTTATAGTGTGTGTGTGTGTGTGTGTGTGTGTGTGTGTCTGTCTGTCTGCATTTCTATATTTCTTATACTCTTTATTCTTTTCTTTCTGTTAATTTGTTCTGTTTTATTCTTGTTTGTTTGTTTTTCATTTGTCTTTTTAAGAGAAAGAAAGAAAAAGAAAGGAAGGGAGGGAGGGAGGAAGGAAGGAAGGAAGGAAGGAAGGAAGGAAGGAAGGAAGGAAGAAGATATGGAGTGGGAATGGCGGGGAGGTGGGGAGGATCTAAGAGGAGATGGGAGAAGGGAAACCATGATCAGAGTAGTTATAGGAAAACAGCTCTTTTTAAAAACAAAATAATAAAAACAATTTAGAGCATTCTTCCTTTAAAAAGAGCACTGAATGCCTTGCAGGCTTGCTTTTCTTAGATGCCTAAATTTTCCTCTTTTGTAACGTCTAGCTTGAAGGTTTTGGGGAAAGGGTATGTCGTAGGTGTCCCTGAATGTGACAGTATCTGTCACAGCTGTCTCTGGTCACTAGATGGTACAGTTGAGCTTCTTTTGTCCTGTGCTTTGGAGCTGTAATCAATTTTAACTTTGTAGACACCAAAAGGAGTTTTTAAGTAGATTGTCAAAGACCATTTCCCACACAGTTGCCAGCAAACTGTAAAGGACGAAGTGGGGGGACAAGGTGAACAGCACATGTTGCACCACGATGTGCAGGAGATTTCAAATATAAGACAAGGCAAGGAAAATAGGCATTTTCAGTCTAAAATATCATTAGAGCATGCTGGCGTCTTCATCTTAAAGTAGCAATTGAACCTACATCATCCGTGGCTTCCTAAGTAATAAAGTCGCTGCCAGTTTGCATCAGCCATGTCTCAATCATCTCTCTTGGCTGATAAGTAGTCTGCATTACATTATACAGAGTATCTAGTGTTACTGCAGTGCTTAGAGGTCCTGGATCAGAACTGGAGTTAATTGCTGTAATCCCTTGTGATTGTAAAGTGTGTGTGCACCGTCACCTTAAGATCTGGAGTAGCGTAAGTATCAGCCCAAGTTAGAGCTGACACAAGGACACTTTAACTAATGAAGAAGAAACCCAGTGGCTCGTGGAATACCGTCTCAAGGTGCCACTTTCTATTTTAATTGCTTGCTTTTGAGTGAAAAGTTCTGAAGTCAAGCCAGCAGTCACATATTGCATAGAGAGGGCTATGTGACCACTGTGTTACGTGGGTGGAACACTAACTGAAGAAACGAGGAAGAGAGCTCTCTTCCCAACCCATTCAAAACAACATGGCATTTGGGTTCAGGACACCTGACTTCTCCAGGTAAATGCAAGCTCCTCTGCTTTGTCAGTGACAGGCAGAATGAAGGCTACATCCCACTGCAGATGCAGGAACGAGTTCTTCAGGAAAATACCAGCCCACAGCACGATGCTGTGCTGTGCTGTGCTGCGCTGCGCTGCGCTGCGAGAAAGGGACCATGCTTATAGGGGAAACAAAACTGTGCATTACGAGTATATGTATTTTGTAATATAAATAACACAAATAGGGGAATTTTATTTTAAAAATACTTAGATTTTTTTTTAAAAAAAGATAAGATGTCTTGTAGCCCGCGTGACCCTGAACTTCTCCTCTTGCCTCTGCCTCCTAAGTGCTGCTGTTCCAGCCCTGGAGCGCCGCGTCTGCTCCCTGGAGCAGCATGCCATCTGGTGCTCTCCTGCACCTGCCCTCTGAGCTCCATCCCTGGCCATGAGCTTGTTTCTCTTACAGCAACCATAAGAGGATGCAATTCCATGGTCAGCAAAGCCAGAGCAGAGGATCATCCACCTGTAGTTTATTGTTAACTGCTCACTGAGAGACAGTATGTGTCAGGCCACACTGAGTGTCATCAGCTGCCAGGAATGGGGCACACACCTCTGATCCCAGCCCTTGGGAACTTAGGACAGGACAATCTTGAGCTCTAGGCTGGCCTTGGCTCCATGGTAAGTTTGAGGATAGTCTTATCTTCAAAACAAGACCCATCTCCAAAAACAGTTGCATATGCTCACTGTTGATGTAATTGATTTTTCAAATATTTTCTGTCCACAGTTGATCAGATCTCCTTACCAGATTCCACATTTATAGACACGATTACAATAACTGAAGTTTATATATGGGCTCACTTGCGGGTTTCCATATTCTTCCAGAGCTTGAGAAAAGCCATTGATTTGATTGCATGATGCTGTCCTCAGTCACCTTTGCTCATACTGGCCTTCTTCACAGTGAACGTCTCAGCTACGGTGACTGTGGACACTCTCCATGTGCAAGGGTGCGCATGTGCACACTTAGGTACAAAACATGTATCTGAATTTGAAGTGATTTTTGTCTCCCACATTAGGACCTCTGGGTTTCACATGGATTAAACATTACTGCACTTACGACAAAGGAAGCAAAATGTTCACAATGAGCGTATCGGAAGTGAAAGCCAGTGGGAAGATGGTGAGTGAGTTCTCGCCTTTTCAAATGAACCTTGTGATTTAAGGAATGGGAGTTAAATAAAGTATCACCTGTGATTCCTGTCCCTACTAATGTCACACATTTTTAGTAATTGAAAGTTTTGTTTAAAAAAGTTTAGTGACCTTCATGACATAAAAATGAATGGGCAGTGTTTTTCTTGAACTGGGGCCATCATATATTTAGAAACAGTTACAGATAGGAATCCTTCAGTAGTTGACCCTCCTATATCTCTGGCTTCAGAAACAGGGATCTGTGCTATGGGTTGATTGTCAACTGACAGTGGCTGTGCCCATCTTGGCTCAGGGATGCTGCATCCTGTCCCAGCTAGTCCTCCAACTGCCCCTGTGTGCCCTTGCCTCTAACAGCCTAGGAACTCACATTTCTCAAAGAAACCAATCAAGGCTCATTTACCCCAAAAGTAAGTTTGTTGCTAAATGTGTCTCATGGCTAGCCACCATTATGAGACATAATGCACCTCATTTGATAAAGTGGTACAATCTTCATTACATATAGGGTGTAACTCACTCTGTCCCTCTTCCTTTCTTCCTATCTATCTATCTATCTATCTATCTATCTATCTATCTATCTATCTATCTATCTATCCATCAATCCATGCATTATTTATCTACCTATCTATCATCGATTTATCTATCTATCCATCTATCATCTATCTACCTACCTACCTATCATCTATCTGTCTATCTATCTATCTATCTATCTATCTATCTATCTATCTATCTATCTATCTATCTATCATCTCTCCACCTATCTATTTGTTAACTTACTTACGTGGGCAATGACTGATCTTGTGAATTAGCTAATTTGGTCATGCGCTAAGATCTAACTCTGGAGGTAGATTTTTTTTTTCCAAAAATAATTTGTTCCAATCTTATTTTAACAGATGAGAATGTTGCTTCTAGAAAGTAAATGAGTCACCTAGGCAGGTTGTAATGTAGGGCAAGGCAGTGGCAAATCATGAAAGCTAGAAACATTAAGATATATTAGCTGAAACTTATTGTGCTCAGGCATCCATCAGAGCCTAATAACTCAAAGTGAAGGACAGATGCAAAAGAAATGGGAACATACCAGATCAAAAGGCTGTGGATAGCAGCGCCTGCAGAGTTCTTAAGTCGCAATTCACATGGAGCTATGACTCACTTAGAGTAGTGATTGCCAGAAATTCAACTTGTGTGACAGTTGGGGTTTTAATAATGCAAACAGACCAATCAAAATGCTGATAACAAATCTGTGAGGTTTGCAGCCAAGCAGGGTTAACAGACTTTGGGCTAAACTTCCCCCTAATGTAGCTAGGCATCTCCCGTGTAGAAGAGAACTCCTGAGAGGAGGCGCTGTTCTTCGAGCAGCATGACCACTGTGAACTCCATTGTTCTGGAAGCTCTTGGGGGACTTGGATCTGTTGTGTAGCCTCCAGTATAAAAATACATACCCATAGCAGTAACCTCTTACCACCTGGGGAATTTTATGTTTATTTTATTATAGGGATTTTGATGGAGACATAGGACAGGATCCTAACACATGCACTGAACATGCAACTCTAGTGATCAGTGACTGTATGTCATGTCTGTCTGTATCCTAAGAGTGCATGCACTGTCAGCATCTGTTGCCATCAGAGTAAATGTGCCTCAAAGCACCGGAACTCCTGGCATAGATTTCTTCTAAATAAAACAAGTGAGGATAAATAATGAATGGCTTCGGATGTCGTCAACGAGCGGGGACATTAAAAAACAGAGGAAGTTAAACCTTTATGCAACCTTTTGGCAGCTCTGTATCAGTGTGCTTCAGTTCTCTCCCTTGTGTTAGTAACTCTGTACCTTTCTTTTTTCAGAATGGCCTCGTTACTAGCTCCCCTGAGATGTTTAAATTAAAGTCATGTATCCGACGAAAGACAGATTCCATAGACAAGCGCTTCTGCTTTGACATAGAAGTGGTCGAAAGGTTTGAGCATTGCTTTCCACTTTGTAGTTTTTATTTCTAAGTTCAGACCAGCACAGCATGGAACAATAGAGTGTTTGCAAGGAAGATATCAGCACGTTTACTTCACTCCTTCACGTATTTATTCAATGCCTTTCCATTGTGTGATTTTTAAAAAAAGCGGCGTGAGACCTTATGCTGGGAAAAAGTCACATCAAAGAACCTGGAGAGTTTAATTAATTGGCATACTGGAGTAGAGGGTGGAGCAGCCTGGGCCCCAGCAAAGGGGAGAAGCCCACAGCATTGTTCGCTGGCTTCAGAACAAGCATTTCACCATCATTAGAAGCCTGATGGTCCTGTTACGAAGGAATAAGAAGACTCCAGAGGGAATACCACAGACTCCACAGCCAGCCAAGTTCAGTGCCCCTAGAGACCCGCTGTGTGCATGGCGCTGTTACAGTTCCACATATTCTCGTTACAGTGACATAAGCTCTGTGGTTTTGTCATTCTATCCCTAAAACGGGAAAATACGTCTACACCTCCAGGGTTCCCTGAGGGCTAATGAGATGATAAAGTGTTCTTACAAACACAGACCCCAGGACACAATATAAGCAAACACTGACTGTCGGTACTTATTGCGTCATTGGTACTTTGACTTAAAACTCTTCAGCAAGGTTCCGCACAACGATGCACATCTTTAATCCAAGCGCTCGAGACGTGAGGCAGGAGGATCACAAGTTTGAAATATACCTTGTGTACATAGAACTTGTCCCAGATGAACAAAATAAATTTAATCACATCAGGTTATCTGGGCCCTTATATACATTTTTCCTTTCTTGTCATTCTAATGAGATATTTTCATATCTACAGAAAAAAGATGAATGACTTGTTATCAGGTTTTCTATTTTTAATAATTTTGTAATAGTAATGAAAAATTCCCAGTGTTTGCAGATCCTCACAATTTTCAGATTGACTACATCAATTCTTTTATATGAAATTTTATATAAAATTTTACATTATCCTCACATCTTTTATGTGGTGCCTTCTTTTATATGGAAATACATTTTTAAGTAACTATTTCAGAGTGGCTGCATAGAAGAGATTTGGGGACGCATGTTAGTGAGACAGCCTGGTTGTGTAAGCTGGGTTGGCCTCGGCCTCGCAAGTGCAGACACGTGCACACACTACTTGAGCATCATCTTCAGGGAATTCATTTTAACAGTGCAATTATGAAGCAGAGAAACACTGAGCATTTAATCATTGGTTTGTTATGAGCTGAGGTTTCATCTCACATCGTTGGTAATGACTAGCTGGTCTCAAGTTAGGGGCGTGAACTTAATCACTCTCCTGCTGAATTTCAGGTGGCTATGAAAATCAGTGGATATGCGTTTCCATTTTTTTTTCTTTTTTTACATTTCTGGAGAAATTCTTTGAACTAACTTCTTACACATTCATGACTTATCTGTCATCATTTAAATTTAAAGTGTGTATGCATGTGTTTGTTCATGAGTGTATGCGTGCATGTGTATGCATAAGTGCATGTATGTGTATGTTTCTCTGCATGTATGCATATATGGATATATCTGTGTATACCTATGAAATGTATGTATACATGCATACATGTACATGTATGTGTGTGAGTGTGTGTATTTTATGTGTGAGTGTGTAAAGTGACTTTTCTGAAAGACATCCGTAGAAAAAGTTTTCTAGTTTTCTGTTTCTACTTTTCTTCATTGCTTTTGACCTTTTACATATTTTTTCTTTTCCAAATTATGACTTTGTAACTATCAAGGACTTGAGAATTTACAAATGCTGAAGGGCACAGTAGAATGAATTTCACATCTCCAGTGTCTGTCTGTCCATAGGCATGGCATCATTACACTGCAGGCTTTCTCTGAAGCTAACCGGAAACTCTGGCTAGAGGCCATGGATGGAAAAGAACCGGTAAGTCAGTGATATCACCTCTTATTTGCGGTTCACTCGAAACTCACAGATTCCCTCTACCTGTGCTTTCTGGGTGTGCATAATAGAACTGAGAACTTTAGAGCAACAGGTCAGAGGACAACCATTTGTCCTGCTTTCCTGGTGTCAACTCAGCCATTGGCATGCAATCCCACTTGTAATTTGTTTTTCAGGGAGATTTCTAAGACAAATGTGCAATCCTGAAGTTGGTTTATAATATTTACAATCATTCATTTGGCTGTATTTCTTGCATCATGTTATTGGGTTACTAGTAAGAATATGTGTGGAGTCATCTTCTGGTCCAGGCCATTTTTTAAAAATGACAGCTTAGCAAAGCTTTGGTGGGAGATATCCACATTTGGTGCATATTCTTATTTTAATAGTCATTTTGGTGTCTGTGTGGTAATTTACTCACAAACACCAGGGGCATTTATGTAAGAAAGAGGTCTTTAAGCCATTTGCTTTCTTAGTGAACACTATTCCTGGGTCTGTAGAGCGAGAGCATGTAGAATAAACACTATGTCCCATCACTAGAGAAGATTCTGTTGATGGCAGAGAACCCAAGCGATGGTGCTAACACAGCGTGCTCTGAGCCCTCGCTCTAACCCTGTTCCAGGCCATGACCACATGAGCCAAGGCACTGGGAGTGCACTTTAGCTTAAAGTTTGTCTAAGCATACAAGAATCATACTGAATGATAGAAGATCTGGCTCTCCGTTGGGTGTTTTTCATTTCTACTGTATTGCATTTTACAGTGTCAATCAAAAATCAAGAATGTCAATCAGCATGTTTAAATGTTTAAACTTTTCACAAATGGTTAAGAAGTCTTGACCTAGAGTAGATGCCAGGAAGGGTTGCTATCTCAGCAATGTGATCAAGACTGTGGCCATGGAAAACAGAACCCATGCCGCTCCTGTGAGAAAGTAATACAGCTGGGTGAATCCCATGTAAGCGGCCCTTCCAGAAGAAGAGGCCTTCAGCGTGAGTCAGAGTGTGAAGGGCAGAGTGTAGCCCAGGCTGGGCCAGCAAGGACGGAACCATACATAGTAGGGGGTGGCTGGAGCAGCTGGACAGGTTGCACCCTGGAAACAGTTGCTGGACCTTGAGTCAAGGCCCACGGTTTCTCTTTCAGTGTAAGCATCACCTTGCCAATCTTAGGTATGGACCATTAACCCTGGTAACTAACTGGCATCCTTTGTTTTCTAGATTTACACGCTGCCTGCCATAATTAGCAAGAAAGAAGAAAGTAAGTCCCTTTTCTCTCCTTCCTTGAAAAGTTTTGCACGAACATTCCTTAGATTTTGACTTAACTAAGATTTTTAAAGGAACAGAAACTTAATCAGAAATAAGTTTTGCTACATTCTGACTTGCCCTGCAGAGTAAGCCACAAATAAAGCCAGTTATATTTTCTGGGAGAGAAACAAGAAAGCAACAGAAAGAGCTTGTTGATTCTGAACCTTCTGACCCAGGCTAGTGCCGTCCTTGGCTGAGTCCATTCCCTCAGGCACAACCAGAAGGAAAGGCTCTTTTTTTTTTTTTTTGAAAGGCTCTTAACTCTTAATTCCACTGAGAACCATGAAAAAACCACCAGGAAGAACTGGATGGCCCTAAACAAGGCTGTAGTAGAAGTGCTCAGAGTAGAGTGAGGCTGTGGTGTGCTGTGGAGCTGGGAGACCTTCCACACACGGAGCAAACACTTGTTCGCCATGCTATAAATGAAGCTGTGTAAGTCAGCAGAAAAGGACAGTTTGCTCATTCCTAAGACAAAGATCCACATGAAAAACAAAGTAACAACAGCCCCACAAAGAACTGGGCCAGGATATTGAGTCTGCAAATATTTTTGTGGTTATGTGACATAATACATTCCTTTTGAGATTATAAGATATGGCTAATTAATTGATTTTAAGGTTAGGGGTCGTAGCTGTCATTAGTATTAAGCAGATATCCAGTTAAAATGAAAATGAAACTCGTCCTCAAACCTCACTAGTAGTTCTGCATGATCTAGCCATCTGAACTCATTTTTCAGAAAAACAAGTTACCTTTCTTGACAGACTGGTCCTCTCTCAACACCTCCATCTTGGTCTTTAATAAAGAAAAAGTGAAGTCATGAGTCCCGGGTTTTCTCTGGTGCTGTCTGGAGATGGCATGTTTTGTGTGGTGGTTTTCACCCCTGGATCTAGATGGAGTAGCAGTTCTGAAGGCAGAGGCATTTCATTCACATCCTCCTGTGTGGTCTGGTCTGCATTATCGTATTGTGCACCTGCTTTATTTCTGGGACGGATGAAAGGGATCCATTTCAGTAGATGTTTACTCTGGCTACAGTTCTGTCTAGTTGTGTGGGGTGTAGTTCCTGAACAGCTTTAGCATGTGACCATCGTCTGGGTGACTTTCTCTCTGTACACTTTGGGCTGTGGTCTTCCTAGTGTAAAACCGATATTAGTCTTTCGATTCATACTCTAACCAGTTACCATGTGGTTAGATATTCCTCCTAAGCTTCATATTGCATGCATAGTTTATCATTAGAACTCCACAGGTGTCCTAGGTAACTTGGTCCATCGTGACATTCTCCCATGGGAACAGAACTATGTTTGATCAGAAGTCAAAGTTTCATTCCCACCGAAGGGAGTTCTAACTCACATGTGTTGCATAAGTTTAACAGGTAAAGGGAGCCAACTCTCCATCCTTCGGGAAGATGAGAAAGGTCCTGAGGGCAACATGAGTACCAATAAATTTGCTCACGTCTCTCTTTTTTTTCTCTGAAAATGCATATGGTATGATGTTTGATATCTGTATCTTTTTAATAGGAAATGCCAGATTAAAAATGTAAATGAGAGATTAAAGACAAGCGCTGCTTTGTCCTGGCAGCCTTTGGGAGATGCAGTAAGACCACCGAGGTTACATCTGGCCAGTCCTGCTGGGTTTAAAATCAGTAGGAAGTTGAAAGAACAAGGACTGTTGCTTGTTAGCTGCCAACAGCTGCTCTTTCCCTCATTTGCTGTTGGAATTCTCTTAAGATGAATAGCTTTTGTCCTGCTGAACATTCTCATGGAAACTTCAGTTGGATTTCAATATAGCCCTGAACAGTTTCCAACAGAGAGAAAATGCTTACACTTAACTTTTGATTGACTAAATTAGCTTTATTAGGTTAGAGGTCTTCAGGCCAAGTGGCATTAATACTATAGGGTTTCAGTGTCTGGGAATTTGATGGCAGTTGGATTCTGAATACTCCTCTGGTCTTCCCTAAAACAAGGAAAAGTAAGGGTGGGGCATGGGAGGTCTCAGCGAAGAAGCCACCACAGAAGTTGCTGGCTCAACATGGTACAGAAAGGGGGAGGAAAGAAATAGCACTTGGCTGCTCCTCTTGGCCACCTGTTCTGAAGCAAACATTCAGAATGCCATGTTTCTACCGTGTAGGATGAGCTGCCGTTCTTCTTACACCACACTGAGAGTACTTTCTCTTCCACTGGATGAGAGTTAGCAGAAACACTCGGTCTCTGTTTGTGTAATTGTGGGTACCCATTTGCCACGCATGCCGTGCAGGGTAGAGCACAACCATGGTGTTGGTCTTACCTCTGCTTTAATAGTGAGAAGGCCTCCTGTTTGCCACCAAGCACACCAGGCTACCTAGCCCCCAGGCTTACAGGAGTCGCCCCCCTGTGGCTCCCATCTTGCTGTTGAGTGCTAGGATAACAGGTACATGCTCCCACGTCTAACCCCCTGTGGTTCTGGAGTCCAGGTCTCCCCACTGTGGCTCACATCTTGCTGTCCAGTGCTAGGATAACAGGTACATGCTCCCACGTCTAACCCCCTGTGGTTCCTGAGTCCAGGTCTCCCCACTGTGGCTCACATCTTGCTGTCCAGTGCTAGGATAACAGGTACATGCTCCCACGTCTAACCCCCTGTGGTTCCTGAGTCCAGGTCTCCCCGCTGTGGCTCCCATGTTGCTGTCCAGTGCTAGGATAACAGGTACATGCTCCCACGTCTAACCCCCTGTGGTTCCTGAGTCCAGGTCTCCCCGCTGTGGCTCACATCTTGCTGTCCAGTGCTAGGATAACAGGTACATGCTCCCACGTCTAACCCCCTGTGGTTCCTGAGTCCAGGTCTCCCCGCTGTGGCTCCCATGTTGCTGTCCAGTGCTAGGATAACAGGTACATGCTCCCACGTCTAACCCTCTGTGGTTCTGGAGTCCAGACTTCACGCTTGCACGGCAAGTGCTCCACTTGCTGCCGTCCCCCAGCTCACGCACACCCTTTTAATGGTGGTATTTCCCTTATTAATAAACCTTTCCCTGGTGATCTCTTTTGAAATTAAGAGATCCTTTTCTCCAGCTATTAAAAGCAGCAACACTACTTTAGTTGCATTTTACTTAGGATGAATGAAAGCAATATAATAACCCTCTCAGGGCTTTAGAAAATTGCTCATTTTGCATCACATGAATTCCTCAAAATTGACACTCTCTGAGCGTCATTGTAACTGTACCTTCCAACAGGTCAACTGGAGGCAGAGTGTGTAAACCGCACCACAGCAGAGAACGCGGGCTCTGGAGTGGAGCTTTGTTGAATAGACCTTTGGGCTGTGAACTGACAAGAGATGATTTTTGGAATCATTAGGGCCTTATTTTTCTCTTTAAGGATACTAATGTTGTTAAGCTGAATTTATTTTCTGGAGTCTGTGTTGCCACAGCAAAAATTCCTTAAATTTCACATAATTAAGTAAGATCTGGACAGGACATGGTTTGGTGACAGCCGACGCTTGCAGTAGCACAGGATCTTGCTGGTCCACAGTGCGTGTCCACGCAAGTCCTCTACTCTGACACTCGAGTTCCAGAGTAGCCTCCTTTTGGATCATTCTGATCTTACGCCAGGGGCAAGAGAAAATGGCAGCTTCATCTGGGAAGTGACATAGGATCACTTCCATTCCTTCTCATTGGATAGCACTGATCACATGACCACAATCACTCTTCAAGATGCTAAGAAACAGTGTCTTCCTTTGTGAAGAGCAGGGCAGTAGATATATATAAAAAGCAGCCACAGTGTACACAGTCTGTTCAGCCCAGTGAAACACTGCATTTGATCATTGTGATTTACTGAGGTATAATAAACCCACGGGGACATTTTTTAACGCCTGATTTTTCTTTTCAGCAGCCTCTTAAGCTCACAAGGCTTTATTGCTGTGTGTCTGAGCTATGTCAGTCTGAAGAAACAAGTCATTGCTCTGGCCCTAAATTGCTTTTATTATTAAGTAATATGATATGCCTTTTTAAAAATGGCACTACTGATTGACAGTCTTTCAAGCTATAATTGCTTCAGACATAACCAAAGAATAAAGAAGCCTGGTCCACAGAGCATACATACATACATACATACACACATACACATATACATACACACATGCTTATACACATATACATACACACATACACACATATATACACACATACATACACACACATACACACATACATACACACATACACACACATACACACATACATACACACATACACACATACATACATACACACATAATACACGCACATACATACACACATACATACACACATACATACACACACATACACACATACATACACACATACATACATACACACATACATGCGCACATACATATATACATATACACCATACATACATGCACACACGCATAGTGGTTTACACTATACTACACTCAGCAGCAGTTGTGAGCACAGAGCCAACGCCCACAGCTCCTAATCTGTGTAGCTTCCCAAATGCTACTTTAACTCATTCTTTAGCAGTCCTATAAGGAAGAGACTACTATATTTAGTTTGTAAAAGAAGAAACAGAGATAAAACCGTGCCATGTAGCAAACATGTTCTCTTTTTCCACTTTGATAGTCATGTGTTGCACTTTTGTGTCATGGTGGGTGGGGCCTAAGGCTGATGTCTGGAATCATCCTCCCTGGCTTCCACATGGTTCACTGACTCCTGACTTGGTCAAATCCAGAGCTCACCAGCAAGGCTGGTCTCCCTAACCAGCTTAGTCTGGGCATCCTCCGTGTCTGTCTTCTGAGGTTGCAATTACAGGTGGGCCACAAGGTCCATCCAGTGTTTCTTCTCTTCTCCAGGTGTTCTGCTTACCTGGCAACACTGTAACTCCTGAGCGTCTCCTCATTTCTAGTACCATAGTTTTTATGTGGAAGAGTAAACATTGCCTTCCTCTTCAGCAGGTTTTGTTGTTGCTGTTAGTTTCTGCTCTAACTGTGTAGCCTGAGCTAGTCTTAAACTCTGTGCCCTCCACTGGCAGCCTCTTGAGTGCTGGGATGGCAGGTGTGTCTACTGAGTGCCACTTCTCACATTTTAGGGGTGGAGAGTCTCATTCATAGAAGTCAGGGGGCATGCTCCAGGGCCTAGCTCGTCACACCAGAGCCAGGAGGAGCCAGTGGCTTTGCCAGGCTCCAGTCAATGCTGGCTACCATCTCAGCTCCATGGAACCAACTCTTTGAGGCAAAGTGCACACAACCAAAGGCAACGGACGAATTCCTGGTTGTTGTCTCCACACTCTGAACTGATTAATAATCATGCATTAACCGGCAGGGAGGAAACTAGGCCAGGATCCATGAAACAGTTCAGGAGCCAGAGACTGACCTTGTAGACAGATTCTGCACAAGGCTCCTGCTCTCGGTGTATTAGAACAGACCAGCGCATTGTTTCCAGCTATCTCAATCTGCCTCTGAGAGATAACCTGTCTTTTGCTTATTTTACTCAAAATGAATGTGCAAAATCAATTCCATTTTACACCACACTAATTTCTATGTGTTAGAGGACAGTCTTATTGAAAACACTTGAAGAAGCATTCTTCTTGCCCAGTTTTATTGACAAGCTGAACAATGTACTCAGTTACCCAGCATTTTAAAATTAACCACAATTTTAGGATTGGAAGGTTTTCAATTTCATTGGTTTGAATTATTCTCATTTATTATTTTGGTATGTTAAAAATGCTTATTTACCATCTGATGGAAATTATTACAATATATGACTTCTCAAGTGTTTCCTCTGGATGTTACTTGGACTTTTTAAAGGTTTCCTTTATGTAATTAATTTAATTTACTTTTAACCCCACAACTTAAAATACTAAAGCAAATTTACTTATTGCAATATTGATTGAGTTCATGAGCGAAAAAATGAGGGAGAGGGTGGGTGGGGACAACAACAGCTGAATGTTAGTAAACGTGTGCGCCATGACCCTTGTGTGGAGGTCAGAGGACACTTGCAAGAGTTGAATCTCTGCCTCTTCCTGTGGGTCTCAGGGATCAAATTCAGGTCACGATATTCAGCAACAAGGGCCTTTACATAGTGAACTATCTCACCAACCCAAAGACTGATTTTAAAATAGTCTAGCAGAGAATGAAAATCATTTGCTATTTTCTGCTTCAGGACCAGAGATTGGGGAACTAATAGCACATGGACTGAGCTTGTCAGAGCTGTTCTGAATGTAAAGCATGTACTTACATGATGCTGGGCTTGAGATCGAGACACCACAGCAAAGAAAAGCGGAGCTTGCAGCAACCTGATGAGCTCTGTTAGAGACTCGGGGTGTTGCCGTGGCCACAGGGAAACAGTAACTACAGGAAAGGCTGCACTATCGCTTTCCATTCACCATAAGAATTTATCGAGCTGTGAGATACTGCCTGTAGGGAAAATGAAGGGTTTCAACACGGCAGAGTGGCCCATGCTTCTATGCAGAGTGTTCTGTGCTTCCTTGATGAAGTGACTGAGTCTCCCTTTTGTTTAAAGTCTTTGATAAACTCAGTGGGAAACTCCATGAAGGCACAGAGCCAGCTGAAGGGGAAAGGCAAGTTCCGCATCAGATCTTAACTAGGATGTCTCTCACTTGCAGTGTACTTAAATGAAGCAGGGTTCAACTTCGTGAGAAAATGCATTCAAGCTGTGGAGACGAGAGGTGAGTGTGCGGACAGGCACGTGATTCCTCCCGAATGTCTTGCTCGAACCTCTCGCTTGGAAAGGAAAGTGAGCTCTGGGCCATCAACCCAAAAGCAGTTCTGTGCATGATATAAATTTAAGCTATGTGAATATATAGCTAGCTATAATAATTTCAACCAATTATACTTTCTTTTTAAAAATTTATTTTATTTTCTATGTTTATGTGAGTGATGTATGTATGTATGTATGTACTGTGTGCACGTCAGCTCCTAAAACAGGAAGAAGAAAACATCAGATTCCCTGAAACTGAAGTTACAAAAGATTGTAAGCCATTATGTGCGTGCAGGGAACTTCAGTTAAGAGCCAGTGCTCTTAACCACTGAACCTTCTTTCCAGTCCCTACACTACTTCTTTCATAGCTCTTCAAATATGTTACCATTTACTTCCATTTGACATACAAAATACTATCTATTGTTTCCAGTTTTTTTCATTGTTTCCTTTCTAACACTAACGTCAGATCTCAGGAAGATTGTACTCATCATCTATGGGCCTTGCATTCTTTTTCATGGCCATCTCATTCTTGGCACGCTTCGGCCTTAGCTGTGTCCATGAATCATGGCCTGTTGAAACCGCCTCCAGGTTCAGGCTGCACACTCTCACTCTAAGACTCTTGCTTAAAGAAAAAATCCTACTGTGATTCAGTTCCTTGAATTTGCATTCAGAATTGTCCTATACTTGTAAGATTTCAAGAGTGCGGCAGAATCCTTAGATTCCTTCAGTCCGCTCCCCCGCCTTTGAAATAACCCTGTAAGTGACAGAGGATATAAATGCAGAGAACTCTGACTGCTCTCCTATCGTCAATGCATTTCTGTATTCAAAGAATAGTAGGTGGGTAGTTTGACTTCAAAGATCTCAAAAGACTTTAAACCTCTGTTCAGTGCCTGCTCTGCTACTTCTGTGGAGGGCGGGCGTTTCCAGGGCAGGATGACTAAGATTCCTCAGCAAAATTAGGTAAGAAGCTGTCAGATTCTGCGTAGGCAAATGCCTCAGATTTTTAGATTCTGTGCTTGAAAAATTTTTTAAGCCATATTCACTTGTGATTTTCCTCCCTCAGGTATCACCATTTTAGGCCTGTACCGAATAGGAGGTGTGAACTCCAAGGTCCAGAAACTTATGAATACCACATTTTGTAAGTTTTAGCAGAGACAAGGGTGCCATGGATTTGCGATATGTGTACAGGTGATCCAGCACAGTTTTCTCTGAAACATAGACAATTTGCTATCTTTCTTAATTCTTACATCATATTGAGTGTTAAGTTCTAAAAGTTTGTGGGGTTGTTGCCACCTTAACACAAGACCCTGGATGTAAGAATCCATATTTTCCCACTCTGCTAAATCTTCAGTACTTTTATTCTGTTTCAGTGTTAAGCTGTAACAGATGAGGTGGCATTTCTGTGAGGTTGGACTCTTTCAAGTGCCTCTTCTTAGCGAATGTTGCAGAAATATGCATAGCATTGCAGGAATGTGCATAGTGTTGCAGGGATGTGCATAGTGTTGCAGGAATGTGCATAGTGTTGCAAGAATGTGCATAGCATCACAGGAATGTGAGTAATGTTGCAGGGATGTGCACAGTGTTGCAGGGATGTGCATAGCATTGCAGGAATGTGCATAGTGTTGCAGAAATATGCGTGGTTATATAGACATCCCCTATATTTCTAGACTGTTTCCTGGTTTGGAATCCCAGCTCTACCACTTAAAATCTTTCTGTCTTGGAATTGCTTAGCTTTCTGTGTCTCTGCCTCCTCCCTTTTAAACTAAGGGTGATAATACTGCCTGCTTGCTCAGATACGTGAGGATCAAGTCAATCTTGGCCCACTCCAAGCACTTAGAAGCATGCCCCAGTTCTGTCGGCCATTAACAAGAAATTGCTTTGAGAGACACCAGTGCTATCTTTCTTACCTTTGAGGGCAAGAAACAGTGGGCTATCAACCAGATCACAAAAGTGGCCCTCCTATGGCGAACTCTAATGGAGCCCTAAGATGTGAATGCCCCTCCCTTTGACCTATTGAGTTGGTATGAATTCCCATCATGGCACAGGTAATATTTTGAATTGTAGTTTAAACATTTCAAATTTTATTCTTTCCAGCTCCCAAGTCCCCTCCTGATATGGACATTGATATTGAGCTGTGGGACAATAAGACCATAACGAGTGGACTGAAAAACTACCTCAGGTGAGGAAGGGTTAGTACCGGGATTCTGGCCATGACTTCTTGGGAAGTAACCACAGGTTGCATGGAATCTCTGTACTTGGACTTCACTCCCCAGGTCACAGCCTTTCTTAAAAGGAAGCAATACTGCTGGCATCCACACATTCTGGAACTACTACATGCTTTTTCCAGTAGTAACATTAAAGCTGCAATACTTTGTGAGTCCTAAGTTAGTCTTTTTGTTTCCTTATATATCTGGAGTTTTGTGTATGTTTTTAAATATATCAAAATGAGGGTTTTTTTTAAAGTTACAGCACCTATTTTTGTTTGTTTCTTTTTGTTTTTGAGACAGAAGATCATGTGTAGCCCCAACTGAGAATGGCCTTGATGCAGCTATCTCTACCTCATGAGTGTTAGGACTGCATGTACACACTCTGGAACTGGGCCGTGTGGTAGTAGGGAAGCATTCAGGGTGTCGTCCATGCTACACAAGCATTCTACTGTCATGGAGTGTTTTGATTAAACTCAGACACTCCTGAGGTAGCCAATAAATTTTTTTTTTGAGTCAGAGAGTGGAGCTAACTACTAGTTTATCAAAATTAGGCATAGAGGTTTTAGAGAGACACAGGAAGTAGAAGGGTGGGGCTTAGAAAGATTCGTGACCCTTTTAGATCAAGGAAGGAGAGAGAAAAAAGGTCACTGGTCACTTCTTCACTGTTTCTCTGATCAATCAAGTTTTTACCCTGATATTTGGCTCCCGAGTTTTTACTAATAAAGATTAATTAGATAGACACTTCATTGGAGCCTAACACAGGGTACCATTGTAGCAAGCTTTCTTGTCACGCTTTCTTTGAGCCCCAACCCACAAATAATGACATGGAGACTTCTTTAGGCTAGCTCTTATAACTTAAATTAATCTCGTTCTAATAATCTACATTCTACCACGTGGCTTTTTTTAACCTCGTCTCCCTTTCTGTACATCTGAGCTTTTCCAAGTCTGCTGGTGACTTCCCCACCTCTCTTCTTCCCAGAGTTCTCTCCTTTTCTTCCCGGAAATCCCACCAGTCTTCTCCTGCCTGGCCATTCGCCATTCAGCTCTTTATCAACCCATTCACAGTGACATCTTCACACAATGTAACACATATTCTACAGCACTCTACCAGCCAAGCTACGGCCTCAGTGTAGTCTCTTTTCACATAGCTGTGGCGGGAGTATTTAGAGACAATGGATATCCGCATTTTAGCACTGTCTGGTTCCCTTCTAGGACCTTATCAGACTACCAACAAGACAAGTATTTTGTTAGTCCTTGCTTCAACTTTCATTGGCAAAAAACAATCACGGGGTTTTTAAAGAAGACTTCAAAATGTGGGAAGACTGAAGTTTCTATGGTTCTAGAAATTAACTTCTTCTCTCTTACAGGTGTCTTGCGGAACCACTGATGACTTACAAATTGCACAAGGACTTCATCATTGCTGTCAGTAAGTATGCTTTCACCTAAAGCATCTGAATGAGGAAGTTTTAGCGTCGGTTACTTAAACACCGAAGTTTAAATCTCTTTGGCTTTCTTTCACATAGTGCTTAAAAATATTGCCAATATGATATTTAACAGCTTTCACTGTGGTTTGAAAGCCAATAAAAATTACACAGTAAACTAAATATTTTGTCCTCTAGTAAGACAAACTATGACCACCATCTTTATCTGTCCCCAAATCCATTGTTATTGAGGTGACAGTGTGATATGATTAGAAAAAGCTGTAAGAAGTTCTAATTTCGGATTTGAGTGACTAAACACATTTTCTCTGAGAGAAAAGTTTTAAAATTTTACTAACATGGTTAGCCTTCATGACTTTGTGTGCACCGTGTGAAAAACTCTGAAGTCCAGAGGATATTGGGATCCTTTGGAATTGGAGTTACAGGCAGTTGTGTGCTTTCTGATATGCATGATAAGGACCATTAACCTCAGAACCATTGTCCAGCCCAATGACAGCAACTGTACAGTTACAAACATGCTTAGAAATGTATGTAACAAGTTATGTCAGTATGCACACTTACATACTATATTCCTAAACCTGAAAAACCAGTCAAATATTATAAGTCAGCACAAATTCTTCAGTTAATTCCCTTATCCCTGACATTACTTGTTATAGCACAGATTCATGTCATTTCTTTATGTCATTGACTGCCTTAATGCTAATTAGTGGATTTAATTGGAAGTCGGAGTTGGGGCCTGGAAGACCGTAAGTATGAGACCTGAGAAGTTAGTAATATATACTTTACAGCTCTTACAGCCAGAGTGCCAGCTTGGCATCTGATCCATGAACATAATGTGAACTGGAGTGACCTGCACATGCAGCAATGAGTCGGCATTTCGCTGTTGGAAGTGTATGAGATATGACTTCAATTGAGGAGTATTATTCGTTCTTTACAGTCCAAGAAAAACAAACCAATTAGTTCCCCTCTTTTGCTTCCAGACG
Source organism: Microtus pennsylvanicus (assembly GCF_037038515.1). Lineage (NCBI taxonomy): Eukaryota > Metazoa > Chordata > Mammalia > Rodentia > Cricetidae > Microtus > Microtus pennsylvanicus. The sequence continues at coordinate 109,653,927 of NC_134581.1, forward strand.
CTGATGCCCCAGAAGCACAGTCTTCCAATGAAAGTGTCAGGACACATGAGTGACTTGGTTTTAAATTCAGCAATCATGACTGACCACATACTAACACCACGCTTTTCTAAGTTTTCTCCTGATTGCTCTCCATTTGACATGGTCTTCATATGAACTCATCTTTGCAAAAATGAATAGGACCCAATGAATATTATCTTGTTTTGTTGATGAGCCAGTCAGGACCTAGAGTAGGTGAATGACTTGTCCAAGACACGAGTGTGCAATAAGAGCCAGAACTATAAGCTCGGTAGATTTTTGTTGTTCAAATACAAGCTTTTGGTGGGAGATTTTCTTTACTTCCAACTTTGGAACTCATTATTGAGTATGGTCTCAGGCAAGGATTCACACAGTAAGTTGGGTTGTTGAATGGCTATGAACTAATAAGTATGATGTTAATACTTATTAATAAGTCCTTTCGCTGATTCAGTAAGGGAAGCATTGCTGGAACTCTAGGAGACAGTAGAGAACTAACTGGAAAAGAGGATTAGGCTGTGCCAAGGAACTGGGAAGCAGCACAATGATATTTTTCTCTTCATTTCTTTTTTTTTTTAAATTTAGTTGTTGAGTTGAGTGGTTGGGTTGGTAAATGGGGTTTTGTTGTTTTTGAGACAGGGTCTCACACTGTAGCAATCTAATTTGGTAGCCCACCCTGGCCTTGAACTTGTGGCCACTTTCCTGCTTCTAGCTCTTGAAGGTTAGAATTAAAAGGCACCCCTTTGCCTCACTCAATGAGAGTTTCTGTATGCCTAATGTATTTATAGCCCATTCTTTTTTCCATCCAATCAGATTTCCTTGGGTACCTTTGATCACCCTGGCTTTTGTTCTAAATAATCTTATCTTCACATCTGTAGCAGGTGTTTCAGAGTCTTGGCATCAAGACTTAGTCCTTAAAATTATCCTAGAGCTGGATTCTTGCCTCCGTCTCCATACAGGTGTGCCTAGGTGATGTGGTGATGTCACATAAAGGTTGCATAAAGCCTTGAAAGGCTTGGCCCCCATGCCCAAACGTGTTACTGACAATGGGGGCTGTCAGTTCCTTCTGAAATGTTACAGGCAGGTTGCACCCAAGCTTTAATCTGGCAAGACTGGACTTGCTGAGGTGATGTCTCAAATTCCAGATTTCCCAGTGTCTCTGTGAGTTCACTGTTTTCTGCTTGCACAATGCCAGCACATCAGGAAGGTCACACTGAATGTTTCCTTTGACTGTGAGCTGAGGAGAGGAATGCTGGCTTCCTCTGGTCACTTGGGGCTTTAACATATTTCCATGTTGGAATGTGAATCATACTGATTAGCATACTAGGCATCTACACCAACATCTACAACTCACATTTTCCATGTATAAACACACACACACACACGTATGTGCATGTGTGTCACATTCCTGAAAGCCTATCTTGTGTTTGGTTGATAAACTCAAGCAGGCAATGACTTAGGCCAGAGAGATATAGTTCAGTGATGAAGAACAAGCTGCAAAACCATGCAGTTTAGTTTTTCCACTCCCTGACTTTACAGTCATGGACAAACTTACTCAGCATTTCTTAGCCTAAAAGGTGTGGTTAACATATTATTATGTTGTTATTCTGATGAAGCGATACTTTAAGACATGAATGGTCGGATTGCCTATGATGTTCACATGACTAATGTTTATACTGCAGGTTTGAATACAGTTACATCTGTAACCCTTTCTCCATAACAGAGTCAGATGACCAGAACTACAGGGTGGAGGCCGTCCATGCACTGGTGCACAAATTGCCGGAGAAAAACAGAGAGATGCTGGACATCTTGATAAAACACCTGCTCAAGTAATTCTGTGACTCGCGGTGTTCGTTTAATGACTTTCCAGTCTTGTTAAGATAAACTCGTTCTTGTCTGTAAAGTTGACGATGGTACTATGTGGTTGCTCTTGTAACCCTTGAGTGACTGTTAGAAAATGGTGTACAGTTTGTTTTTAAGATATGTGTTTGTCTGTGTGTCATATGTTTCCAATATGCAGATAATTGTATCCTCTGTAACTGTTAAACTAGTGAAAAACAATTCATGCCAACTTGAAACCATATGAGGGAGTGGATGGTGTTTTATTATCTTTCCAGTTCTCTTAAGTGTGTCACAGTGGTGAGTTTGAAGACTAGTGCTAGATACTACTAGGGTCAACAGTTTTCCTCAGGTCACACTGAAATGAAGATTATTCCTTGGGTTCACATTTTTTCTCAACGATTTTCTTCTGACTTTGGTGTTATACATGTTCAATCATGTAGTTTAAATTTCATATAGATCAACAGGTAAGGAGATAGATAGGCAAGTGGTTTGATGGGAAAGTAGATGATGATGATGATGATGATGATGGAGTAGGAGGAAAAGAAGAAGATAGATAGATGATAGATAGATGGATAGATGGATAGTCAACTTTTTATTTGTATGGAAGGGATAACTGCCTTACTGTAGTGATGAAGGTCAGCACATAGAGCTGGTGTACCTCACTGGTATAGTATGAGCCTCTCATTTGCTTGTTTCAGCCTCCTAAGTGTCTGGGATAATGGGTTTTGTACCACCAGGCCTGGATTCTTTTGAATTCAATCCCCAGAATTTCCAAGTAAAGTGGAATTGTGTATGAAGCTGATTGAGAATTGGTCCACAGTAATTCTTTGACTGCAAATTATGATGTCAGCTCACCTACTCTTTAACTATCTGTTATACAATAAGTACAATGTAGAAATACCAAACAGTTGAATGATTTTCTATGGACGTTGTATCTAATTCAGGAAAAATAAGCAAACAAAAAACCAAGATTTATTTCCCTCAGTAGTTTAGCCTTTATAGTTATTAGTTTTATTTGTCCAGTGTTAGCATCTTATCTTCTTTCTTTAAATGCTAAACATATACATTTTCATTATTATGGGAGCTAGTGCAGGCATGCCACATTGTACCTGTGGGGTCAGAGGACAACTTTCAGGAATCCATTCTCTCCATTTCCCTTGGGGTCTTACCTAGCAGAAACTTTCCCCCTCTGAACTATCTTGCCAGCCCCATATTATGTCTTCAATTCACATTGATATATATAACATGTTATGTCTTATGATGATTCATTGTGAATTTATACATAATATATAATGATTAAGTGAAGGTAATTATTTCCTTCTCTTTAAGCATTTGTTATTTCCCTCTGGCACCTAAGGAGAAGAGGAAGGGGGTTCAATAAGAGATGCCAAAGCACAGCAGGAGAGGGGGGATAAGCCAGTTCTACCAAAGAGCAATGCGACCAGTACTGTGCAGTAATTTGTTGTTTATCTTGTAAATAACTTTCTTCCTTTTTGATATAGTTTCTACTCACACCCATTAAGAATAGGCAAGGCTGACAAGGAAACTGGTTTCTAGTGGCGTATATAGCTTTTGTTTTTCTTACACACCAAGTTTGATAGAAAAGAACATTTCCTAACTATTGAAAATTTATGTTGAATGCTAATGTTCTTTATTTTCAGAGTATCATTGCACAGCCAACAAAATCTCATGACCGTCTCAAATCTCGGCGTCATATTTGGCCCAACGCTGATGAGAGCGCAGGAGGAAACAGTGGCTGCCATGATGAACATCAAGTTTCAGAACATAGTGGTTGAAATCCTGATTGAGCACTATGAAAAGGTGGTTGTGTTGTCTATGCGCAGCATCTGAGCTTCCTGCCAAATGCCCATCTTGTCATTTTCATAGATGACTTCTCTGCAGGGACTTTGACTCTCGTTGTCACCTATTCATTCGGTGCTTCAAGTCCACTGAGTGTCCTGATGAGATCTCCTCCAGCATGACTTTCTGAAGTTCCCTTCTCTAGTGGGTGGTGCTCATGCAGCATTACTTGTGTTTCAATGTGATTTAGCCTATTCTCTTTGTACCTCTGGAATTAGACTCTTTTTTTGTATAGTAATTCCAATAGTGCTAATAAAAGAAAGAAATGAGGTCCCATGTGGAAGTGCCCAGCTCAAATCTTCAGCCCTTGAGAATCAAAATTATGCTCTTGAACGTGAAGCTCATTTGGGCTACATGCAAGACCTTGTCTCAGAATGAGGGTGGGGATGGTTAGAAAATGGAGTCTTGAATCATGAGACCCTCCTAAAAAAGCTTCTCCTTAAAAGTTGAAGTTCTTATAGTAAGTATGGAAATGGGAAGTTGGGCAAGCTGAGTTAGCACATTGTGCTTGATCTGCTTCTGCTGGGGGAATGATCCCATATACCTCCCCAAAGTCCTTCCCTACTGACCACATAATGATGTTCCCAGTCACTGCATAAGGACCATCCCATACTATGAGGTTAGCCACATCTGAAGGCTAACCCCGCCTCCTTGGCAGCCCGGAGCCCTCAGCATTTCAGGACCTTTCCCTGCATTGTGAGGAGCTCCTCTGCTGAAAGCCGCATAGACCCAAGCCTCGCCTTGGCTTATACTTTCCCAAACACCACAATAGGAAGAAGCAGCGTTTCTGGGTGCAGACACTTGCTCATAGTTTCATAAAGTTATCAGACCTCACTTCCATTATAAGCTATGGGGAATAGCAAAGTTGAAAACCCAAAATTTATAAATAAATAAATAAAGAGGTTTTATTCAGAAGATGCAAAAGAAATCATGGATTACCACAGGGGAGTTTTTGTATGAAGCTTCCCCTGCACTCCTAAAATTCTTTTCATAGCTGTGGAAGCTTCTATCATGGGGGGTGCATAGGGTGTCTTATTGACCTCAATCTATTTTTCTTCTCCGTAGATTTTCCATACTGCCCCAGACCCAAACATTCCTCTTCCTCAGCCCCAGTCTCGGTCTGGATCCCGAAGGACCCGTGCCATCTGCCTATCCACAGGTTCTCGGAAGCCCAGAGGGAGGTACACGCCATGCCTGGCGGAGCCCGATAGTAAGTGTGCTCCATTGAGGGTAGAGCCTCTCTTGTTCTGTTTATTCTGACCTCGCTTCTTGGTAATTAGGAATGAGCAGATGTTCTTGTGGGTGCGTTTTTCCTAACACCCCTCTTCTAGCGCTGATACAGTCCCTGTCAGTTTCGTGGTAATACTCCTTAGATAGCAAACTCATTAATGCCACAAAGGGAAAAAGAAGTCGTTTGCTCTCTGCTGCTTTTCTGGGGTCGTGGTTAAGGACACCGGGTGCTACTTGTGGCAGGTTTTGTCCGTTGTTAGAGCAGCAAATAAGAAAGCTAGGGCTTGTCATACTGAAAAGACATTTTCTGGCTTTCTTTCACATTGTGTTCTTAAGGAATCAGCTCTTAGATGTCAGACTGCCCCAAAGAGAGGAAAGAAACAAAAGGAAAACCAGCAGCACACATGAAATTGCAAACTTCTTTTTCTGAGCCATGCCTTAAGCTAAGGTTGATCACAGCTTGAGCCCATGACAGACATTAATATATGTTCTCTCTCACTGTATGTTTTTCTTCTACCAGGCCCCCGGTATTTTCCCATGGTCCATAGTTAACAGAAAATGGTCTAGTAAAATCTGACTTAGGTATATTTTCAAGATTTACTGTGATTTCTCTGACTTATGATACTTCTAGAAACAGTAAACAATCAGCCCACTGACCCAGGCTTTGTTTTCTTTTTTGTCCGCTGCTTGCACTTACACCCAGGGTTAGTACAGGCTAGACACCTCTCCCCATGAGCACTTACACCCAGGTTTGTGCAGGCTAGACACCTCTCCCCACGAGCACTTACACCCAGGGTTAGTGCAGGCTAGACACCTGACACCTCTCCCTATGAGCACTTACACCCAGGGTTAGTGCAGGCTAGACATCTGACACCTCTCCCCATGAGCACTTACACCCAGGGTTAGTGCAGGCTAGACACCTCTCCCCATGAGCACTTAACACCCAGGGATAGTGCAGGTTAGACACCTCTCCCCATGAGCCGTGTTCCAGTCAGCAGCCTGTTTGTGCAGGCTAGACACCTCTCCCCATGAGCCGTGTTCCAGTCAGCAGCCTGTTTCATGTGTTACTATATTCACAGGAGGAAATGAAACAAAAGCAAAGCTTCTTTCCTAGGCTATCAGCAGCTTGTAATTTGCCTTTGAACAGATCTAATACCTGTAACTGAGAGCCACCTGTGAGCAGAAAAATAAAAGGCAAAAATACGTCTCTAATAGAAATACGTTTCTTCCATTGATTTTAAAAATATATAATATCATGAAAGGAGCCTATTTCTCTTACTTCTGAGTCTTATGTCACAGGCAGCCTTTGTCCAACTTCAATTCAGTCCATAATGCTCCATTACAGTGGTTAATTCACAGGACTACAGGAAGTCATCCTGTAGACTGTGTTCAAATCACATTCATCACCATTAAAGCCGAACTTTAAAGCCTTCCTTTAGCACTGAGGATAGTCTACCATGCAAGGCCAATGTCCATGGCACCAGGGCCCATGGCACCAGGACCCATGGCACTAGGGCCCACCACACCAGGCCTACCACACCAGTGCCCACCACACCAGGCCCCACCACATCAGTGAGGTGGGGCAGCTATGAAGGGCAGGGTGGACTGAGGGCAGGAGGGCTTTGATCATGCTCTTTCGTGTTCCTGACCTGTTGCCGCTGTTGCCCTTGTCTGCCTCCTCTCAGGTGATTCCTACAGCAGCAGCCCAGATAGTACACCCATGGGCAGCATAGAGTCACTCTCTTCCCACTCCTCTGAGCAAAACAGCACCACAAAGTCAACTTCCTGCCAGCCCAGGGAGAAGTCGGGTGGCATTCCGTGGATTGCGTCCCCGTCGTCTTCCAACGGACGGAAGAGTCTGGGTCTCTGGACAACTAGCCCAGAGTCAAGTTCTCGAGAAGATGCAACCAAAACAGATGTGGAGTCAGATTGCCAGAGTGTGGCCTCGGTCACCAGCCCAGGGGATGTCTCTCCCCCCATAGACCTCGTCAAGAAAGGGCCCTATGGGCTCTCAGGACTGAAAAGAGCCTCTGCCTCCTCCTCTCTCAGATCTATCTCTGCAGCTGAAGGTGAGAAAGCCTGGATCCCATGCTGGATAGCATTGCCCCACTGTTCCTGGGTGGACATTGAGGGGACTGATCAGGGACAAGGTTAATGAAGGAACTACTGAAACTTCTCTACTTTGTATTTGAGCTTAAATTTAAAAACATCTGTATGCTGTGACATTTTCCCCCTTAATCTTTCCATCTCTGAGGGAATAAGGTCTTGTAATTGTAGACTTTGATCTCCCTAAGTGATGGACTGCTGTATCCAAAGAACATTCTGTACCTTCGCATTTCTTGTAGGAAAATGCTACCTTTTGTTGTGTGTTTTGCTATTGTTATGACTAATAGTACCTTGTATGTTTTCTTGGATTTTCTTTTTAGGAAACAAGAGCTACAGTGGATCCATTCAAAGCTTAACTTCTATAGGTTCCAAAGAGTCACCCAAAGCCACATCGAACCCAGAGCTGCCTCCAAAAATGTGCAGGAGGCTAAGGCTAGACACTGCTTCCAGCAACGGCTACCAGCGACCAGGCTCAGTGTGAGTTAGAATGAGTTTGTATTCACTGTGTCTCCTTACGGTGCAGTGGGGTCGAGTCTGCCCTGAAAGAATCCAGGGGTTCTGTAGTTAAATGTTTCATCTATAGAGCTGGTAGCTTTAACATCTAAGCTCTCTGTCCTCTTCAATAAAGAACGTGAGGGTTACTATAGGCGCAGGCTATCATGGACCTCACAAGTTATCGCCTCAAAGGCTGTCCCACAACCAGAGCCGTGGCTTAACGGAAGATGGGAAAATAGATGTATAAGAGAGAATATGCCTTTGGAGCTAGGGACCTTTCCATTAAAGCTACACACTCAGCTTCAAGCTCCCCCAGGATGGTTGCTCCCTACATGTAAGAGTTTTCTGTCTGAGATCTCACGGATGGGACAAGGCTAGAGACAACCAGGATCACAAAAGGCAATGGGAAGAGAGTACTTCTCAATGAAGCAGTCACCAGAAGTAGAAAGTTTGTACGGCATAGCTATATAAATGGGAGCAGCAAGGGTGTGGGGGGAAGAATGGGAGCCTGAAGAAGGAAGGCATCAAAATCCAGACAAGAAGCGCCTCTTCCTCTGCTTTCATGTTCATGGCAGATGCTGCGCGTTTCCCGTTGTCTGTGTGTCTGCGCTCACACTAGGTATCTTCACATGTGTGGTCTCTTCTAATGGTCTCATTTCAAGGTGTGCAGTATGAGCATGAGCTATGAGTGTGGTCTCTTCAGAGACAAGAACAGATGTCTAGGAAGTTGGAGAGCCCTGGGTCCCCGACCTTCAGGTTCTCTGTGCCATACCATCTGTTATATAAGGGTGTTCCTAATATTTTCATTATTTGTAGAAAGCTTAGTAAGGTATATTACTAAGTTCACCTCCACAGGAACGGGATAGCGCATCCTTCTGCCCACTACTGTCTTTCTACATCTTTAGTTAACGAGTGTGCCCAGCATTTCTCATAGAACTCCAGTTAGATGAATCTGTTTGCGAGTCTGCCTGTTTGGTGTTCAGCCAAAGCCACGAAAACAAATTCAGGTTCAGATGGACACTCAGAGAAGATGATAGAGCACCCCTCTGTCCTTCAGGAGACAAGGCCTTCCGGTTGTTGTTGGTTTTTTTTGGGGGGGTGTCCCAGGATTGCCTGTTGGGGTTCTGTAAAGAATTCTAACTAAAGATGGGGGCCAGTGAGATGGTTCAGTGGATAAAGGTGACTGTCACCAGGCCTGAGGACCTGAGTTTCATCCCAGGACCCACATTGTGGACAGAGAGAATCAGCTCACAAGATTCCCCATGCACACAAAAAGTAAATAAATTAATAATAATTTAATTACTTCATTATAATGAGTAAAAAAGCTTGATTAAAGAAAAAAGTTTAGGAACTCATTCATGGAATTTAATATTTTTGGTAAATTTAAGAAATATTGTGATTATCAAGGATGATTTAACTGCATTTGCTCCCATTTTATAGCTACTAGTTCCTCACTGTCCTCCCCACCATCAAACATACACACTCTATGACTGAAGCAAGATGTAAACCAGCAAGCTCATTTAGTAGACATCTTTCCAGAGCTTTTTCCTTTTGCTTTATAGCAAAGGCTTCTACCTTAGGAAACACAGGAAATAATCATAGCTCCCTGTGCTACGAGAATGAACAACAGCTCCTCTTCTGTCACGTTGATGGATTCTTTGATTCTTCCCTGGTACCGCACAGGAGCCAATAACATGCTGTCTGCTGGGAGCTGCGTAGGGAGGGAATGTTCTCTCTGCTGTGACCTGCTTTCTGAGGTAAAAAGGAAGAGGACAGTAAGAGCCCCAGGAAACAAGTTATAGGTTTATTAGAGTCTCGTGCTCTGTGAGATGCAGGTTGCAGCCAAAACCTCTTCTCGTTAAAGCAAAAAGCAGTTCCACTGTGTCTCCAGTTTAGGTGGCAGTTCCTGTTTTGTCTTATCTACTCAATAATCCTGAATATCCCATTGATCTGAATGACTTATCAGATTGACTTCATTTAAAAATATTAAACTATTCTGATTTTTTAAGTTTTGTTTTTAAAATTTACTCAGTGCATTGAAAAATATTTTTCAGAGTGGCAGCAAAGGCTCAACTATTTGAAAATACCGGGCCACTCAAGCCGGTTTCTTCAGGACGGTAAGTTCTCAAAAGCTTTAACACAATAAATAAAGTAGCAGGAATATCACCACATTGTGCTGATATAACATAATTTGTGGCAGCCTCCACCTCAGTTTTTCTCATAACGAAATAAGCCAGTGTCCAGTGGTTTTAGCCAGGAAGAACACTTCCGCTAATAGCATCATGCCATGTTGTTCCCATGATGCCTTTCTTCTAAAATGTTTGGGAAAGGATTGTAGCTGGGACTGTAACTCAGTTGATAGAGCACTTGCCTGGCATACACAAGGTGCTGGTTTGATCCAGCCCCACATAAGCTAGGTGCTGTAGTGTACACCTATAATCCTAACATGAAGGAGGTTCGGAAGTGGAGGATCAGCCTTAGCCACATGGCAAGTTTGAGGCCAGCCTGAGATACATGATGAAAAGTTTCTTACGTCAATAAGTCCCTCCACTGATGCGATAATCCAAATCAGACCAAATCAAACCAAATTAGAAAAAGCCCAAGTTCAATGGGTACCAATGCTCCCATGGCTTTCCAGCCTCACTAAAGAAGAGCTGGGGAAGGAAGACTGGAAAATCATGTGTTTGTTCTGAAGGGGGGAGGGGCAGTTTAAATGCCTTGTAGGAGTGGTCTTGAGCATCTTTGGGAAGGGGTCGTCATTTGGCAGGCTTCCTCAGGGGTGGAGTCTGGACTGAGGCAATTCATAAGGGAGGAGGTTTGGGATGGAACTTGCCCCCAAACATTCCAGACTCTTTGGGTATATGGATGCCAGGGGCTGGGATGAAGCCTTAACCCAAACATTCCAAATTCTTTGGGTATATGGATGCCAGGGACTGGGGTGAAGCTTGCACCCAAACACATGAGACCCTGCAGATCACCTCCAAAAGAGTGAAGATTTGAAACAAATTTTCTAAAAATGGAAATCTCTGTAATTAGTTGTCTCTGTGTGCACTTCTGATAATAGTCATTTTGGAGGTAATTGTTAAAAATATATTCTTGACTTTTAAAAGTTATTGTTTCTCTGAAAGAATCTTCTAGAAAATACTACACAATACAGTGTGTGATTGCAGAGCTAGCAAGCCCAGGAGAGCCTTTGATCCTTCTGGAAAGTATTTGGTTCAGTTTCTAGTCTTCCGGTCTTTGCTCCTTACTGCTTCCTTCTCCAGTTCCTCCATCTGCAGTGGAATTTGGGTTTGAATTTGAATAATGGAATTGCATGAAAATGGGAAAATGGCCGGTTTCCCTAGGGTCTCCTTTTGGAGGAGTTATTCCATACAAACATGTAAATGAGATCACTCCTGAGCAGACCTGTCTCTCTCCTCTCTGCTGGACTGAAGCATGCTTTAGCTTCTACAACTGGATAACTAGGTCGGGGAAGCAAAGAAATCATGGATAGCTTATTGCTCTTTATTTCTTCTGGAAGCTATTCAGCCAAAGGTTTTGTTGTCATTTTGGGCTTTTTGGTGTTTTGTTTTGTTGTTGTTATTTTGTTGCTGTTGTTGTTATCTGTTGTTTTCTGTCATTTTTACAAAAGTGTTTAGACTTTCCCAACAAGCCTGTCTTAAACGCACAGCAATCCTTAGATATCCTCGGAGCCGTTAGGGCTAAAACGTGGGCTTTTGCAAGTCATGCCCCGGAACTTTAATGAGATAAACCAGGCCTGTCCATCTGTCCTCAGTAGGCTAATTAAAGAGACAGGAAATGGTGAAAAGGAGAGAGAGGAGATTTATTTAATGTGGCTACATTTAGGAAAAGAAACAAAAAGGAAGTCTGGTTACATTCCCTTAACAAGTCCATCTTTGGGGTCCTGACAAAAGTTTTTTGTTTAAAGGTGAGGCAAGAGATATGGATAATGAAGCAGTTCCAGTCAAGGAGGGGTCTGGTCCATCATCCCTGTCTTCTTACATGGTGGTCTGATAAGTTGTCAGAACTAAATAAAATTTATTCCAGGAAGAGAAGGTCCCCCTTTGGGAATACCAGGCTTCTGCTTTTTCCTCCTTCCCAATGAGACTCCTGGAGGAATTCCAGTTCCTTGGAGACCATTGTTTCAACAGTCTCATAGCCAAAGGGAAGACACAAGTCTTCCCTTCTGCCAGGATGGTTGTAGGCACATGCCAGTTATTAGAGTCTATGGTGGCCTTCAAACCCTTCAGCCTTGTTTAAAGTCCCAATATAGTTTGCAAGCTTGTTTTTTGTTTGTTTTGACTTCTGATGAGGAATCACACTGCTGTCTCAGCAGGATAATTGCTGCACTGCATAAACCTGGCACTTGCCTGTCCAGGTATCTTCACCCGTTTTCTTCCCAAGAAGGCTGAGCTGACATGTCACAACAAACTCATTTCTTCAAGATTGCTGATGCTTTCTGGCATTCGTGTAGGAGATTTAACCTTGCACTCTCACGACCTGTAGGACGCAACCCCTAAAATCATTCTGCATATTAGTTACATTACGATCATAACAGTAGCAAAATTATAGTGTGAAGTAGCAATGAAATAATTTTACGTTTGGGAGTCACCACAACATGAACTGTGTTAAAAGGGTCTCAGCATTAGGAAGGTTGAAAGCCACTGTATGGCTGAATTGCTCCACTAGATGGAGCCCTTCTATTATGAAGTGCTAAGTAATCTTTCTGTTGAGTGAAAACTCAACAAGCCACCCCACTCTATCCATACAAAGACTGATTCTAAGACCTTCCTTCCAGGGAAAAAATTCATAGCTGTTCACTCTCTCATATGTCATGCACTGCATTTGCATAGTAACTACTTATATCTGCCTGAATATAGCCATCACTAGAGTATTTTAAAATACCTAGCACATACATTCTATTTAAGCAGATATTTCTGTGTTACTTAGGAAATGCTGACAAAAAAAAAGATCGGTATGTGTTCAGGACAGATGCATTTTTCTCTGAATACTTGAGTGTGTTTGGTTGAATCTGCATTTGAGGAAGAGGCTACATATGGAAGCTGACTAAAATATAATTACGAAGATAGCCCAGGAGAGTAGGCAAGGCGAGCTTTGGTGAAGTGAGAAGGCAGTCCTATGATAAAGACACACTCACATGTTTAACAGGCAGTCTATGCATTTTAATAACTTTACACTCTAAAGCTGAAATCAACTTCTACTAGGTTTCAGCAGAGACTTCCAGGTTTGTAATCCGAGGTTTCTCTCCCTCCTGCCAGTTCCCGAATAACCACTCAGAGGCTTATATTAATTATAAATGCTTAGCCAATGGCTCGGGTTTATTGTTATCTAGCTCTTACATTTAAATTAGCTCATTTTTTAAATCTATGCTTTGCCAAATGGCTCATGGTTTGTTACCTTTTTTTTTCTTTAACATGTCTTGCTTTCTCAGTGGCTGACTGACTCCCTTCTTCTCCTGTATCTCCGCTTGGTTTTCCAAACTGGCTCCATTTTACTTTGCCATAGGCCAAAGCAGCTTTATTTATCAACCAGTGAGAGCAACACGTATTCACAGTGAACAGAAAGACCATCCCACAGCACAGGCTCCCTTTGTCAACTAGCTCAGTACCCATGGACAGCACCCTTAATTTTCACTGAGTCCTATACAGTGAACCACACATCCCCCTCAGGGTCCTAGTTCAAACCTTTGGGTCATTATTTTAGTGCCCCATGGTTATACATTTCAGTAGTCCATGCTCCCCATTTAAATGAAGGTCATAATTCTGCACTTACCACACTGGATGTGAATATAGACATTAATGTTTTTGAAATATATGGCAGCTATCTTAGAGGTGTTCTTTACTTCAAAATAACTATCATTGTTGCGATTATAATTGAAATCAGAAATTATAATCATGTGAAATTTTCAAGCTTTTAATCCGTTTCTGAACATGAAGCACCGAGACTCCTGTGAGGCCTTTTGTACTGTTGAGTGGAACTGAGCTGCATGTGGGGCCCTTTCCAGGCTTGTCCCCTACCTGTTTGGTGTTCCTTCTGAAGAATTCACAAAGACCCTGTTTTAAGGACAGGATGGTAGAGTGAGTAGAGGCAGGAGATGTCTAACCATTGTTTTAGTGGATAGCCTTGGGCCAAACAAAAGCCTCTCCCCTGAGAACCACGTGGACCCTGGCTGCCGCTGAGCAGAGAGTAATAATCAATAAAGTATGCACTCAGTTCAAACAAGTGGCTTCCCAGAGACTGTGGCAGAGAGGATAGTCGGACATTCTGGATGGAACTGGCGGAAACCTGTCAGCAGGACTTTTCAGGACTGGTCTCAGGATGGACTCATGCTTACAGAGGGCAAGGAAGAAGTGGGCAGAGAAGGATGCCAAGTGTCTGAGGATAAGCATCAGGAAAATGGTAGTTTTAGTTTCTAAATTCTGTTTGTATTTATAAAAGGAGACAGGAATGTTTTCGACTTGAGTTGAGGAGCTGGGAGACAGGTGAGACTATTCGAAATGAGTCAGAAGAGAACATGACATTCTATGTCATAGAGAAACCTACAGACATCAGTGGCTGCTCAGGTGGAGGGGATGTGCCTGGCAGCAGAACTTACAGAGTGGAAAAAAGAGACAGCACAATGGTCTGGGGAAAATGGTTTTACTTATGATCCAGGCAGAGGACAATGAAGAGTGGTCAGAAGAAAGTCTGGCCTGCAGTCACTAAAGCTGTGAACAATGCCTAGGCACTAGGACACCATCGGGTTTTGATGGATGTGAGATTGCCCTTGGCTGGCTCTGTAGATAATAAGATGGCAGGTGACCAGAATAGTAAACTGATAGGTTGGAGGGTGCCGGGGAAGCAATCAAATCAATAAAACTGGAAATGACATTGTCTTGGGCTCTGCTGCTGGAAGAGATGGTAGGTGGAGTCAGGAGTCCAAAAGTCACAAGTCTTTGGAACACAGTTGAATGTGGCAGAGGAGAGGGGACTTGCTGGTGATGTACTTCCTGGTCAGCTTTGGATGGTGGAGCTTTAGTGTTGGCGCCACTGTTTCTAGGTGAGACCTCACACAAAAGCCCCAAATTCTTTCAGCTCTTAGGACACCAGACTCTCTGGCTGCACAGAGCATGTGGTACCGGGTGTAGAGTTTGCTCTGTGTGTGTGTGTGTGTGTGTGTGTGTGTGTGTGTGTGTGTGTGTGTGTGCGTGTGCGTGCGCGCATACACGATGCTGTTGTTGTTTTTAAAGGGTACATAAATACCTTTCTGAATTGCAAAGCCTGCATCTGTGGCCCTCACTTCCCTGACAATGAGGTGGCACTTGCTGGCTCTTCAATGCTAACCTCAGCTGCTATTCTAACATCACAACTAATCAATGTATTCACCATATCTTTGGAGCTGAGGAAACCTGAAAAATAAAGGGAGGGGGTGGAGAGTAGCCTGTTCTTCAGCTTTCTAACAAATTATAGCATATTTCAAACCAGCCTCTGCTATTCATTAGGAGTTGCATTGTCTCCTTAGGATGAAGGCTTTCCATTGCATCAGTGAAGCACGGTTGTAAAGATCCCAACAGTCTGTGAAGAACACACTGATGTAGACCACTTTGTGCACATTTTATTTTATATGCTAATTAACATTAACATTAGCTAAGAGTAGTTTTCGCTATCTTTGAATTGAATGTTATTTTATAAACTGCCTTGATCTTTCAGCCAAGCCAAAGCCATGTACTCCTGCAAAGCAGAGCATAGCCATGAGTTGTCCTTCCCCCAAGGGGCCATCTTCTCCAACGGTGAGTATGAGTGTCGTTTACTGAAGGGACATGGGGCCAGGGCGCTTAGACAGGGTCAGCTCCTTAGGCTTTCCTTAGTGAACACATCCTCCTTTTTAGATCCCAGCCTCGCTTCTGGGAGCATTTACTCACTTGTCCAAATCAGACATGGAAGCGCAGGGGGATTGCCAGTTAGAGAACAGTCAGAAGCTACATAATGAGTCTTACAAGGCTAGCCTGGCAAGTACGCCTTGTTTACAAAAAATAGAGGAGGGGGTGGTGTTTGGGACAAATACAGTTTAATCTAATTGTGTGAGTACAAAGAACTTTGCAACTTTGGAGAGACTGTACCCCAATAACCTGTGTACATAGATTCTTAGGTGATTGTTGGTTCATTAGTTTACAGTAGGTGTTTAAGCTGAGTCACCTGAGTAACCTTCGTTTATTTCTTCCTTTGACCAGTACACCCATCAGTGGAGCCAGGGTGGCTGAAGGCGACCTATGAAGGCAGAACAGGACTCGTCCCTGAAAACTATGTTGTCTTCCTCTAATAGTATTAGTGGATGGCAGTATCTTCATGGTATCCATGGTAACACATAATAAGTGCTATGATTTTATCTGACACAGATATGAGGGACCAGCCACTAAATGAAAACCCTCTGTTTGTCTCAAGTTCTTCACCGGCAGACTATGTAGCTCCCAATGATGGAAAGAGTAACACAAATGTTTTCATCATAGCCATTGCTTTGGACTGTTTTCTTACTTTTAAAATAATCTTGCTGTTTTATTTTTATTTTTTGAAAAGAAGTGATTTTTGACAGTGTCTGTTCTCCAGAGTTGCAGAATCCCAGATACTGAGCTCAGTTCTGCATCCTGTAAATTTGGAAGTGAGAAATCTGCTGTACCCGTGTTGAGATTTTTCTTCATTGCTTGGTCGTCTCTGGGGAACCTTGAAGTCGTTACTTTAAGAGTGTAATTTAAATCGTTCACTTATTATTTTTGTTTTTTAACTATATTGTTTTTATGTGTGGTTGTTTTGCTGGTCCTAAACATTTCAAGAAAATCAGTCATTGTTTTATCCTAAGTATATTTCTATTTGTTTTCTAAGATGATAGTATTGGAAAGAAATAATGTATATGAAGTCTGTAAAGAAAACCAAGTTAAGTCAAACACTGATCCCTCCGTAAGCAGTCCATTAGAATGCTCGACGGCTTCTGTGGGTTAGGAGCAAAAATCCGCCGAGTGCACAGCCTAGGGTTAAAGAGTTTTGTGGCGGGCTGGACTTGGCTTGTGAACCACAGATGAACAAGCCCTCTTTTAGAGGTTATGTAAACCTAACTTGGGACTTTTACAAATTTCCCATTAAAACACGCGTGCTGATAAACCACATGTGCACATCTCCAGCTTCTTAAGCCGCATCGTGCCAGTGCAGTGACAGTTACGGCAAACCGCGACGGTGAAGTGCGGCTTCCAGCTGCCCCACCTGCACCGCTAAACTCTTCAGGTATTCCAGTGATGGGGAAGTCTTGGCCTCGGAGACGCTCTTACACAAACGACAAGGACATTGTTTGGAAATTTGAACTGGGAAGCTCTGTCTTTGAAACCTTGTTTAGTTGAAACAGAAAACAAACACCAGGTACTGGATTCTTAGGCTACAGAGTATGAATTTTTTAAGATTTACTTATTTATATGATTATTTTGTTCATGTGTATGTATGTGTGTACATGTATGCCTTTACCCCACGAAGGTCAGGAAAGGGAGTCAGCTTTGAACTGGAGTTACCCATGGCTCTAAATCACTACACGAGTACTGGGACTCGAACACTGGTCCTCTGGAAGAGTAACAGTGCTCTCGCCACTGAGCCATCTCTCCAGCCCCAAACCACACAGTTTGAAAGCATGTCACCATCACTAGCAGCCATGACATTTACAAAGGTTTTCTTTCTATAAATTCTTCTGAGTTATAGAACTCAGAGAGCAGCGAGCTATTTACTCTCCAGCTACAGGGCATCAATAAAATGTTACATAGCAGCCATGTCTTCTAACATAATCTCTTTCAGCAATTCCAACATACAATTCCTGTGAGTGTCTACAATGGCAAAAAGCCTTTTTTCTCCATAGTCGGAAATTGTGTCTCCCCGGATTCACTCCACTTGGCTTGTTATCTAACTGATTCCTTCAGTTTTCTCTAGTTCATAGATTCTCGGGGGTCTGAAAGTGTATGAAGCTGTTTTAGCCTGCCATAGCCTACAATCTTCATTCATTCTACATTGCCTAAGTATTTCTAGAGATAATAGGCTGAGCATGTATCTAACACTATGCCTCAGTGCACTTATGCTGTTAAATGAAATAAGGCAATGATTTAAATTAGGCAATAACAGCAGACAGACAGATACATCCAGAAATACCATCAATGAACTGAAGGCAATGAGTGGAAAACAGCTCATAAAAGTTGCAATGCAATAGGAAACTGATAAAAGTTTGGCTCTTTCTCTTTCCTCCCAATGTTAGTCCTTGTGCACTCAATGAGGTATTGCTTGGTCAAGGTGGGTGCCTCATGGCTTTTAGTATACCAATTCATTGCTGTCTCTGATGACCTTTTTCTGAGACAGAAGGTAGCTTTTATCATGTACCAGCTATCTAATCTATATGACCCTGCAAAAAAACCTCATTGTTATCACCCCTTGCATCATGCTAGATCAGGGTCCCTGATGGGAGGCTGATTTTCTTTTTTTTTCCGTTTATTTATTTATTAAAGATTTCTGTTTCTTCCCCGCCACCTCCTCCCATTTCCCTCCCCCTCCCCTAATCAAGTTCCCCTCCCTTGTCAGCCCATAGAGCTATCAGGGTTCCCTGCCCAGTGGGAAGTCTAAGGACCACCCACCTCTATCCAGGTCTAGTAAGGTGAGCATCCAATCTGCCTAGGCTCTCACAAAGCCAGTATGTGCAGTAGGATCAAAAACCCACTGCCATTGTTCTTGAGTTCTCAGTAGTAGGGAGGCTGATTTTCTTGCAAAGACCAACTTGATAGCAAAGACCCAATGTCTTCCTCTGCTGCTGCTGCGCAAAGAAATCTCAATTTTAATTTTACTTTAGCAGACCAGAACATTCCTGCCTCCCAGTCGCTTGAACTAAACCCATGGATGCTGGCCAAGGACTTAGAGTTTTTTCTATGTAAGACGTGGGTATAAAATGTAGCTCTTCTTTCTGATGGTGACATTTTCTCTGTGCCATTAATTGTTGAGGTTCTGCCTCCCGAAACAAGACACAAACATGCTGGCTCATGTTACACTTGTGCTTCAAGTTTAATTTTGTAGATTTTTTTCTTCCTTTTAATTACATATATATGGAAATCCTGATAATCTGCTGGAGAGTCTAGGGCTGCTTTCCCCATGAAGTAAATATCTCACAAATGAAGCATTGAGGAGCACCGCAAAGATCAAGATGTATGTATGCTGTGAAACCCACAGAAGGTCTGCTGTGTGAAATCATTGCCAGTCATAGAAGAGTCATGCACAAAACTGTGATGCCATCAAAGCAATGAAGAGCCTTACCTGTTCAGAGCCTGTGGAACATGTTAGAACTGCCATATCTTCGCTCGCTCTGAAATCTATGTGAATCTCTATGCACACAGATAACTGCATACTGTTTGATCCATCTGAGAATGCCACTGAGGGGCCGATGGAATCCCTGTGGGTGTTTTGTGCATTTGAAACACTGATGTATTTAACAGGTGACTCTGGCTCTGCCATCATTCCACTAAAGTTAAGTTCATACACCTTAGTCATTCAACTGAACAATTTCCTAATGTATTGTGTTTCAGTATCTGAAAAGTAAAATAATCTATATTTCCGCAGTATTCGTGCAGTGTGAAGAGGCGTTGTCTCCATGCGTGTTGGTCTGGTTACTTTGCTAAAAGCATGAATGAAATGCTCACCGTTAGCCTTTTGGCTGACTGACTGTTTCAGGGACAGTGAAAGAAAGGACAAATATATTTTACATTTTGCATAATCCCCAACTATCCAGGCCCCAAATAGTGAGACCTCCTCTGCCTTCTCTTTAGTAGTTAGCCTTACATATTATGACTGTCTGTGAACACCTGCTGGGTCAGGAAGAAATGGAATCTCTCCATGCTTCCGGGGAAGATTTCCTGCTGCTGACCTTGCTCTCAATTGTGGGCCTCACATATTTCTGTCTCACAGAGGCTAAGTTAGAAAAGCTGTCACAGTCAGCACAGAGAACTTTAATTTGCAGCGCAGTACGAACACACTTTATCTAAAATTCTCGGGCGGGACCCAAGTCTTTTAGATTTTGGAATATTGTTTATAAATGAGACACTTTATGTCCTTACCCAGGTCAAATCAGGAAAATCATTTCTGTTTCAGATATTTGCAACATATAGCCTAAAAGTCATTTCAAGCAATGTTTTTAACACATGCATGAAGGCAAGTTTCAGGTACTGGAATTTTCCAGTTGTAACATCTTGCAGGTGCTGAAAATAAAGTAGTCCTGGCTTTCGGGATCAGAGATCATTGTCTTTGTACCAAGTTTGTATGAGGGTGCCTTAGCGGCCCCATATGATTTACTGTCCAGTTTGTTAAGTGATACCAGGAACACACAACCTTTGGAAGAGAATCTGTCCTTTGAATTCACAACACGTTAGTCACTGACAGCTCTTACTATGACTTCACACTATAGGACCAAGCCATGACAAGCTCAATAGAGGCCTAAGTATCAGGAGTTTACCCTGAGACAATACCTGGTTCCAAAGACTACAAACTGAGACTACGCAGGCGCCACCCAGGAACAGAACATCCAACAGAAATTCCTAATGTTCCAACCATTGTAGATAGGATCACCTGCCAGCACACACCCATCACTTTTCACCAGGATACCCCTAGTCAAATGTCAGCCAATCAGGGGTCCTAAACCTTAGAAATCCCTCACTCCACCTTTTTTACTATAAAAACCCAACTCTAACTGAGCTCGGGGCTCTACTATCACTCCAATACGTTGGACATATGGAGAGACAGAGTTTACAAACCTGTATAAAAATAAAGGCTCTTTGCTTTTACATACAGGACTCAGTCTCCTGGTTGGTTTTGGGGTGACTCTGTGATCTGGGCATAACACCACCATCACTTAAGACAGGAAATCATCTCTTGGAAAAACCAACAACAGGTTTGAATCCTGTTTAGAAATTACATTCCTCTTGACCATAGATTTTCCCCCTAAGGGTTAAAATTTCACTTCCTTTGTTTTTCTTTTGCTTTTCAAAATCAAAAACATTTTCTAAAAATGAGATTAGCCTTTCTGAGCAGTCTGACTCTATCCAGCCACTCTCTTGTTGATTCAGAGTTAATAACAGGTACTTATCAACTTCCTGAACACATTTAGTGTGTTCGCCCATTGTTATCATTACCTTCTTGTTTCAAGTGGCAATACCTTTGGGAAAAGAGGTTTATGAATGACACAGAAGATCAAGTCATTGAGTGATACTAAAAAAGAATAGTGAGACAGGCACACCCATCTTTTTAAGAAACCACAAGTAGGCAGATGAAAGTACTCTCCTTGGTTGACATGGAAGCTATGCCTGAATCCACTTAGCTCTGAGGAAGAATGCTTACTGCTATCTGTGCCACAGCATGGTTGAGTTTCTTTGTCCCCCAGCATGTCCTCTTCCATCTTCTTGTTAAGGAAAATGACTTGTCTTCCTCTGGGTCGGAGAGCACTGCCAATTCATACTCCATGCTGGTACCCACAGTACCAGCCCACACTGAAGGGTGGCATTTCAAGAACCCTTCAACGCTGAGATGAAACCTTTATGAATAGTCTGACCAGGAAGACACCTGAGCTTTTCATTCATAATCTGTTTAATACTGCTCAAGTCTAAGGTACTACTGTCTATAGAAAAGTCAAATATTTAGGTACCAAGCAAGGAGTTTCTTTGCAGCCATTAACATGAAGAATTGAGTAATTAATGTTGTGAAGACTATAGTCAGTAAGTATCATGCTGAATGTTTTGCTTATTTTGTAGTGTTCCTGTATTTATCTTGCACTCAGTGTTTCTAGGCATGCATACATACGTGGACCTGTCAATACACCCATGTTATTCCTAATCCAGCTTGCCACAGTTGCTTTGCTGCATGTTTATACTGTGTCCCAAATGACTTTAAAAATAGACTACGTAAGCACAGTTTAACTTCATCTGTGTACTTGAGGGCCCACTTCATTGGAGAGTAGCTGCCATGGCTCCATGTTGAGGGAAGCAAGGTTTCCAGTCAGTTCTGTCAACTATCACAGTGGATTCCGTTAAGTGGCAAATCGTAGGAGTGCTTGGTGACCTTCTCTTGAGAAAGCCAGAACAAGAGATTAGGAAAATATTTCTCACAGTCTTAACGCACATATCTCAGAAGAGGGCAGAAATGGGCCATTGAGGAAATGCTAACTATAACAGTTCATGCCTGAAAGTTTATTTAAGATATTGTGTGTCCACAAGCACTTACCAGTGTGCTTTGGAGATGTATTGCTATATAATGTGTGTGTGTGTGTGTGTGTGTGTGTGTGTGTGTGTCTTTGGGGCTAGAAAGATGGCTCAAGATTTAGAGCACATACTGATCTCCCAAAGAACTAAGTTCAGGTCTCAGCATCCATGTCTTGTAGAGGAGCAACAAAGTGTTAGACAGATAATCATCTTAGACCTTCCAGTTCAGTCCAGGATCAGCTGCATTGACCTCAGCTGAACAAGAGGCCTCAGACAACTCACTTCTATATCTACCTGCTCAATCAAGTCATCCCAAATTCCTGCAAAGTTACAAAATGTAACAAATTATTGTTGTAAGTCAGCAAAATGTAGTGTTGTTTGTTATGGAGCAATGAAAATTGAAAGTGGTCATTGTGGGGCCAGAGCCCTAGAATTCCTTAAGCTCAGGCTGGGGAGATGGTTTGATGGGGAGGTGGTTGTGCACACATGAGGTCCTCAGTTGAAACCCCAGGATGCATATAACACTGGGTGCAGTAATCCCAGTGCTCTTGTGATATGGGAGAAAACGACAGAGAATTACAGAAGCTCATGGGCCATCTAGCCTGGTGCTGTGATGGTAAACACTGAAGAGAACTTGACTCAAGAGTGAAGGCAAGGAGAACATGAGGACCAGACATAGGTTCCCTTTGACCACACGTGTATACCCCATACATACCTGCACTCACACACCCAAACCTTGCACGTGTAAACACCACATGCATGCACACACACACACATACACACACATCATACATACACAGATACACAGGAACACATACACATCGTGTGTGTGTGTGTGTGTGTGTGTGTGTGTATAAAAGCAAGTTTGGTCCCACACATGGTGAGGAGCTGTGCCGTGCTACAGGGTGTTTGTGTGCTTGGATTGAGGATTATATCTGAGTCCTGTGGCCTTCTTGACTGCAGATCCTTCCCTGTGGTTCCACTGAAGGATTTCATGCCTTAATTACATCTAACCATTACCTACTTTGAGTTCACCAGGCTATGAATTTCATATAACCACAACCAGAGAGCTTAGTAAGGAACTCTCTATGAGTTATCTACTCGCTATCTGGGCTCCCTCCCCTAATTCATCCTAAAACTTCTCTAAATCTGTTTGAAAGTCACATCTTTTGCCTTCCTTGCAATATGGGTCTTATTGGATTCTGTTTCCACTAATGGGATGCAAGAAAAAGTTATAAACAGCACATCTCAGAGAAAATCTGGTTTCCTTGTATAAGGGCTACCCTTTGTCCCCTTGTGATTCTCCTGATCATTCACCTAAAAAACAGATGAGAGACTGAGGATGGAGCACCCAACTTGTGTCCCTAAAATTAATGCAAGAAAGGCCATGCATAGAACCCAGGCTAGTCACAAATTGCTTAGTTTGTAAGGAAAGGCAAACTAATTCAGGTAAATACTGCAGTAGTGTTTCTGTTCAGCCCAAAATAATGCCTTGCTTCCCTATCTATTAAATCATTCCACAAAATAAGAAAAATGCTACATGTAACTCAATTTCTGAGAAGCACTTCATTTCACCCATTCTAGGAGGAGCTAGAAGTCTGTGTTTGTGAGTTATGGCTCATCTATGTAATGCATTGTAGACCTCACTCGACTTGTGTTTCTCTCCATATTTATGCTCACTGGTTGAAATCATCCATCCAAAGTCATGGCACAAGTGTGTTTTGCTTGCAGAAAGGACCTTTATGCGCAGTGCTATGAGACTCTGAGTCTTTTCAAAGTGTTACTCACTGAAGCAAATGGCCCAGAGCATCACCATTCCCCTGGATAAAGTATGATCTGCATGGGAAATGACCTTTCAGTGCCTCGTTTTATGTGGGCTTGTGGACAGAAAGGCAAAGGAAGAAGTCAAAGCTAGGAAAGCTAGACCTCAGGGACGGTGGGAATGAGGAGAAAGATGAGGACATTTAGGGGGGCAGCCTATTGTCAGACGAGGTTTTTTTTTTTTTCAGGAAAACCTTGAACAGAGCACACACACACACCACATAGGACCAGTGTGTTGTAAAATGTTGAATACAGTTGCATGTGGAAGACCGTTCTCTCCTAGTTCCTGTGGGCACTGCTGTTTATTCCCATACAGATCATGAGAGTGAGACCAGCCCAGTGACAGGCTTTCTTAGCTGCATCAGAAGATTTGACAAAAAAAATGCATTTCACATTATGAATTAAACAGACATGTGTTTCTAGGAGCACTGGGAACCACAGATGAGACTCTTACATTCTTGCTGGGTGTGACAGCCATGAGGAAGAAGAGTTTCAGGCACCTGGCCTCAAAACTCCCTTGTCCTGGCAGAGGAAGAGGACACTGGTTTAAAACTCTGCTGTGCTGCTAATAAATATCAGCACATAACAATTGTTCTTTTTCCACAGAAACAGCTGGACTAGTAGGGAGTCTGTCAATCGGGCAGAGCACAGTATTCTCATATTCAAACTGACCTACTCTAAGAGGGAAGAAGCGGGCCTAATTCAGAAGGAAATGGAGATTTGGTTGCAGGGAAATTGGCCAGAAGGCAGGCTGAGGCCATGTTTCCCTTAAGCTCCTGCATGTCCCCTTTGATGGCATAATGTCTGCATGTGCCTCATTTTCCACCTGGACAGTTCAGGGGTGGCAGGTATCTGCTTTCCCTAAGGACTGCTTTCTGGTGTGGGATGGTCAACAGTGGAGCAGAAGCTTGTCAGGTGTTGGAAGTTAAGATCCTAGCACTCGGGAGAGAAGCAGAGGGCATAGGATCAATTGTCACATGGTCACAGGCTTGAGGACAGCCTGAGCCACACAGTGAGACTATCTAGAAATATGTTGGGGATCAATACAAAGATACAGAGTTAGTGGTCCAGCTACAGTTGAAAATCACAAAAAGCATGCTAAGTTAAAATATCACTCACTGTATGGGGTTCCCTTCCTGTTGTTCAAAAACTACTGTTTCTGGTAGTTATCGAAGTCTTGACTTTCATCATCAGTTATTATTGTTTTTACTTCTCCTATCTTAAACTTGGGGATTTGGGTTCGTTTCGTGTGTCTTCTTTGTAGCTGATTGGTCACTTGGGAAATTATCACGTTAAAGCCTTGTTTTATGGAGCAGAAGTAACAAATACTGGATTTAGGGTCCTTCAGAAATACTTCCTTCTGGCATGAAGCTGGCTTTGGTGCATTAAAGCAAGGTATTAGTACATGGATATCAACATACATTGTCTGAATGTATGGAACTTCCAAAGAATTAAAAGATACTATTAATAAAAATGAATGTGACAGGGAAGAGGGTAGTGAGCAGATTAACCAAAATTAGGAATTTATGAAAAGCCTTAAGGAAGACCAATGGATAGTAAGCTAACTTCAAAATAGGACTTGGAGAAAAGGGACCTATCCTGCCTGGGTGGATAGTGTTTTTCCTAGAAGAAATAGGTTGTGAAGTTAAAACCACAGTGTAAAGCATGGGATGCCTCCTTTATGAACTATTGTCATGGTGGTCTCTCTCCAAAACAGTTTAGGATATTGGCACTGCCCTTGGTTAACCAACTTAGCTCCTTGATAAACCTCTATTGGTGAAGACACTTCACACTTTGACTGAAGGATATAGAGACATCAGTCTCAAACTGAGAACTTCCTCCTGGATAGCTTATCTAGAGCTGGAAGATGCTAGCCAGGGTGCAGGGACAGAAACGCCATGGTGAGCCCTACATGATGCAGCACTGCCAGACCAGGCAAGAAGTACCCACTGGCCAAGAGTGGTCTGCGTGGTGTGGGGTTAGATCGGTATTTCTGCTTCAAAAGCCAAAGCTGAGGTCCCAGGGTAAAACCTGCTGCTGTTATTTTGCTAAATGATCATACTGTCAACAACAACCTTCTAATATTTAGAACTTAGTTGTAAAAATACTAATCTATGAGTAGAGGCTTAGACCCTTTAACCTCATTTCCTGTCCTCCCAGCAGTGGGGAGAGAGAACAGGAGAATGAATTGATTTTGTCTCCCTGATAGGTGTCCATGAAACTTAAAAAAAAAAAAGACTAGCAAAAGAATGTCATTTTGAGAACATCTGGCTAGTGAACATGTATGTCCACATGCTGAAAGGATGATATAACCCAAGCCAACTGGGGAAGTGTCACTCCTGGACTTGGGTTATTTCTGAGCCTCACCCAAATGTACTTCATAACCTAGCCTTTCGTCTTGAGGCTTTATTTTATGTCAAGCTGGTGAACATAGTTGTTTCCCTGTGTTCTGTGAGCTTTGGAGCAAATTAACTAGGCCTGAAGGGAGGGTCTTGGGATCTTCTGATTTGTAGGAGAACTGTCAGAAGTTCTGAGTGACCTGGAGCCTCGCTGTGTGGAGCTGGCACCTGAGGAGACAGCAATCTTCTGTGAAGGAACTGTCCCGAGTAAGGTCTGAATAACTGCATGTAGGCAGTGTTGCACTGACTTGGGTTAAATGGCAGCTTGTTGGTATCTACAGTGGATTGGACAGCCGGCTGTGGAAGAAAGTCTTGCACATTTTTGTTAGATGCAAAGTGATGAGCGTAACTCTGCCAGAAGAGTACCTTGCTCCATCCCTCATAACCTGGAAGTCAGTGCCTGGCTCTAAGCCACCCCTATCCAATCTGCCCTTAGATGAGTGGCAGACCCTTTGGAATCTGAAAATCTCTAAAACATTTATGGGAACAATGGAAAACAATGTTATGCAGATATTAATAAGATAGATTTTTTTTCTGCTTCAGAACATGTCTACTGATCACATATGAAGACTCCACGGACCACAGAATATTTCAGGGCTCATGTCATTCTCACGTCTTGACGTTCTCTGATCATGTGATCATTCGAAATCTGCTTTCACAGTGCACCAAGAGGTTAGGATCCACACAAAGGAACAAAGTGTTGATGAACAAGCTATTTCAAGCAGAACACATATTTGGGTAAACTGGACTGCAGCTTCAGAATGTTGCGAAATGATGAATTTGACGTTCACAAACGATTAGTCAGTATAAGAGAAATAAAAAAACAAACAAGAGTGTTTGAAATTATGATTAAAATTTATTACTTGACCAAAGATTCCAGCACGTTTTTCTCATGCCATTCAAAAGTTTGTCTTGAACAACACTAATTTAAATAATAAATTAAAACATAATAATTTAGATTAGTGTAGAAGATTTTATCTATTTGAAATATGTGTTTTGATTTTTTTTTTAAATACAGCCTTAAGCCTGCTATGTAGTTGAGGCTGCCTTTACTTCTGATTTTCCTGCCTCTGTCTCCCAAGTGCTAGTATGACAGGTGTGCATATTTTGAAATAACTACTTTATTACATTTGACAGGCACACTGTTGAATGTCCAGTTGAAATTATTTCACAATTATTTGTAATCGAAAAAGCTTGTGCATTTCTGCGTGACAGTTTATCCTTGAAGCACAGTGTAAAGCCATTTACCTATTATTTCAAGCAACTAAAGAGAGGGAGTTTCGAAATATAGCTGGGAAGGATTAAAGTACAGATTAATATTTTGAATTATAATGCCAAAATCAGCTTTAGGAACATATGAAGGGAAATGTCACTTTCTTTTTAGAGCCAAGGTTTTATCAATGAGATGGATAAAGAAAATAGAAAGACAAAAGGCAGAATTGATTTTCCCCTAGATTAAGCAAAAGATTTTATCTAAAAAATAGTTCAAATTTATAAAAAATAAAGTGAAATAAAAATTGAAGACTATGAAAATTGCAATGGGCTGCAAAGTATCACAAATCAAAGTATCAATATTTTAAGTCTTTTATGTTTTATAATGATAGTATCCAATTTTATAACATAGAGGAGAAAATTATTATAAAATTGAAGAAATTATTGTTCAATACCATCAATTACTTCAAATTGCTGGTAGAAAGGGAATTAGGAATTAATTAAATATTTCTAAAATTTTCCAGTAAATTGAA
Organism: Microtus pennsylvanicus; assembly: GCF_037038515.1. NCBI lineage: Eukaryota > Metazoa > Chordata > Mammalia > Rodentia > Cricetidae > Microtus > Microtus pennsylvanicus. Next base: position 109,681,692 of record NC_134581.1, read on the forward strand.
TTATTCAGGTTCTAATTACACAAGTTTAAACAAGAATTTACAGCACAAAATTAAATAAAATCTATTAAAATTTACATTAAGTCATTATTATATAGATTTCAACAAGAGGCATGAAATGAAGTAAAAATTCATCTGGGGGTGTGTGGGAAGTCCTCTGTATATGTGTTGCTTTTATTGGTTAATGAATAAAGCTGCTTTGGCCTGTGGCAGGGCAGGATAGACCTAGGTGGGAAAACTAAACTGAATGCTGGGAGAAAGAAGGTGGAGTCAAGGAGATGCCCTGGAGACGCCATGTCCAGCATCATCTAAAACTCCATGATTACCAAATAGGTTACACTTTTCAGGTTGACAAAGTTATTCATTTGTAGGTCATTCAGTCTTCCAGGAGTTACAATAATGATGTCTACACCTTTTGAAACATCTTGTATTTGTCTATCTCTATCCCTAACACCATGTACACAAACACTTTTAAGATCACTATATGAATATTTAGAACATTCAGCTTCTACTCAAAGAGCGAATTCCTGGATAGGTGTAAGGACTAACATGCCTCGTCCATTTCTTTGCTTTCTAGCTAGTGGTTGAGAGTCTAGATGGAGAAATCCAGACATTAAATAGGACAGTGCCTTCCCTGTTCCTGTTTGTGCTCTCCAATAAGATCTATTTCTTGTAGAAAGATTGGCTTTGCCTGTGACTGAATTGGTATAGGTTTTGGAAAGCCTGCTCTTTTAATGTTTTCCATAACTTCTGGGTAATTTTGAAAAACATCTTCAAATTTACATTTAGGGTTGAGGATTCTCTCCATCCTTCAAGTCATCACATGCTCTATTAAAATTTTCTCTCCTGCCCACTTTTTCTTTTTCCATTTCAAAGCATCTTCTGGAATTTGATTCCAGTCTATCAATGGCTGATCTTCTGTTATACTGTCACTTGTGCCGGTAACTGTTCCAGCGGAAGGTTGGAATGCAATAATATCAACTCTGTGTCCTGGAATGTAATTTTGTTTTTTTTAACATTATCATTCATTGTTTTTGCTTTTATTTGCATGGCTTTATTGCCAAAAATTTTGATTTCTGCCTCAGGATTTCCTTTTATTACCTGTATTCTAGTGTTCGTTGTGTTTTGGATTTCTCTAATTTTTGACCCACCATGACCTATCACTGTGCCCACCTCGTCATTCTTTACCCCGAAGCAGAGCATTGGCCTGCATCACCGTCACCGTGGGCTCTTTCCAGCTGCTGCCCACCCCCTGCTACTGCCCGCCCCCTTGCTGCTCCAGCCCCCCCTGCTGCCACCTACCCAGCCTCTCAGGTTTGGCTCCTCTGCTGCCATCAGCATCCCCCGCAGGACCCCACTGAGCTTCACTGGGGAGCAATGCCAGAGGAGGAAGCTTTGCATAGCAACTTGATTGATTGATTGATTGATTTATGATTTCTGTCTCTTCCCCGCCACCGCCTCCCATTTCCCTCCCCCTCCCCCAGTCAAGTCCCCCTCCCTCGTCAGCCCAAAGAGCAATCAGGGTTCCCTGCCCTGTGGGAAGTCCAAGGACCACCCACCTCCATCCAGGTCTAGTAAGGTGAGCATTCAAACTGCCTAGGCTCCCACAAAGCCAGTACGTGCCGTAGGATCAAAAACCCATTGCCATTATTCTTGAGTTCTCAGTAGTCCTCATTGTCTGCTATGTTCAGCAAGTCCGGTTTTATCCCAGGCTTTTTCAGACCCAGGCCAGCTGGCCTTGATGAGTTCCCAATAGAACATCCCCATTGTCTCAGTGTGTGGGTGCACCCCTCGTGGTCCTGAGTTCCTTGCTCGTGCTCTCTCCTTCTGCTCCTGATTTGGACCTTGAGATTTCTGTCCGGTGCATTTGGAAATTATTAGGGGGGAAATGGTATGTTCATGTGTGGTGTCCTGGTGTGTGAAGGGGTTTTGTAGGTGCTTACCCATGTAAACACAGAGCTCTCTGCTGAAGTATCCTCGCCATGTGTTACACGATAGTAAGATTCGGAATTTAGGTCAGATTACTGAAATCATGAGTTACCATTCAAGCAGAGGCACACCTATCTTCTAGAACTCTGGGCAGAGTGCCGCTTTTGATTTCCTGAGGTGCACGGGTACACTAATGTCCTCTGTTTTTATTTCTATTCCATATTCAGGTCATTTAAAAGTTTTGTAGTTTTTAAGAAAATTCTTAATGATAACTATTCTTTTCTAAATCAATACAACAAACGCTGTTTCAAAGTTTGGCAACGTGCCCAGGTTAAATGTTATCACTGATCTGTCTTATACAGAAACTGTTATTACAGAGTGGCAAGTGAGCAGAAAGATTAAAACGATGAGCATTTGCCCTGCTCTTCGCCGGCTATAAAGTACTTCAAAGTTAGCACTGCTTCCTGATTTTGCCAGGTTGTAACCAGATAGGATCTCATTATGAATCCCTGATTAGCCTAGAATTTATTATGTAGACCAGGCTGGCCTCAAAGTAGCACAGATTTATCTCCCTGCCTCTACATTCGAAGTGCTGGGATTGCAGGCATTGCAAAACCTAACTTACATGAAAGGTTTTTTGCACAAGCACACAAGATTTTGTTTTGACTAATGGCAACTTGGCTTTAGGGCCCATAAGAGCTAAAAACAATAATGAAAGTAACATTGGTTTTTGATGGGAAGAAATCAGAATAAAAAAAGCAAAAAAAGAACTCTCCTACCTCCTACCCATATTACAATATACCTTTGATTAAGAATAGTCATCATTAATCAATCAACTAAAATGATTATTTTTAATTGGTTAGCAGTTAGTACTGGATTTATTTTTCTCCTTTAAATGTATTGCATTCATATATGAGTCATATTTTACTAGAAAATGTAATGTTCAAAGTGTTTATCATGCTACAGAAGAAGTATACAAAAGAATACTTTCCACAGTAAAGGCCTGAGCTTGTGATGCTCACAAGTAAATTTTGACATACAAATGACATGCAAATTCCCTAATAACAACAAAATAAAGCTCTGGATTTATAATTTAATCTTGGCTATTTAGCAAGCAGATTTTCTATTATTTTTTGTTAAACATATTTAATAAACTCAAATTCCTTCCCTGTGTTTATATTTCCTTTAAAAATACTTATTTAATGTGTTGTAGCTGTGTAAATATGAGATCTATCTGGTAGTCCTTCAACATGCTCCATTTGGTATTATTTCAAACACAGGAATGAAAAAGTATGGATTCTGTAGGGTTTAGCTAACAGTGAGAAGGGATGAAGTAGGCTGGGTGACATAGGAGCAATGACACAGAATGAATCACTTCAAGTATCCTGGCACCGTTGCCTTGCCTGCTTTGTGCCGCAGACTTCTCTGTCACAACCCATTCCTGTGCAAGTGACACACGCCAGCATGGAAGGCTGTGCTTTCTGAGGGTGTTCGTGCTGTTGAAGCATTGTGGATTCCAAACTGCTCACACGCAGCGGACTTCAACACTTTACAAAATAACTCTGCTTGGATTAGATCAATTACACGATGGGATTTGACCACTTCTCATCAGACAAAACAACATTATGTTGTGTAGATAAAACATTGTTTAAAATACTAGACAAATTGTTTTGTACATCGGCAGCAGAGAAAGAGAGAGAGCAAGCAGCTCCAGAGAGAGGCCTGTTCTGGCAGCAGGGACTAAAGTCTGGGCTGCATGCTCCCTGGGACTTACTGCAGTTTCTTTTTAAAGTCTGAGGCAGAGAATCATTACGAAGGCCTGGACAGCCTAGAATTTATGCTGTAGTCTAAGCTCGCCTCAGACCCACAGCAATCCTGCCTCTGCTTACTGAGTCTGGGAATCACAAGCATGCCTCAGTGGCACACGGGCAGCAAACTTTCCTTTTATATATTCAGCAGTTCAATAAGAATTACCCTATCTACAATTGTAATCAAGTATTTACAAAATACACAGATACGACTTCATAGGTGAATTGGAAGATTCTCGACGTTATTAAAACATTATTAACTGGGACACATTTAATATGAAAGCATAGTGCTCAGCAGGAATAAAAGGAATAAATGTTTTATGCTGTAAGAACATTTTTGTGATCAAATAACCAGATGGAACATTCTACTTTCTTCAACCTTTTACTTGATGGAAATTAGACAAATATGTTTATTATAATCTATAATAAATGACATCTAATTAAATAGACATCCAGCAAGGAATCTACCCCTTCATCTTTTTGTCTTCAAATTCCCAGCATGGCTCACACACACTGTTGGCAATTATTTTATTTATTGACTACCATTTATTTATAGTACTTTACTAAATTGGATTATTTTAATGAAACCAATGCAGAATAATAGTCTTAACAATTAGATTACACCTATCCCTTTAATGTTTTATGTCACAATGAAAATTAATATGTGAAGAACGACTGTCACATTTTGAACACGGTAATCTCTCTCTCTCTCTCTCTCTCTCTCTCTATATATATATATATATATATATATATATATATATATATATATATATATATATCATTGTATCTCACTAGATACTAGAATGAGCTGTTTTGTGTTTGTTTTAATCTTTATGATTAAAACAACTAGTTGGCTTCAGTTTGACTGTCTTGAGAACCAATCCTTGCCTTATTAAAATGCATAGATTATCAAGAATACACATCACCAAACCATATTAACATCCTCCCTTATGCCATATATGGTCCTATGCAAGCTGAAATTCTGGCTAGAATTAAACATGAGAACCATGCCTTGACTATGCATGTGCACTTGATATGTAATTACAGTGAGGCTTGGCTGTTTCAATTCACTTACACAGAGTTTATTCCTTGTCATTGCATGCTATTACACTAGGAATCATTTAAATTTCCAATGCTGTTTTTAAAAATAATTCATCTAAAGATTCGTTTCAAAGCCGAGCTTGTTGAGCCCCAGACTCCATCAAGGCGGATAGACTGACTTAACTTTCCTGAGAGATCACAAAGGTTTCCTCTGAAGTCCACACTCCTGGCAGAGCTGCGGTGTGATTCTTCCTAATAGGCGGAAAGAAGTGCCTGATGATGCTGGTGCTGATTGCACAGTTTTTACTTTCATTTACTGGCCATTTCCAGGGAAACAGTGCCAGGGTTCACAGATGGGGGCATAGCTTTCCCTTCCTAGTAAACCCCCTCAACTGCCAATAAATTTCAAAATATTTTCTTTCCCACTCAGAAATTAGAAGCCACATTTGTATAACTTTTCTTAAGGACGTGAGACTAAATATCTAAGTGTACTGAATAGTATTATAAGGGGCCTACTGTTTACTTAAAACAGGGCAGTAGCAAAAAGATCAGAGAAGAGCCTGGGCACGACAGCGCATGATGACTTTCTCTGCCTGGGCAGCCGTGAACACCAGCTTTACCAGCACGGAGGAGTCTAGTTCTCAGAGCCTTTCAGCAACTTCAGCTTGAACTGTGAAAGTCGGCATTCAAAGCAGTGGAATTATCCCAAGGGAAGCAGAGAACATTAGATTAAAAGGGGGTGTGGTTCTGCCCACAGCCACTGCCTTTCACAGCTCTGTGCATCCCAGCACCCATGGGAGGAAAGCTGATGGGCACTCCAGATGAAGGGGGCGTTTCATGTTCTTGATAGACATTTTCAGTAGAAATTCCCAAAGAACTGTCCAGCATATTCTTATTGAAGGGCATTGATGTGTGTTGGGCCTTTTGATATTGGTCCTTCTCAAGACACTAGCGGAGAAATGCTTAAAGAAAGTCAGTGTTCATCTTCTGACTTCCTGGGTTGGTCTTTGAGTAGACCAGAGCAAGACTTTCTAAAAGAAAAATAGTCCCCTAAGTGTTACACATATAGACCTTGAGTTGCATGCTGGGCATGGTAACTTACAGCTTTAAATCCACACTCAGGAGGAAGAGACAGGTGGATCTCTGTGAGTTCGAGGCCAGCCTGGTGTGCACGGTGAGTTCTAGGACAGCCAAGGCTACATAGTAAGACCCTGTCTCAAAATCAAACAAAGCTAAGCTTGATCACAGGTAGCTCTTAAAGAATAAGACAAGAATTCACCTCAGATCCAGAAACCTGCAACTGACAGGAAGAGAAAGAGAAGAAGCGGCCGTAGGTGTGGCAAGAATGTCAGATTTCTCTTGAAGAAGACAATGTGGTCCACAGATAATCTAGACAAGGCAGTAGTTTATGAACATAGTGACTAGGGTTCACTCAAGTTGTATAGACTGCAATGTCTCAGAGAAGCCTATGCTCTGACTAGCGCCAGCAGGGGGGAGGTCACAGCAGGTAGCAAAAGCCACAGTTCTCTTCAAAGAACAAAGTGACCCTATGGAAGAGGCCAGGTAGGGAAACCAGTTCATGTAGGAGAAATCTGTTCAGCTAGCAAAAATTAGAAAGTAGCATGTCAGCAGTCAAAATGCTCTGCCGTGCTGGAGCAGAGAACCAATGAGTTTACAAGGCATACATAGATGTCTGCGGGAGATGACACCTTTGCAATTGCGACGACATGAAGAAGTGCCAGAAGAATGGCCGGGAGGCTCCAATACCCACTGCCCCCATGCACATAAGAAACTGCTCACCCTCCTTGTTGCTCTCTCATTAGTGTGAATAGGTGGATGGTGAGGCCTGGATAAGAACCGAGTGAGGTAACCAGTGCCCTATTGAACTAAAAGAGATAACTAGACCTTAACTATCAAGTTTACTTCCCAGACTATTTCCATCTGCTCCTTCCTCATCACCTATGCCATTCTCCTTAGACGGTTCATGAGACAAAACCCTGAACAGGTATTTAATCTCTCTATTCCTGTTCTATACTGCCGCGCTACTGGATAGGGGCACCTGAAGAGGTAGCTACTCACTGGACATGTTTGTTCTGTATTTGTCTGCAGCCCAGTGTCCCTACTTCTCATTAGCTGAGTTTGCAGCTATCTTGGCTCTCTTTAAGTTCCTAGACTGGTACTTTGAGGTCGCAGGTATTCAAAATGGTGGGTGGGGATGTTGGAGAAGGGTACAGTTTGTTGGGGTACTCGTTTGGATTCTAGCAGTTAGTAAAACTTAAGTTTCTTAGTTTTTATCTTCTTTCTTGATGAGGAATTTCAGTTTCAACCCAGAAGGCAAACAATGAGGCATCTGGTCTCCCGTCCGGAACTTTATCTGGTGTGTTCATCTACTTTCGTCACTGTGTCAGCTCCTCTCTGTTATGTCTTGTAAACCCTTCTGGAAAATTAAAGAGGTCATAATCACCCGTAGCTCTTCATGTTTATGACCCATCATTTCAGAGAATATTTCAACTCCCTTCAAAGCATGCTCCCTGCCTCCAGGAAGAGCCCCTCCCACCATCTTTATTGCAGAAGGGAATTCTCTAGTGCACTCACACAGAGGATTCTGTGTTCTTGCTCACATGAAATCATGTCTTCTTATGATAATGTGGCCACAGATGTTTGGGACTTAGATTTCATCCCGAGTGTCATCCTCAGCTTTGGTTCCATGCTCTCTGTCAGCACCATATGTGTGTGCCTTTCTCTTTCCCTTGTGCCTCCTACTGTTAACAAGTTGGAGTAGTCTTCCTTTCTTCTTGTCTGCATGCTAAGCTCAACTACTTCACACACAATGTTTTACGGGATATCTCGGCCCACTTGGACTCAGCTAGTCTAAGAGTTTCCTGTGTGTTTTCCACCCTCTCATTCACAGAGATACCCAGCTGTCAAATCATCTGTCTGTCCTTTCTATCCATCTGTACCTCATGGAAGAGGTCACTGCCAGAATCCAGCAGTTCCTCGCTGCTTGCAGTTGAGACCAAGATGATGCCCAACGTAACACTTTTCAACGTCACCGTCATTGTCACAATCACCACCAACACCATTTTGGTTTTTCCTATACTGACAAAGATAGCAGAACTGGTGATGATGCACTGATATAAAGTCGTTAGAAAGCTGGCAGTTTCAGAGAAAAGTCGTGCTTTGATTAACTTTGGGAGTTGAAGTAGATAATTTACTTCTAGCCATTTTCTTCTCTCTTTTAAGTAGGAAGTTAAGATCTTAAAAAACTCAGTTAGTTGATACATAGATGGACTGGTGACTTTCCTCCTAAACTATATAGCCTCAAGTTAGAACAGTGAGAGACTTCTTAAGCAAGCTCTGAGCATATTTAGCTTTGTGTTAGGATAATGGCTGGCAGTTCTTCGAACAGCTCTTACACAGCGCGAAACATCACCTTTCGGGGTTTGCATCATCCTTCCATGAATGTTCTTCAATAACCAAGGGGACAATATTTACTTTCAAGTCAGGGAACTTCCGAACTGACCTGGGAAGCAACACTCCTCCTCAGCCCTCGCCTGTTCCCTCTGTCTGTTTCAAAGCATCGATTTAGAAAAATAAAAATGAAAATTTCTATTCTTTAGAAGTACTTTAAAAATAGAGGCCTGACAACTCTGATTTTTCCTGGGAATATGAGCACCCCGGAAGAGTTATAATAAACATAACATTTGTGTCAGAAGGCAATACAATAGTGATGAAAATGATGAGTACAGGAGGCAACCCATGGAACTTTTCTGCTGTTTACCATGTGAAATTCTGGAGGACTTTCTGCCCCACCAAGGAGGAGCAGAGTGCACCTTTGACAGCTATGGGGTACGCTGGTGTTAATTCACATACATTTTCCTCTCTGTCTCTCTTATAAGTAACAGAGGTCTAGGAGGAAGAAAAGCTAACGCTCTCTGCTGTTCACTGACCTCAAATCTCTAACTGCCAACCCAGCTCAAGAATGCTATGAGAGAAGGTCACTGGTTGTTTTCCTACTTTAAAAAGTTTAAATTTGTGTTTATCAAATTAAGTCCACATTTTAAAAAATCCAATCACACTGAGTGTGTTTTTGCATGGCTCAGCAGCTCTAATTGGGGTGTATTTGAGTAAGACTTTAAGAAAACAAACAGAACAGTTGTTTAGTAATAGAAACACAGTTTGTTGAACAGACACTTCAAAAACCAAATTAGGGCAAGGAGGATAGCAAAAGTTACCTTCAATGACAAAATACTTTAAGCTTCTGCTAGTTAAAATAACTAATAATAAAAATTCAAAGAAAAATAGCCATCATAGACAAAGATGTGCTAAGCTTCATACGGACCCAGCAGGAGAAAAATCATATTTAAATGGGTCTTATTTAAAATAGTGTTTGAAAACTTGGCTACAGTTGGGGTTGATGAGTAATTTCAAAAGGCAGTTAAAAAGTAAGCTACAATGTATTCCTGAAAACTATTTAAAATGCTGCTTATATATTTTACTTATACCTGTAAATATAGGCCATGATGCCAGTGTCGCACCAGAGAGTTGATAGCCTGGCTCAGCTTCCCGGAAGGGCTGCAGAGTAGCCCTCCATGGCTGCCCTCTCCACATTTCTCCGAAAGTGCCCTGTCAGTTGAAAGCTTTCACCCAGCTTAAAAATAATGCACTCCCCATTTTGCCAAGAGTCGTAAGAAGGCAAACAAACCTGTGTTTAACAATAAGGTCAGCGTGACACAAGGCAACCAGAGCCAGTAAATCGAACATGAGGCTGACATTCTGGGACCCATCCAGCAATCCTGCTAAGGTTTTCCAGACTCCCCAGCTGCCTGGGTGCAGCCTCCAGCCCTGGCCAGAGCTCGGCTTTGGAATGCTGTCCACACTAAGGAGGAGCGGTCCTATTTTCCTCCCTTTGCAGCAGCCGGGCTGTTACTGCTGTTTAACTCATCATCAGTGCCCCATAAATGCGTAAATTCTCCCAGGGAAGGGAAGGATAAATAATGAAAGGAAACTACTCTTTGCTTTTTATTTTAAAAATTGAGACAAAGTCTAACTGTGTGGCCAGGCTGGTCCAGATTGTGCAATCCTGCCTCAGCCTACACAGTCCTGGGGTTCCAGGAAGGGATCAACACACATAGCATTTACCGTTAGTTTTGAAGACCTAACATTGGAGACGGGTGGTCCAGGAACCTGGTAGTCTGCAGGTCTTTCCCCCTGAGTCTAACCTGAATCTGATGGTTTAGGTCTTGCTCACCTTGGTTCACATCACGATATGGAGTGTAATTTATATTGGACTGTGTATTTCATTCTGTGGGTGGACAATTAGCTGCTCTATGGCCCTCTACTTGTTTTGACTTTAAAGGCCAGGGTGTGTAAAATAATGTTATGCTAAAGAAGTGGCAGGCTGAAGGTAGAGGCAGACATTGTGCTTGGTGCCCAACCTCAAATAAAGACAGTGGCAACATCACAGAGCCCTGGCGATCTTCAGCTAATGAAAATTATGCCGTGATCTAGTCTAGTGCATGCAAGCAACTTGAGAGTTTACACGTTTTTCTAGAGTATTTGTCTTTGAATTACTTTAGGAATATAAAAGGTGAAGATGTTTCCTACATTTAAGAGGTGGATCATAGGACAGAGAAAGCTATGCCTTCCCTGGAGTCTACCCCCTGTCCAGCTCTCTCTAGCCTCTGGGGAGGGGTTGCTGAATGATGGAGTAAAAAAAAAAAGAGCCCACAGTATCTTTAATTGTGAAAACATATTTTCAAGTCTTGAGTGCTTCTTATATATTAGGCTATGGAGTTTTGAAGACATTTAAAGGATTCATATTTCATCCTGCTATCTGATTGATAAGGGCAAATAGAAATGATGCTAATGTCTATGTATTCATAGCAAAATCTGATGTAGTAGTAGCAAAAAAGGTGTAGTAGTTATCAAAGGAATTAAAGCCATCAGATCAAGCAGGTAGGGAGATCCTTAGCATTATCAAATAACAATGCTGTTCGGGGAATTGATTTTATCATGAGTTTTAGAGCCCATTGTCAAATGTTATAGATGGAATTCAACCCATGACAAGAGTATAGAGCATATATAGAGCTGTGTTGAAATTAAGCTGTCTGGATTTTAAAGAGTTATTGAGAACTGTAAAAACTAAGTACTATTATTAGATGTTAGAAGCAAAGGGTGATATTCTCTTTAGATTTCTTATGAAATAGGCCCTAAACTCAAAAGACTATACTTTTTTCAGAAAAAAAAATACATTTCAAATTAAGTGAAATATTTCATAGTAAACAGTGGGAGACGGAAAACAATTAGATTTTCCAGACCCTTGATTTTGCTATAGAAAGCATTTGGTTTGATAAAATTATCACCAAAACTATGGCATGCTGAAGATGGAATTATAGAAATTAACATTTCTGAACGTGTGTGTGTATGTATGCAGATATATACCCTGTGCCTACTAATTGCAAAGGAGTTGGGTAAGGTTTAATGATGTAGCACTAGCTTACACTCATGTAGCCAGCAAATGACCAAGAAGAGGGCATAGTACTAAGTTAGCCCTTTATATACATCATTAAGTTCATCACTTAGTTGGAAATAAGTTAGAAGCTACAAGCTGATGCACCATGGCTACGTAAAAAATATTTTATTTCATACCTGTACAGGAGTAAAAGTTAAGGTTCAGTGTCAAAAAGTACAATGAAAAAGTATGGCCTAACTAAGGTGCCATGTTTTTAAACACTGGAAACAAAATAGTTGCACAAAATAATTGATACTGTCCACAATCATCTTTTGAGACACAAATAGTTTTTCTAACCTTTGTAAAGGAAATCTGTCATTAAGTACAAAATCTGCTTCAGTAACATTCAAGTATTTCATGATATAGAGCCTGTGTTCTTCTGCTGTAATTTCCTCTAGAGCAGCCCACAGAACATGACCCGCAGGATGGAGATAAAGGTTACGATGACTAGATAGGAATGGAGTCGTCATAGCTGAAATGGTAGAGAAAAGACTCTGCGATGAGGTAACTTCCACTTGGTCATGTCGTGTTCTTCTGGGAATGTTTTTCTTTCTAAGCTTAGCCTTAAATAGTAAATCCTGGTGTTTAGACATCTAAACTATGATGGCAATCAAGATCAAGAATATCAAATATTTTTAGGCAGTTGCAAAACAAGGGCCATAATAAAACCCAGTTCTGAAGACAACAGGGCTTAGCTGAAATAAATTATGAAATTCTCAATAGCTTGAATTGAGGCTGTGCTGTAGACAATGGGAACTATTAGCCAGTCAGTGCTTTAATTCAGCGGAAAAAGGACTTGATAAGGACTGCATCCAGGGTTCCGGGGGCCGTTACTTGAGGAAAAGAACTCATGATATTGGCCTTGGCTACATTCATTCACCAATCTCTCACAGTTCATACACCGGCCACAGAAGAAAATTTTACCTAAGTATTCTATATGGCAGATCTTAAAATGTTTTTTATTGTGATTATATTTGTGGAAAATGGTATTGAAGACTTTTCCAATAAAACAATGCATATGCCAATTTAAAGCAAATAAATTGCTGACAGTAGCCTAGATTATATAATTATTAATTAAAAAATACTATTCTTTTCTGGAATTTATCCAATTTAAATTGTACATAAATAATGCCTTGCCCATATCAAATGTGAAGAATGAAACTCGTATATCCCGTAAGTATCTGATGGCCTTCTATTTAGCATCACTAGATTTACACTACTCCTGGGATGTCCCTTTTTTGAGTTACACATAATTTTCCTCTAGCTCCAGGTTCTATTTAATCTTGTTAACATATTTCCCTACACTAATAGTAGGGACTCAAAAATATTTGTTCAATAAAATCAGAAATAAGGGGATAATTTTACATTGGTATTTGCAATATAAAACAATGGAAGAGTACTTAACTATTTGTAGAATCTTTTATAGGGAAGGAAATATTATTCCATTCATTCTGTTGTAAAGTTTAGAACAGGAAACAGATTATTGTTCTAAATACATATAAAATATGTTACCATGTTGTTGTTAAGAAAAGGCAAGCTATCACAGGATAGGGAAAACACAGATTAGAAATAAAGAGAAACAAAGCTGCAGGTAAAGTGAGTGAGAAAGTCATGGGAAGTTTCTTAATGTGATTGGGGAAGTCACAGCAAGGGAACAAATATAACAGTCCACTCTCTGCCAAGAAACATACGGTCTTTCCTCATCACAGCCCATAGACCTATGGACCATCTGAGCGATGCAGCTGGGTATTACTGTAATTCAGACAACCACAGGGCACTCAATATGAGCACTCGAGTCACTGTGCGGCCGACTGAGGAAGACTCTACAGAAGCAATACAGGTCTTGAAGGTTGACACGCGCCTGGCTCAAGAGTGAGAGTGGAGAAATTCTGGCCAACAAAGGAACGTAATAGCAGCATATAGTAAGTTGACAAATTAAAGGGCAACTTTTAAGAATGTAGACCAAGATTCAAAAGAATAAAAAATAAAAGTGTGTGTGTGTGTGTGTGTGCGCGCGCGCGCGCTTTCAAAGTCCATTTGGAAATTCTGATGTGTAGACGATGGCTGAGCGGAAGTCCCTGAACAGGCTTCAGTGAGGAAATAGCAGAATCAGATCCTTTGGCCTGAAAGGTGAAGAGAGATTGTGCATACATCTGTGGGGTTATGAAGAACCAGTCAAGATTAGTGTACCTAAGACACATTGCAGAAGAAGCCATGCAGACCAGTGAGGAAGAGCAGTCTCTTTACTAAAGCTGATGGCTGCAGTACCTGGGTGAAGCTTTGGCTGGCTGCTCTGACCAAGGTGCTGTGCAGCCGGTAAGCCAGTATGATTTCCTCATGCACGAAATGAACAAAGTCAAGAGTCCTGATTGATCTTTATTTTAATTTCTCTTCTAAATGTACTAAGGAACTTATTGTTTATGGATACGCCATAGCCAGTTCTTTTTTCTTAATTCAGAGAATTTATTGTTAATTTAGAGAAATTATTGTATATATACATATATGTATATATTAAATATATATAATATGACTCAACTGATATTAATGATCTAATCAAAGCAAACAGTAACTGACTTTTAGTGAACTTACCACTTGTATGAACTTGGCATGTATACACGTGTGAGCTTTTTTTAAACTAGCAGATGCCCAGTAATTAATTTCAGTAAAGAACTATTGTCTGTCTTTCAAATGAAAATTTTAAGTACAAATGACAAAGTGAATTGTGTGTTTTATTATCACTGAACCTGGTTGTATTATTTCAAGCAAGTATCTAGGATTTCCTGAAGCAACTCACTCGGAATTGGGGCATAGGCACTCAAAACTTTTCCACCTGAGATTGGTCTATTTCTAAATCATCTCTTTCAGATTCAGAGAGAGGCACTAAAAGCATTCCCACCTGAGATTCACTTCCTACATTTCCCTAAAAAAGAACATTATTCCCAAGAAAGTAAAGGTGTGTACCCCTTCCCTCAGACCTACTTCCTCACGTTTTCTCTTCTTGCCTTCAAGGCCTGTTTGATAAAATGTTAATAAGAAGAGATGGGCAAAGGAAGGATTGGAGGAAAGACGCCCTCGTGTTGGCAAGGACACGGACCTACCAAGGGCGACAGAGTCTGCAAGGTCAGCCAACACTGCGGATTCCCGTGAGAGAAGAGAGCTCCTGATTCCTGACATTCATAGGGCCGCATCGAAGGCATCTTCTCCCTCAGCAGTGCACAGCTGCTGGCAAAGCGTTACCTCTGCTTCCAACCACAGTTTGCCTAGTTTCACAAACGTGAACCCGCTCCAGCTCCCTTTCTGTTTTCCTGTTTCATTTATTTTCTTTTTTCTTTTTCTTTTTCCTTTTTCTGCATTAAAACTTCTTTGAAAATTTGAGAAAATTCAGGTTATGAATTTTCTCACAGAAAGGTTCCATCCTCGACTACCATTTTAAAGGTTTGGTTTGGGGAGACCACCAACTACCCAGTAGTGGCACGTATGATTTATTGTTAAGGGTGGGGGTACTTTGCTCTCTATGGGAGATTGGTTAACTGTTAGGTGTAAAAGTTACAAATTCTCACCTGAAAAGTATGAAATAATACAGATGAGATATAGTTACATATACAATAAATTTTAGTCCTTTTTTAACTAAATAAACTTTCAATGAAAATAGGGGTACATGAAACACTTTCAAAACTCTACTTAGGCATTACAGAGGAAAACCAGAATTTCCCAGGGTTTCTCATAAATCGACACAGGATTATATGTATACATGGACGGCTGGAAGGACGTTATAAAGACACAAGACATGACCATCCTATCAAGACAAAACAGACATACCACAAGATTCAATTTTTGTAAAGCAAACAAGGCAAAGACATCACTTTTTATGAAAGAGGAGAGGCTTCACCATGCCCGCCAGGATCTTGGGCAGCTGTGCAGCAATAACCTCAGACATCATTTCCGGGAATTCCACAGCCAGTGCCCGAGACTGGATAAATGTATTCAGGCAGTACAGGTGGAGCTGCTTCACGAGCTGTTGGTTTAGTAAATGGGTAGATATTGTGAGAAAGCAATAAACGCAGACACTGTTGAAAACCCATAACTTGTTTTGTTTTAACACTGGAGAAACCTGTCCAGTTGTTCATTCTTCCCAACATGCAGAAAACTCTCCACTTTCTAGGATGACATGGGAAATGATTTATATTCCCGATGGAGTGTGCTGATCATAATTTAGAGATTTATTTTTGTCTTATATGTGTGAGTAATTGTATTTATGTGTGTGCACTACTTTCATGCAGCGCCGTGGTAGCCAGCAGATGGCATCAGGGCCACTGGAACTGGAGTTACAAGAGGTTGTGAGCTGCGTGTCAATGCTGAGAACTGAACTAAGGTTTTCTACAAAGAGAAAGGGCTCTTAACTGCTAACTCATTTCTCCAGCCCCAATGTATAATATTTTAAAGTAATGAAAATTAGCTACATTCCAATATTCTAAAGTGAACACTTTGATCTAATTTTCAACATTTTTTTCTTTTTATGCACGTTTGTAGACATACATATAGTATTGCAAATACGTAAAGGCATACATTTTCAAAATGCAATAATTTTATAAATCCTATTTGTTAATCAAGCTTTTGCACACAGCAATTTATGGATTCAATTTCAGCAACCTAACATAAATCATAAATCTCAGGGTCTCAGGTGTGTGACCTAAGGACTGTACCACTGAGTAATTCAGCCAGTTTCTCTTTAATATTTCCTTTTTATTTTCTGACAGGCTCTTGCTAAGTGGTCCAGACTACTGAAAACTCTCCCTGTAGCTCAGTGAATTCTGTGAATTTGTGAGCTTCCTGCACTGGCCCGCTAAGCATCACTGAGTACATGCAGGCTTATACCAACAGGCTCAACTTCTATTTTAATGAACTATGTTATGTACACAATTTTAAAAGTCTCATACTACTGCAAGATTGACCACAAACAAAAGAACAGAAGCAAAATCCAGGAGTTCCTCAATAGACATCTTTCTACTATTACATTCCAATTTTGGCTAAAGCAGTATCCTACATTTTTACTAGGGAGATTAGAATTATTTCCTGATGCATTGAATTTTATTTCTTTCATTGCTCATTTTTATTTTGCAGGATCTGATTGTCTTATATCTTATCTCTTTTATTTCTCTCTCCATTTGACACAAAGTCACAATCCACTTCTCTGTCAGGATTATGAACACCACCTCAACATGATTGTGCACAGTAGCAATCCCTGGCCCCATTTTCACCCTGGAGCTGGTGTTCTCGGGTCTAGTGCTGTCTTTCTGGTCACGGTAAGAATGGAGCAATAAACAGAGGCTTCCTATTGTTCCTCCCAGTTAGTATGCTAGGGCATCACCATACATACCTCCTGGCTTGAATCTCCTTTGCCTACAGCTTTTGTTCAAAAGGAAGGGATCCTAATATAGTTCTCAGGAAAGGGTATATCTAAGATGTCCTCTGAAGACTCTGTGCATGGCAGGCTTTGATGGTGGTGTTGCAATTGTTTGGTTGTTTGACTGGCGGTTTTCCTTTCACCATGACTCTGAAGACACTGCTCAGGCACTGCCATAGATACAGTGTCATTCAGAATGCTGGCAGTGTGCATGTGAGTTATTTCTTTTCTGATTGGTATGCTTAGGATATTCTCATTCTTGGTTTGAGCTATTATAGTGTACCTTGGATGAACTGTGCAGCGCCCATATTCTTGTCCCTTACATTTAGAAAATTCACATCTTTAGCAAAGAGAAGGGACACAAGGCTGGAGGACTGCTACCCGCTGAAGGTCAGTATGGGCTACATAGCAAATCCCTGCCTCAAAACTGAGAAAGAAAAGTGAGAAATAGAGAACTCATAGCCTTCTGTTTGAGAAACTCTCATGATAATTCCCCTGCCTTTATTTTCCTATATTCTTTGTTTTATAAATTCCTATGAATTTGAATTTGGGAATGAAATCTGATTTATCATGTTTTAGGTTTTAAATTATTTTCTACTGAGAATATCCTTTGTGTTTCATGACTTGTTGAATTTTCATGTCTTTGATTTTGTACTTAATTGCCCCAAAGTTTTGTTTATTCATTTTTAATTAATTAATTGATTTTTTGATAAATGTTCCTTTTTGAAGGCTTTCATTTTTTTTCTTTTGCAAAGCACCATAGTATTTCTTTGAGGCTCTGTGAATTTTTCTCCTGTATTCTGTACTGATGCTTTATCCTTTAAGTTTCTTTTTTTAAGCTTTTTATTCTCTGATTTGTACTGTAAAAGTTTAATTCTAGTAGCTCATCAACTTCATAAAATATTCATAATTCAAGCACACAAGATGACCTGGTGAGTAGGCAGTTTTTCTATGTCTTTGACTGTCAATTTTATGTGGTTTCTTATACAATAGCAATAAAAACTGGTTTCTAATATGATATGTATGTCAAGTTTTATTAATCTAGTTCCAGTGTTGAACATTTCTGGGCTGCTTATCACAGTAGAGAATAGGAACAGTAACCCAGAAGGAATGTAAATAATTGAACTTATGATTTCTTTATGCCTTGAGTAGAATCGTGGAAAGCACGAAGCTCTTCCCTGAGTGCCATCAGCAAAACTATTTACAAATAAACTCAGAATGACAAGAGTGTTACCTTCTATACTAATGTTTTGAAGCAAAAACACACTTTATAATTTATTCTGAAAAAATATGATAATTTGTACTGTCCATTAAATTATCCCCAAATGATATACACACTAGTAAAAAGGATATTTGTGAGGTCAACATTGAATACAATGGCATGATATTTATAATCTTTTAAAGCCCAACTATGAAGAATTTGGAGAAACCACACTGTGACAGCTAATACTGGCCATCAACTTGACAAGATCTGGAATCATCCAGAAGACAAGTTTTCGGGCACACCTAAGAGGGACTATCTAGATTATATTAGTTTCCATGAATGCTTCGAGAGGTTGTGTTGACAGCACAATACCCTAGACTGGGGTCCTAGACTGTCAAAAAGAAAAATGCTACCCAAGACCCAGAATTTATCATTTAATTATTTAAGAGATTAAAGAAATTCTCAAAATTTTCACCAACTCATCTGAAAAACAAAATACTTACATCATGCAAGCTGTCAAGAAGTTTTGTAAGTTGATAGAAGCGCTGTGAACTGGGGACCACCCCTTTCTGCCTTAAGCCTATCGCCTTGATCAGTTCCCGGATATAGCTTGACCTCATCTCTTCAAACTGGCTTTGGCTCCTCAATCCCTCCAGAGGAACTGCATAGAAATAACAAAAAGTGGCAGTTATGTTAAAAAGATGACACTAATAAACCAGGTAGTGGAGAGGCACACCTTTAATCTCAGTACTGGGGAAGCAGAGACATTCTGACCTCCAAGTTCAAGGTCAGCAAGTTCCATAAGAGCCAGGGCTACACAGTGAAACCCTGTCTCAAAAAAAAAAAGATACTAGCAATGTATGAATTTCTGAGCTAGATAACTAGCATATCATTTATATAGTTTCTAAGTTATATACATACATATACAAGCAATTTTAAACAGAAAAATTTAAATAGGTAAACAATAGTGCAATTAGTAAAATCAGGATGTAAAAGTCTTTTAATAGTGGAATATTATATGACCAACTTATGTTTCAGACTTGTATCTATGAACTATGCATTTAATGTAGCATCTGTTCAAAAAAGCCCTTGGCATTATTTTATAGTCTTACTTCAGATATCTGTTTTACTTGACTTATGGTCCCATTCTGGGTCTTCTTATTTTACTTTTTCTCTTAAACAACTATTTGGATTTCTTTATATAGTTTTGTCTTCTTCATGTAAATCTCAAGTATTTCTTATTAAGATTGATCCTGAAAACTATCTTTTTTGTAACTTTAACATTGCTTCATGACATTTTTGATTGCTTTCCTGCTGATGTGAGGAAAGCTGGTCATATTTCAATATTTACTTTATATTCATTGACTTAACTATTCATTGTAGCATGATTAGTAAAAACCCAGAGACGGATATTGGGGTTAAATCTGAAGGTTAGAAAAGCAAAACAGCCAGCCACTGGCTCTTACCTCTACCTCAGTCTGAAATGGCGATCCTGCCTTGAGGAATCTCAGAATGAGACTGTCTGTGAGCTGTCTCCTCCTATCTTATATTCCTCTCTAGGGCTGGGATTAAGGGTGTGCATCACTACCATCTGGGTTCTATGGCAAACTAGTGTGGTTAGTCACCACTGCCTGGTCTGTAAGGCTGACCAGGGTGGCTGCTTTTTACTCTCTGATCTTCAGGCAAGCTGAATACAAGTGAAACATCACTACAATTCATTGTCTATTCATTGATTCAGTTACTTTTCTTGGTATATTTCCAATAGTTTTTCCAGTCTCCTCTTTTCTCTATCCATAGCTGTTAGCTGGCTTCCTTTTCCTTCCTTCCTGACTGGATCTTATATAGCTCAGACTGGATGCAAACTCATTATGCAGCTTTAAATAACCTTGAATTCTTGATACTCCTTCCTTTACTTTCCAAGTGCAAGGTTTATAACACGAGCCGACAGCTCTTCTAACTATCGTTTATCATCACTTAATTGCAGTGTTCAACACTTTCTGAACAATAGTAACACATAATAGTGAATGTAGGCATTCATGTTTTGTTATTTCTTTAAAGATAATTAACTTCTTGCCATATGTTTGCTAATAATTTAGGTATTTTTTTCGGGTCAGTATTTGTGTGCTGACACTGAGTGAGCATCATCTATGTTTGCTAAGATTTTAGGCATTTTCGTTGGACAGTGGTGGTACACGCCTTTAATCCCAGCACTTGGGAGGCAGAGGTAGGCGGAACTCTGTGAGTTCGAGGTCAGCCTCGTCTACAAGAGCTAGTTCCAGGACAGGCTCCAAAGCTACAAAGACACCCTGTCTTTAAAAACAAAACAAACAACAAACAAAAAAATTTGGCATTTTCCTCAGGGTTGCCTTTGTGTATTTGTGTGCTCAGACCAAACTGAGCATCGTCTGTTACTACTGAGCTACACACACAGTCTTAGCTCCTTTCCCTACAAATTCTCCATGGATCTTAACGACAATTGCTAGTTCTCATATATTCACTCCACGTTCCCCCTCTATCCTCACTGCTTCCAGAGCTCATCGTTTTCTGCCTTCACTGCTTCTTTCATTGCACTTCTGCACGTGAACCTTCAGCCTCAGGCGAGCTGTATCTGGAGCCATGTATGGATTGCCAAGAGGAAAATTCAAAACCTCCTCAATTAATGACACTACATATTGGTGACTTTTTTGTTTTTCGAGACAGTGTTTCTCTGTGTCACTTGTTGCCTGCTCTGGAACTAGCTCTTGTAGACCACACTGGCCTCGAACTCACAGAGATCCTCCTGCATCTGCCTCCCGAGTGCTGGGATTAAAGGCGTGCGCCACCACTGTCCGGCAACATTTGTGATTTTTACTCTGCATTATTTTCTGTAAAGTGCATTCAGATTAAAGAAAACTGTACACAGCTACCACCATTTCTCCCACTCCTCAGTGTTGACTGCTTCCTTCTTCTTTTGGATAAAGACGCAAACCAAAGAGAGAACAAAGCAATAACTCTTTGGTTTTCAATTTTCAGCTGCTCAGATCCTGAATACATAGGGATTTCTCATGAGCAATTTTTGCAATATTCAATGAACATTTGATTCTTGTGTTACAACCATACAGATATATGACATGCATGCCTACGATCACTACAATCTCTTCTTTTCAGTTACTCTATAATGTAATTATTTCAAAATCATGTACCTCTCTTTAAGCTTCCAAAAAAATCCCTATAGATAATTCACACTGACATGTGAATATGAAACTATTTTTTCAGGTAAACGCCTTTACTAGAAAATTTTTTAGAGCTTGTGTGAAATCTGTTACCTGTTCCTGGAGTTTTGCTTTAATTTTTATGGCACATAGGAAATTGAGTTGATAATAATCAGATTATCAAACTTTCCCTTGCAACTTTCCCATTTTGTTTATTTGAATTTGTTTTTATTTACCTGCATGTGTGTGTGAAGGTATATACCTGTGTGTATCTGAAAGCATATACATACTGTGTGTGAGTGATTGTATATGCCAGAAGAGGGCGTTGGATTCCCTGTACCTAGAGATACAGGCGGCTGTGAGCCACCTACAGCAATGCTGGGAATGAAACTACGGTCCTTTGCAAGAGCACTAGCCCTCTTGACTGCCAGGCCATATGCCTAGACTTGGAATTTTTGTTTTACAGAGGTTTTTCCTATTTGAGGTTTGAAAAGTTTGTATTTCTTCATTTGTTTTTAAGCAATTTTAACATTTACATTTAACTGAATTATCTGGATATATAGATATACATATCTATATTTTTGAGCAAAATAAACTGATGTTTTTTCTAAATATGAAGCCGTTTCTCTTAACATTGTTGCTATTTATTAACTTATGATATGTTGACTATAGTGTTTAAATAGCTGTGTGACATTTGAATGCATCCATCCATCTCTTGGACTATAAGAAGCACATGACATTCATTCCCCTCATATCTTTGTAATGCTTACTTATTTATCCCATTAGATCTAAGATGTTTTTCCAAACTCTTTGTGCAGTTCTCCCCACTGGCCGAAATGTTATTCAAATTTTCATTAAGATGCATAGGACATGTTAGTACTTTCGTGGGGATTCCATGAGAGTACTCTCTAGTCTAAGGAACTGCTTCTTCCTTCTCATCCCATCCCCCCTTCCTCAGTTGTCTGAGATTTGTGCCGCTAGCAGAAGTCCCTGTGATGCTGAGAAAGATACTCGCGCACGTCAGCCCATCCTGAGGTCTTAACTCCCTGTGACTCTTGCAAATCAAAGCATCATTTATCTTTCTGCAGGCTGAACCTGCGGTGTGTGGGAAAGGTACAGAAAGGCTTAGTGTATACCACGTGCTAACAGATTCTGTCCTCATTTGTTCCCTTCTGCCATGGCTGTCTCCAACTTTCAAGTCTTGCACCCAAACTTCCACCCACTCCTTATGTGTTCATTTGTAGTCGAATGCAACTGAGGACTCCAGTTATATAATACAGTATGGCCACTAAGTGGGAGAAACCTGAGTTTTTCTTGTATACCACCCTCCCCTGCCCTGGGACTGTCTGAGTAACACACACACACACACACACACACACACACACACACACACCGCAGATGCACCAAGTCAGTGATCCTTGTGGCCATTTGCTGTCACAGTCAAACCATCCCCACACCCTGAGAATAGTTCCAAACAAGTGTCTATGTGTTGCACAGTGAATATTTCTGTGTGTGCATGGTAGGTTTAATAATGGGAAGCATATCTTGTGTTCATGTCATATTAGTTAGCTTGTAAAACTGAATTAAGTAAATAAGTTTGTAATTATATTTCATGTAAAACAAAGAAATCAGCTAGGCTATTTTAGTCTTGTATGACTGACCAAGAAAAATGAAAAAAAAAGGCCAAAACGCTTTCTTAAGGTCAATGACAATATATTAGAGATTACTCCTTCAGAGTTATGATCTACATTTTATACCTGGTATGTATGACTATATTTTTGACAGTTACCCTGTGAGCTAAAAAGTAAGGTAATAAGTGTCTTCACGCTTGTGTACTCACTTGTGTTAAGAAGGAGCAAGACTTTCATGCAGAGGAACTCCTCATGGGTCACTTGGAGCTTGACAAATTCCTGTGGGATCTGCCACATGGTAAGGCACAGCGAGTAGAACGATGACTCTTTCATCCTCTGCCTTGCATCACACATGGCACGGAAAAGAAAACCAGCACAAAATTAAAAAAAAGCAACAAAAAACAAACCAGAGCCTATCAGCCAGGCTGTTATATAACTTGTCAGTAGACAAGATTTCGGCAATTTTCTTTTCTGTTGTTGAATTTACTGATATATTTAATAAAAAAACTTAATATTTGATATTTTAAATGGTTCTAAACATTCACTAAATTTTTAAGGCAAAACATTTAGACATAAAATGACATTAAATACACATAGATCAAAGTTAATATTGTTTCTTGGTTTATTATCATGCTTTAAATACCTAAATCAACTAAGGGCAATGTTGCAGGAATTGAGCATTTGGAGCCAGAAAATGCTTCATTTACAGAATAACATGTGTATTTTTATGTGTAAATATAATTTTCTGCACTTGTTAATGGATTGCTTCAGTTCATGAAAATTTACAGCACTGACATTTTAGGGGATATATGTGGTGCCACATAAAAACAAACAGAAGAATGGTGTTAAACATTAAATAATCGGAACGGTTGAGATAAGCTCTGAAGATGGAGGCATCTTATCTGAGGCATTCTCTTGAGCATGTGTATTCTGTGATGTCAACACTGGTCAGTGCGGCTGGAGGAACAGTGGGATGAAGACAGGATACCCACACAGAAGGATTAAGGCTAATCCTGACCCCCCAGGTCTGCGGCAGGTTATCCAGTTCTCCCGAACCCCAGTTTCTGAATTCTTAAGGAAGGATGCTGAGTTCTTGCCTATATCAAGGGACTATAAGTTAAAGAGGAATGAATGAAGCATGAAGATTGTCAACTGTGAAGACATCAGTCAAGTGTCAGTTACCAGCAGAGATGTTTGCAACTTGACTTTCACTATCAGAACAGTGTAGACAACGTCATAGGCAAATTCTTACCACCTGAAGACCACATGCAGAAAACTCTTCAGATATAATAAATCAAATTGAAATATTTGTAGAAGATTTTATGATTAATTTTAAAATGTAAACAAGCACTGTCAGGCAAAAATATTTCTGATAAATGTCATTGTTTCCACAAGTATAAAAGTCTGAAAGCTTAATTTGATATGACAAATATTTAATTTTATATTGAAATGTACATCTCAGTAAGTTTTTGGGTTTTTTTTTAAACTTTTATTTATTTATTTAACTTTATTATGTTCGTTGGTGTGAAGGTGTCAGATCTCATGGAACTGCATTTTCAGACAGTTGTGAGCTGCCATGTGGGTGCTGGGAATCGAACCCGGGTCCTCTGGAAGAGCAGTCAGTGCTCTTAACCGCTGAGCCATCTCTCCAGCCCCTCAGTAAGTTTTTGAAAAAATAAAAATATTAATTTGAGATAAAAATACATTTCCAGACAGGAAGAAAGGACTCCAGATAACAAGTTAATGGCACAAAGAATTTAACTTAAACTTTCAAATAGATAAACATAGATTAAAGCCTTTCTGAGAAGGACTCCAAACTCTCAGGAAATAATGCTATGCATAGGCAAGCTCGATTTCATAAAATTAACTTACATCTGTACAGCAAGGGGAAAACTGAGTAAAGAGAAAGTCAAAAGAATAGGAGAAAATCTTTGTAAACTACATATTTGACATCAGATTAATATCTAGAATATGCAAAGATCATAACCTAAAAATCAAAAATCAAATAACCTAATCAATAACAAGCTAATGAAATGAGCAGACAGTTCCCAAAAGTCAGAGTACAAATGGCCAATCAACATATGAAAAATGTTCATCCTTATGAGTCATCAAGAAAAAGTTAATTAAAGCTATATTGAGATTTCATCTTCCCATTTTACCACAGTCAGAACGGCAGTTAGAATAACAACCCGCTCTGACTCAGTGTGGGCAGAAGGAAACCCTCTACACTGCTGCTGGGAATGTCAACCAGTCCTGCACTAAGGAGATCAGTATAGAGGCTCCTTAGAAAGTAAAAATAGATCTACCCAACCTATACACTGCTGAAGGCCTCCAAATCAACACATCATAGAGACCCTCACATCAATTAATCAATAGTTATTGCTGCATGATTCACAGTAACCAGGCTATAGATGGATAAAGAAACTCTGCATGTGTGCATGGGTATGTGTATACATGTGTGTTTTGTATATACTTCATATCTATAATGGAATTTTATTCAGTTATAAAGGACAAAACTATGTTTTTTACATAAATGGATATGCTGTTTTTAGATAAATGGATATAACTAGGCATCATGTAAAGTAAATTAAACTGGACTTTGTAAAACAAATACATTTTCTCTCATGTGTGGATTCTAGATTACACATATACACACATACACACACGTGGATATATTATGTAATGTGTGTATATACGACACAATGACACAAAAACAGAAGAAAACTGTCCAGAGAAGTGAAGAGGACTGGCAGGGGCAGGTAGAAATGGAGGACAGTGTTAAAATGCATATACTTATTGAAAATGTCTTTATGAATCCCTGCACTATGTACAGTGGATATAGATGGATAAACCCTGGTGAGGTGGCTCAGTTAATGACAGCCTCTGCTGCCAAGGATAACGACCTGATTTAAATTCCTAGGATTTCCACACGTTGTCCTCTGATCTCCATACTGTGCTTACTGTGCCATATGTGTGATCGCCCACACACTCACAATACACAAAATAAATAAACAAATAATACATAACGTATACATACATATATATATGAATAGAGAAAGGTGACTTTATCAAACAAAGCAATTCTCAGAAACTCAGGAAATTTTTGTTGTTTAGGACACTAAACACAGGATCTTCTATTGCAATGTAGTTTTACAAATCATATCATGATATAATAACAAAAGCACCAAAAATCACAACTTACTCATTTAGGATTAGATCAGGTGCAAAATATAACATCTGCCCACTGACATGCTTGTAGGATCTCCAGCCCAGGCCGAACACCATCAGACTCATCCAGGAGTACTGAATCAGGGTTATCTGGTCATCAATATGCAAGTTCCGGAAACCTGCAAACATTGTGAGAGAAGGCAATCACAGAAATCATGTGAACAATGTTAAAAATCCGTAGGAAACTGAAACAAGATACTGACGTTTCCCTAAAAGTCACGAAAAACTTATAAATAACACAGCCTAAAAAGAGATAAGGGGGGAGCTACTTCATATGTCATGAACATCAGTCACTGACTTAGTGTTAGTGGGGATGGTTAACTGAATTAATCATCTGGATTCATGCCGCACCTATACTGAGACCAATTTTCATGCTATATACAATGTTTAAATGATGGAAATCAATGCTAGTATCCACACATGGATGAGAACATGTGACATTTGTTTTTCAGTGCCTTCTTGACATGATATCCTGACCTCATAAACCCATAGTAGCTATTTTGCCTGCATAATCCCTGTATAGGACCTGTACAAGTTCAAACCTGTAGGCATTCCGCATGGAGAAGGGGAACTCAGAAGCCCCACCCCTTCCAGAGGACCTATAGACAATTGATGGCTTCTCAAGGAGGGAAAGTCAGTTTCCTTTAAGGATGTGGTCCCTGGTAGGTCAACCAGACTCGTATGAATGGCCCCATACGGTGAGTATATGGGAAGCACAAATTTGACCCCGTCAGTGATTAATGGAAAAGAAAAGAAAAAGAAAGTAAAAGAGGACAGGATGTTGGGGAGAGAGTGGAGGAGTTAGGGAGAGAAGTGGGGGAGAGTTTGCATCAGTTGTGTCAGGGAAACACTTGAAGAAGAAAATGCAAGACACTTGTTTTGCATATGGAAGCAAGAAGGATTTAAACACTTCTTTCAGTAGCTTTCCCCAAATCTGAAATAAGGGCAAAGAGACAAAATAGGATAAAAGTGACAAACTTTGGACATATTTGGGAGGCCTTGGGAATATTGATTGCAGTTGAGTAAAGGAGCTTGAAGCCTGGGAATACATCAGGGAAAGAATATGAATGTGAATGTCACTGTAACTTATAACAGCTGAATAATGAAATTGGATTTAATATTTTAAGATTAAATAAAAATAAATGTTTTATGTGAGCATCAAACTCTTTCCATGAAGCTCTTTGAAAACCACTTATTTTCCATTCACAAATGACCTAGCTCAGAAATAAAACCAGAGCAACACTTTGTCCACTAGCTATTGAGGGAGAAGGCACTTCTGCTGCTCGACACTCAGGTTCTCTGCACATGCTCCCTATGGCCCCGTTACCATGGGGATAGGTGAGGTAGACACTCAGGTTCTCTGCACATGCTCCCAATGGCCCTGTCACCATGGGGACAGTTGAGGAATGGCACTTGTCTTAGTATTCCTTAGCCATCCCTGGAGATGAAAAACTCGAGTGTGCCCCCTACCAATGGTATCCCAGCAACCTTCTGCTTTTTTGAGGCACATCCTGTCTGTCTCTGCTTGACTACTGAGTCCCTCCGTTTGGAGTTTGGTAACACTCAATGCTGCTAACAGGAAAGCAAGCAGATAAATGCCCTGCTGCCCTCTGCATCTTGCTTGGTGTGATTTGTGAAGCACACACTGCTAGGATTTTGAATCTGAACCAGCAACGACAAGGGGTGGTTATTTACTGAGTGTGGTAGAGGGTACTGATGGGCCCAAGGGATGTATGCATCTGTGAGTACCAGCTCATTGTCCCGACGGATGTCTCACTTTGTGCTGTATTCCAAACCTGTCCTTCACCTCAGCTTAATGGAGTCCTGGCGCCCTCCAGAGGTGTTTTCCTTCTTTCCTGATGTGAGATTCAAGGGTTTTTCCTCCCTCCCTTCCTCCCTCTCTCCCTTTCTTCTTTTTTCTTTTCTTTTTTTTATGATTAGAATAGTTTGTTTTCCTTTGTTTTGATGGTGTTGGCGTCCACAAATCTAACTTACTTTGACTCCCTCAAGCCAAAAACAACTGTAGCATAGTAATTTTAGAATTCCTTATTTTCATAAGACTTAACTACTTCTTCAAGTGTATATATATCTGTGGTATGTCATTTCAGAAAAGTGTGTATTTTAGCACATAGTGTAAATGTTAAAGTGTATTATAGTATACTTTACTAAAATATAAGTACCATATAAATTTAACACATAAAGCACAAGTATTGCTTATCATTAACTATTCAGCATTCTTTGATAAGATCCAGAATCAATTCATAAGAGATATGATTTTTTTTTTTACTTTTTAAAATTTTTTAAGGTGTAGATTCCCCACAGGAGGCACATTTAGAGCTGTGTATTGGTGTGATTCAAAGGCTCTGCAGGAAGGCCTCAACTGCACTGCTGACTCTAGCATTGCCTTTAGGCTACATTGAACAAGTTAGGCCATAGGATAAAGATACCAATTCAATCATTGGCTAAAGATTCAGGATAACTGTTCATTTTTGTTGAGGAATATGCAAATAATTTTTAACCCATCGATGGATACAGCAACAGACTTCTCATTTGATTAATGACTATAGAAAAGAAACTAATCAAATTGAGAAGCAATCCCCAATTTAAAATAAATGAACCGTGCATGGTCCTGTGCTCTTGTGACCTCAGCACTGAGAAGCTGTAGGCAGGAGGATCAAGTGCTCAAGTTTATCCTTGGCTATAGAGTAAGTTCTAGGCCAGCTCTGGCTGTGTGAGAACCTGTGTCAAAATAACAATATGTATTAAAAATAAAAGGAAAGAAAAAAAGAAAAATGCCCAAAACAAAATAAGAGCAAAATTATAAGCCAGAAAGCATTTCCTGTATGTTACAAAAATCATAAATATAATTAAAATATAAAGGCTGTGAATGCAATAAACTCAGAAGACAAATTAGGCATCACTGGCCTGGGAAGATAGCTCAGTCAGCAAAGCGCTCATCACACAAGCACAAGAACCTAAGTTTTCATTCCCAGCATTCCTATAAAAAAAAAGCAAGGCTTCCTGTGTCTCATAATTCCAGAGCTATGGGGAAGCAGAGACAACTGAGTCCTTAGAGCTTGCTGCCAGCCATTCCAGACAAACGAGTGAGCCCCAGGTTCAGTAAGAGAACCTGTCTTAAAAAATATGGTAAAGAGGAAATGGCACGCAGTGTCAACCTCTGGCCTCCACACATGCACACTCTACCCATGCGCATATCTGCATGAATAGGTACATACAAATTACATACATACATACATATATATATATATATACACACACACACACACACAATTAAGCATTCTTGATGAAATGTGTATTTGAAATATTTTCAGAATACTGATTCTGTATATATATTTATCTATCAGATTGTGTCATATGCACATATGAATTTTATTATATATAATATTACAGACTACTAGAAAGTGAGGCTCAATGAATTAGGTATATAAAAATAGTAATAGAATGCTTATTACGACCTCTACTGATTAACTCATTATATTCTATAATATTCATGCTCACTTCGAACACTTCTAATGTACTGTAAAATTTCTAAGTATTTGATGCAACGATGCTAGAGATTTCACCTTAAGCTTTTGTTTTATACTAATTTCTTACTGGTTTTAAAACTTTTACAAAGTTAAATATATATGATTCTTTTTCTTTTCTGGAAATACCATTCTGCTTGTGTTTCTAGTACTTTATTCTCTTTCTTACGGCCTTTTTGTTTCCCTCTTGCGTTCTATGCTCATCAATGTCTTGAAATAAAGGAGCACTTTACTTTCTTTTAGTACAAAAGACAACTTTTATTGAAATATTTCAAAACCGACTCAGTTACTAACATTCACAGCAGAAAATACGTTTCCACTGACAGAATAGAACTCAGAAAATAACCGACTCCCTCCCCCTTTTGGAGGTGTGTCTGTGGAAAAGGTCCAATGTTAAATTGACTTGAACATGGCTGACTCAGAAGCCCAAAGTTTCCCCCCATTAACTGAGATACCATTCCAACATTTTATACTGAAACAAAGCCAGGAACATAGAGATCAAATTCCTGTGGCGGTAATGATTAGAGAGATTTAGTGCATTTGAGATGATAATCAAACTGGAAAAGGGTACTTGTAGGGAAGTGGTGGACGATGGCTCATTGTGCTTAACAAGTAGTGTGAAAAAGGTCTTTTTCTTTAAGTGTCTTGACCTAATAATCCTTGAAAAAAAATGACCGTGAATTGTCCAATTCTCAATACTTTAGGATGAAAAAAGGCTAAGCAAAAGACAACAGATGGCATGTGAGACTTGCTGTGACTTCCAAAGTTCTATTAAAAATGTACAAGTTGTATTTCTGTTAAAAACTGTCACAGAGTTGAAACAGTGAACTTCAACCAAGGCACAGCATGACACATCTCAGGACCTCGGGGCACAACCTGCAACTGTCGCCATGTTTGTGCGTTTTCAGACCACAGAAAAGAATAGGCAGTACATCACCAACACATTCAATGACCTGCTGTGATCAAGAACTTCACAAGATACTACTTGTCTCAGAGGTCAATCTTGAACCTAAGACGCTTCCCTGCCTCGACCTCTTCCCGAGTGTTGGGATTCAGTCTAGGAAGATAGAGGAAAAATTAGAGGGTGAACGCTTAAGGGGGGTAAGAAGCCAGCAGAATATGTGAGTGAAGGAATGGGCCTCCAGGTAGAGAAAACCCAGGATGAACACGAGAGGAACTGAGCAAAGACTCCCAGCAAATGTACCTTAGATTTCGTGGGATAAAGGGAAGTTTCAGAGGAGTGCTGTCACTTCCAGAACTGGGCTACAGGAGGGCCATGGGGTTTAAATACAGAATTTAGACTTTATTCTGAAATGGAAAAGGAAAAACATGATTGGTTACAATTATTTTAGAAAGATGATTCTTGGGTTAGAGTATTGTTTGAGAGCTGAAATGTAGGTAAAGACATAAAAGTTGATGACCAAACTAAGCTGCATCACAAGCCATGGAAGTAGAAGTATAAAGAGTCATGTGTTGAATAAGAGGTGTTGATAGAGCTGACATTGGTAGGGGATGACTGAGGAGAGAGGCAAAGATGGTTCTGAAGGCCTGGCTGTGGTGTTATTTCAGGATACAGAAAAGTGGTTTCAACATATGCACTATAAAGACATGTTGAGTTGGGAGGTCATCTGGGAGGAGATGTGCTACGAGCTTTTGGAATACATGGCTGAAGGGGTTAGGTTGGTGCCATTATTCAAGTTACAAATGTGTTCATTCAAAATGTGCAGCCTGAGAAGCCAGTAGAATAGAGGACAGAACTCCAGACAGGGAAAATATATGGTGTGGGTGGAAGAACAAATATGCAATGGCTAAAAGTGTGTGGGAGAAACCAAGTACCTGGAAGGAAAACCATGAACAACAAAGGATGAGATTCACCAGGAAGTAGTTACTCTACCAATAGCCCCCAGGCATCGAAGTCTGTCATGGGCTGAGAACAGTCATTCAACTTTGAACAATTTTCAAAAGTCAACATTGGTGATGGCAATTTCAATGAAATAAAGTTAAGGAATAAATTTTGAAAATCTTCATAAAAGCCTTGGTCAGGTCAAACTTAACTTCTGGAAGGCTACTTTTATACCTTTCTCATCACTTTTTGAAGACAATACTTTGAAATATTCGTTCGTTCATGGGAAGAAAGAAAAATCTTTGTCACACTGCCACTGATTCATGTTTGAAAGGTAGAATAAGATGAAAATATTGTTCCTGTCTTCAGATCCTTATGTCAAGTGGTCCATTGAAACCAAGAAGGGACGTACTCAAACAGGCAGCTGTTAGAGTACCGAAGCCCAGCCTTGGGTAGATATCTCACCAAGTACAGAGAAGAGACAAGACAATGTTTTCTCTGTAGTCCTTGACTGTTTTAGGTCTTCTACAATTTACTGATGGAGAGGCTGAACTTGTGCTTTGAATAAGTACTTACTAATTTAATTTTTGTCTCTATACCTTTCAAGACCCTACTCAATCTGCCAGTGATTTATGTGAGCGATTATTCTTCACCACTTGTACCCAAATTAATTTATTGTCATTGGTTTTTGAATTTGGTGGTAAAATCATCAGAAGGCCAGCACTTACAGCAGCAGTATCCAAGAGTTCATTTACACGGATGCATTTTCTCAGTAACTACTAAAGTGTTTCATTGCTCTCCTGTGGGGTAACTGAAAAATATCAACTTTTGATGTTAAGAGTCCCCGCATTTGAATGATGGAGGATCACTGTCCCCTGCTTTTTCATTACTATCAAATATTATTCACAATTTTCCTTTCCTGTAACCCCCAGGCACACAGGTTTTTCTAAGCAAAGAGTTTTCTCTTTCCACAATTAATTTGTCTCCTTTTTCATTCCTTTAGAACCAGTGTTGAAGGTATTCATCTGTCCCTATTCCGTTTATTTCTGTGTCTTATTCTATTGTTGATGTCCCACATTTCTCCCTGTGTTGAAAGCTATTTAATAGAGGAAATGTGTATTGTTAAGTTTTAAAATTTTGCAGATGATATCACTTCATGCTTTAACTAGGAATACAATGCTCAGATACATTCCCACATAAAGTCATCCACAAGCAGATACTAAGCAAGAAATGGAGTGTGTTCTATGAGGTGGTTTATAAATTTATGAATATGGCAATTACGGTGGCATATCAACAACAGTGAGAGATGATACAAAGAGGAGAAGAGGAAACCCTGTCTGGGTAACAAGAGACCCACGGCACCTGCACAGTCACACCCAAAGTTGCCACTGAATCACTCTAAACTTATACTTTTAATTTGATTTTGATATCTTCTTCGCTGAGCTTTTCTGTCAACAGGTTTTCCAACAGTGGATGTGCATGAACAAATACAGCTATATTTTCATTGTGAATATGTAAATACACAACCTGGCTTATAGTTAAGGCTTCTTTAACAAAGGCCCATTTTCCACAACTGATGATATCATTGCAAATGAGTAACTGAATAAAATAAACTTCTCTTCTGTGCTAACCGGTGCCCACATGGAAGGGGTGCTTTGTCTAGTTCATTCATGCCGTGATCCTGCCGTCTGGCTTTTCTTCCCAGCAGCACTATTTATTGTTAGGATCTGCACTCAGCATGCATGTGGGTAGGCACTGATTGTGTCACTGAGCAAGAACCTGGTGTAACTAATTGTGTGTGGAGTCAGCTAACATCGGTTCAGAGTCTCTAATAACAGCGGGCCATGGTGATCGTTACTCTTGACTGCTAACTTGCCTGGGTTTAGAACCAGCTAGGAGCCCAAACCCTGGTCTGTCTGTGAGGAGAGAGATGATCCACCATCCGTGCCTGGGATTCACACTGGATACAAAGGTAAAGCAACACTGAACATCTGCCTTCATCTTTCTCCCTGCTGACTGTGGGCATAACAGGACCAGCTGCCTTCCTCTCTGAAACCATACCTTCCCTCTGATAGACTGTGTCCTCTTATGAGACAAAATAAACCTCCACTCCCTTAAGATACTAGTTAGCAATTTACAGCAATGAGAAAGGCAACAATAACAACATTGAATTCATGTCCCTTTCAGTTCTTCTCAGAGGAAAACTGGCTACCAGTTCCTCGAGCATCTCTGCAGCCATTCTGCAGTGTCCCTTTAAATGCACTGCTCGCAAGTGAGGCTTAAAGAGTGCAGTCCACACAAACTTGGCTCACCTCAGTGTTGCCCTTGTGTGTCATTAACAGAATCAGAGGGACTCATAAGGGTGTGACCATTGTTTGGATTTGCCACATATGAATTATATTCTGCAGCATTTGAAAAGTTGCCACCAAATTCAGTACAGAAATTTCTTCTCATTATTTTTCGGGTTAGTGTGGAGGTAAAAATATCTTGATATATAAACATTTTAACATAAAAACAGCTTTTATCTAAAATGAATAAATGTTCTTTTTAATTGCTTTCTTTCCATTGACAGTAAATCTTCTTAAACAATGAAGAGTCTCCAAAAATCCAGACAAAAGAAACAGTGGCCCACAGCAATAACAGCCAAGGGGTCACCATCTTCTATTAATGAAAAAATAGAAAATTAAAACCACAGATGAACACCCACATAAAAACAGTTATTTTTATCAATGTCAGTACCACATTTGCTTAGAAAAGATCTATCACTTCACGGTAAGTCTTAAATATTCAAAACTTTCTTTAATGGAAAAAGTTGCCGTCCAAGGTCTGTCAGCTGCAATAAAGCGGATGAAAATCTGGGCATTCTGACCCATCTACAGAATTACTTCATCTTCATTAGAATACCAAGTTTTATTAACTTTTCTCAATACGGCTCTTTCTGAAAGTCTAACAAACAGGAATCTGTTTTCAGTTTCACAAAACCTTGGATGTTCAATAACAATTCATCTATTATATTTCAAACCTTTCAGGTAGAATAATAGCCAAGAAATGCAGTCAGGCAAATTGGGAAGGAATTCTTAAAAAAAAACAAAACTAATTGAATTTCTTCTAGGACAAAAAGGACATAATGTGTTTAATTCTTGACCATATGTCAAAAAATGAACAGTTCAAGGATGTTACTGGTGTGAGGAGCATGTGATTTTTGAAAGAATTATTCTGCTTCTAATCATGAGGTTAAGGCCTCACTAATAGTTCTATTTTTTGCTTGAATCTGCTATCTAAGATTCGACCAAGTGAGAAATTTATCCTTATATTTCTACCAGCCCCTTGGCTGTTCAAGAGCTGTGCTGAGGGACAAACCTTGCCAACAACAAAAGGGAAATCCTTCCATGAAAAGACACAAGGTCTCACTGCAGCGGGGCCATGCTCCTCTTGTGAGTGGGATGGGAGATAACAGTGACTGAAATTCATTTCTCTCCAGGTACCTGGCTGACTCCGGGAATTTTGTTTTCTTCACTGGTTCTAGAAACTACAGTTGCTCTGAGTACTGTTTTGATTTGTTACATGAGTATGCACATTTGATTTTTATCTTGAACAGATTGATAATTTCAGTTAGGTTTTATTTTTATTTTTTTTATTGAACTGTATATTTTTCTCCTCTCCCCTCCCTTCCTCTCCTGCCCTCTTCTACCCCCTCCCTTGATCCCCATGCTCTTAATTTACTCAGGGGATTTTGTCTTTTTCTACTTCCCATGTAGATTAGATCCATGTATGTCTCTCTCTGGGTCCTCTTTGTTGTCTAGGCTCTCTGAGACTGTGAATTGTAGGCTGGTTATTTTTTTGTTTTATGAGAGAAAAAATTAATAAATGGGACCTCCTGAAACTGAGAAGCTTCTGTAAAGCAAAGGGCATGGCCAATAGGACAAACCAGCAGCCTAAAGAATGGAAAAAGATGTTCACCAACCCCACATCAGACAGAGGGCTGATCTCCAAAATATACAAAAAACTCAAGAAACTGGTCATTAAAAGAACAAATAATCCAATAAAAAATGGGGTACAGACCTAAACAGAAAACTCTCAACAGAGGAATCTAAAGTGGCTGAAAGACACTTAAGGAAATGCTCAACATCCTTAGTCATCAGAGAAATGCAAATCAAAACAACTCTGAGATTCCATCTTACACTTGGAAGAATGACCAAGACAAAAAACACTGATGACAACTTATGCTGGAGAAGTTGTGGGTTAAAGGAAACACATCTACATTGCTGGTGGGAATGCAAGCTCGTACAGCCCCTTTGGATGTAAGTGTGGCAATTTCTCAGAAAATTAAGAAACAACCTCCCTCAAGACCCAGGAATACCACTTTTGCTCAATCATATCACAAGGACATGGGCTCAACTAAGTTTACAGCAGCATTATTTATCACAGCCAGAATTTGGAAACTACTTAAATGCCCCTCCACCGAAGAATGGATCAGGAAAATGTGGTACATTTACACAATGGAGTACTACACAGTGGAAAAAAATAACGACATCTTGAAATTTGTGGGCGAATGGATAGAGCTATAAAACATCATATTGAGAGAGATAACCCAGACCCAGAAAGACAAGTATAATATGTACTCACTCATAAGACATAAAGCAAAAAGAAACCAGTTAGGTTTTAGAATGAACTCAACATTGTAAGTAGATGGCTAACATGTTTTTATCTGAATTACTGTATTTGTTCTTTAACGATACACTTATGCTGTTTCTTAACTGTTTCATAGAGATAACTACCAGCCATTCTCAGCATGTTCTCTACTTCTTTTGTATTTCATAGCCTGTGTGAATCTTATGTGTGAGCAGGTATGTTGGGAATTGATCCCAGGGTGTATGCATGCTAACCCAGTGCTCTACCAACCGAACCAAACACACATGTGAGACTTAGACAAGAAGTCTGAATGGCTAAACATATGGAACTGTTTACATGATGAATGGCCTACTGTACAGACTATTTCAACATCCAGCTAGTATCACAAACATAACACCTTTTAATGCATGTTACTGCATACAAATTACCTGGCAATGACTTAGACCATTTGACTACTGAAAGCAGTTGCCTCTCGCCTAGTTGATTGAGACTGGTCAGCAAAGAGCTGGAGGTGTCAGGTTTTGTGTTGTCATGTCCGGCGTAGATCACGTCTGGCTCGATGCTCATGAGCAGGTTGATCAGTGGAGGGACCAGCTGTATTTCTTGATTTGGAGAAAAGTTGATTCTCTGGCCTAGGGTCTGGCTCTCACTAGGAAGGCCCACTGACTGAGGGAGAGCAACACCATCGAGGGCTCTCATAACTCGGACTTTATTGAACTTCTTAAACTTCCGACCTAGGGAGAAGACAAAAGGGAAAGAACACATAGGAATTCATTATACTAACAGCGTTTCACCTTCTTTAAGCCTTTTATCCATTGCACTGTAGATTTTATCACCAATCTGAAAGTGGAAGAAAGCCGGGCAGGCATGGTGACACATAACTGTGATCCCAGCTCTTGAGAGGGGGAAGCAGGAAGACCTCAAATCATTGTTTCGGAACCACACAGGGAGTTCAAAACCAGTCTAGACTATGTAAGACCTTGTCTCAAAGAAAGAGGGGGAGGGGAAAATCTTAGGCATCAGATTTGGGTTAAATAACTATTGGACTCTCTGGGTTAGGAGGAGGGGGACAAGGAGAGGAGGACAACGAGGAGGAGGACAAGGGGCAGTAGAACAAAAAGAAGTAAGACAAGGATGAGGAGGACCAGGAGGAGGAAAAAAAGAAGAGAAGGCAGAAGAAGGAAAGCATTAGACAACTGGGCATAGTAGTACATGATTGCTTCTTGAGTACTTGGGAAGTCAATGAAGGAAAACGATAAAGGTGTGGACATCCTAGACTACAGAGTGATTTCAAGGCCAACTTTGGTAACTTAGTGAGCAAATAAAACATCTCAGAATATAAACTTTAAAGGTATTTGGGATATATGATTTCAAGGCCAACTTTGGTAACTTAGTGAGCAAATAAAACATCTCAGAATATAAACTTGAAAGGTATTTGGGATATAACTCAGTGGGAGAGCTAGATTTTCTTTCCGCTATCAAATATGCAGGGAGACAGACAAATGAATGGACACACACACACACACACGTACATGTGTACATGTGCATGGGAAAAAGGAAAAAAAGAAAAGAAGGAGGAGAAAGAAAGAAGAAGAAGAAGAGAGAGAAGAGGGAAGGAAGAAGAGAAGGAAGGAAAAAATAAAATGGACAAGAAAATAGAATAATATGGGAGTCACCCTGTGATCACATTTTTTTTTTTTTTTTGGTTTTTCGAGACAGGGTTTCTCTGTGGTTTTGGAGCCTGTCCTGGAACTAGCTCTTGTAGACCAGGCTGGTCTCGAACTCACAGAGATCCACCTGCCTTTTTTTTATTGATTTTTATTGAGCTCTGCATTTTTCTCTGCTCCTCTCCTGCCTCTCCCCTCCCCACTTCAACCCTCCCTGAAGGTCCCCATGCTCCCAATTTACTCAGGAGATCTTGTCTTTTTCTACTTCCCATGTAGATTAGATCTATGTAAGTCTCTCTTAGTGTCCTCATTGTTGTCTAAATACTCAGGGATTGTGATCACATTTCTTCTCTAAAAATCCTCATCATACAACCCTCTTGTTTTTCTTTTAAAGCATTTAATTATGCTTTAAAATACAATAACACAAGAAAAATGTAGCACAAAACACCACAGAAAACCCCTTAAACTTTAGTCTCTTTACTGTGACAGCTGCCCTGTTTCCCACTGCAATCCTCAACACTTTACATTTTACTGTAGGGCGCTTTACCCTCTTTCTCTTTTTTTTACACATCCCCTTTCTGGTTTCATCAGTATGTGATGACACTGTGAAATATTGGTATCATTTTGAGAACCACAGAAAGCATTTTACACACTGACTAGATTAAAAAATATCCCTTAATAAAAGCCTCAAATTCCTTCCATGTTGATTAGATATAATATAACTGGAATCAATCAATCACAGTTATGCCCATGGTTCAATCTTTTCATGAGTCAAAGAGTGACCAAATGTTTAACTGGGTCACTCAGATGTCCTAATTAATAGATCAAGTTTTGAATAAATATTAGTATTTGCATTTTAGAGATGAGGTTCATGGAAGTCTAGTGATTTGCAAAGTTTATGAGGTTAATATAGACACAATGTTTCAAACAAAAGCTATGTTCACTTATTATGATTTTTTAACAGTGCCAAGTGTAGGTCCTGGTCCGGAGTATAACAGTGTAGCATAGAACCCGATCACCGCATAACATACAACCTACTTTGAAGGGTCTTTATTTAGAAGGTGAAAGACAGAGAGGATCCTTAAATAAACAGAAAACTCATGCTAAACAGTGGACATACTACAAATGAAATCGATGTAACACAGTGAGTTGAGGGAATATGGCAACTGTAGCTAATACAGTCAGGGGAAGATTTTGACTTGTCTGCACTGAGGGCCTTCTAATTGCCTTTATTTTGAAATCTTCAGACTCACCAGACTCTTTAGGAAAAAAAAATAAGCAATGTATCTAAAGGAGAACTTTGAATACCAGGAAATTACTTTTAAGATTTAAAGAAATTTATAGTATATTAAGAGATATTTTCCTGAAGAACAAAATTGTTAGACTCTTCCTAGCTCTATAATCTACCTCCCGCTATGAGTGTTAGTCTGTTCTAAAAGTACTTAGAAAAGACATAATAACCCTTCCCTCATCGCAGTTATGGTATTATATCATAGTAAAAAATGAACTTTGGGTTGGCCATATCTGTATATGAATCCTGCCATTTTATAAAACTTTTATTACTAGGGTCAATCATTTTACCTATCTGATATTAAGATATTCATTTTAAAATTAGTGTATGCATTTGACAAATAGTTAAGGTAAAATTTGCATATTATATAGCTCATAAGCAATAACAGTCACTTTAATTACTTTTTCTGTTAATCCCTTGTGTGTGCATGCATGCAGGTATGTATGTATGTATGTATACAGGTATGTGTATGGGTCCAAGTATGTGTGTATATATGTTGTTTGTGTGTGTGTATGCATGTGTATGTATTGTGTGTGTTTTTGTGCATGTGGTTTTAGTGTGTGTATAGGCACATGGAAGTCAGAGGTCAAGAAATAGAAGAGAGAATCTCAAGTGCTGCAGATACAATAAGGAAATATACTCATCGGTCAAAGAAAACATTAAATCTAACAAAAGCTTAACATAAAATATCCATGAAATATGAGACACCATGAAAAGGCCAAACCTAAGAATAATAGGGATAGAAGAAGGAGAAGATGCCCAACTCAAAAGCACAGAAAATATATTCAACAGAATCATAAAAGAAAACTCTCCCAAACTAAAGAAAGATATGCCTATCAAGATACAGGAAGCTTACAGAACACCAAATAGACTGGATCAAAAACAAAAGTCCCCTTGCCACATAACAATCAAAACACTAAACATACAGGATAAAGAAAGAATATTAAGAGCTGCAAAAGAAAAAGGCTAAGTAACATATAAAGACAGACCTATCAGAATTGCACCTGATTTCTCAATGGAAACAACGAAAGGCAGAAGGTCCTGATTAAGGGTTATGCTGACATTAAGAGACTATGGATGTCAGACTAGACTACTATACCCAGCAAAACTTTCAATCACTGTAGACAGACAAAACAAGATATTCCATGAGAGAACCATATTTAACCAATACATAACCACAATCCCAGACGTACACAAAGTATTAGAAGGAAAACTCCAACCCAAGGTAGTTGGCTACATCCACAAAAACACAGACAATAGATGATCTCACACCAACAAATCCCAAAGAAGGAAAAAACATAAACAATAACATCACCAACAACATAAACAAAAATAATAGGAAATAGCAATCACTGGTCATTAATATCACTTAATATAAATGGACTCAACTCACCTATAAAAAGAAAGAGGCTAACAGATTGGATAAGAAAACAGAATCCATCTTTTTGTTGCATACAAGAAACACATCTCAATTGCAAAGACAGACATTGCCTCAGAGTAAAGGGTTGGGAAAAAATTCCGATCAAATAGACCTAAGAAACAAGCTGATATAGCTATCCTAACATCTGTCAAAATAGATTTCAAATGAAAATCAATCAAAAGAGACGAAGAAGGATGTTTCACATTACTCACAGGAAAAATCCATCAAGAGTAAATCTCAATACTGAACATCTATTCCACAAATACAAGGGCACCCTCACATAAAAGAAATACTACTAAAGCTTAACACACACATTAAACCCCACACACTAATAGTGGGAGACTTCAACACCCCGCTCTCACCACTGGACAGGTTTGCCAGACAGAAAATTAGCAGAGAAATAAGGGAACTAACAGATGTTACGAATCAAAAGGACTTAATAGGCATCTATAGAACATTACATGTAAACATAAAAGAATATACCTACTACTCAGCACCTCATGGAACCATCTCAAAAACTGATGACATACTAGGTAACAAAAAAACTTCAACAGATACAAAAAATCAGAATAACTCCATTTATCTTGTTAGATCACCATGGCTTAAAACTAGAAATGAACGGCAGCATTTATTTCAGAAAGCCCACAAAACACATGGAAATTAAACAATGTTCACCTGAATCACCAATGAGTCAAGGAAGAAATTGAAGACTTCCTAAAATTTAATGAAAATGATCACACAACATACCCAAATTTATAGGACACAATGAAAGCAGTGTTAAGAGAAAAGTTCATAGCACTAAATGCCTACATAAAGAAGCTGGAAACCCCACACTTGTGAGTTAACAGCACGCCTGAAAACTCTAGAACAAAAAAAAAACTCACCCAGGAGGATTAGACTGTAGGAAATAATCAAATTGAAAGCTGAAATCAATAAAATATAAACAAAGAAAGCAATACTAAGAATCACTGAGATAAAGAGTTGGTTCTTAGAGAAAATCAACAAAACAGACAAATGTTTATCCAAACTAACCCAAAGGCAGAGAGAATATCCAAATTAACAAAATTAGAAATGAAAAGGGGGACATAACAACAGACATGAATGAAATCCAGAGAATCATCAGGTTATATTCGCAAACCCGTACTTCACAAAATTGGAAACCTGAAAGCAAATGAACAATTTTCTAGATAAATATCAGTTACCACAATTAAATCAAGACCAAATAAGCAAATTAAATAGACCTATAACTGCTAAAGAAATGGAAGCAGTCACCTAAAGTCTCCCAACCAAAAAAATACCAAGACCAGAAGGTTTCATTGCAGAATTCTACAAAAATTTTTAAGAAGAATTAATACCAATATTCTTCAAATTGTTCCACACAATAGGAACAGAAGTAAAATTGTCAAATTCTTTTTATGAGGCTAAAATTACCCTGATACCCAAAACATATAAGACATTCTAAGAAAAAAAGTACAACCAATCTCACTAATAAACATTGATGCAAAAATATTCAATAAAATACTAGCAAACTGGATTGAAGAACACATCAGAAAAATCATCCATCATGATCAAGTCGTCTTCATCCCAGAGATGCAGGAATAGTTTAACATATGAAAATCTGTCAGTATAATCTGCCATATAAACAAACAAACAAAAATACATGATCATCTCATTAGACGCTGAAAAAACCTTCGACAAAATGCAACATCCCTTCATGATAAATGTCTTGGAGCAAGCAGGGATACAAGTTGCATACCTAAACATAATAAAGGCTATATACATCAAACTAAATGGAGAGAAATTCAAAGCAATCCCACTGAAATCAGGAACAAGACAAGGTTGTCCACTCTCTCCATATCTATGCAACATAGTTCATGAGGTTCTAGCTAGAGCAATAAGACAACAAAAGGAGATCAAGGAGACACAAATCAAAAAAGAAGTCAAACTCACTATTTGCTGATGATATGATAGTTTACACATGTGACCCCCCCAAAAAATCTACCAAGGGACTTTGATAACTCATAAGCACCTTCAGTAATGTAGCAGGATACAGATTAACTTTAAAAAATCAGTAGCCCACCTGTACACAGAGGAAAAATGGACTGAGAAATAAATCTGAGAAACATCATGGTTCACAATGGCCTCAAATAATATAAAATATCTTTGATTAACTCTAACCAAACAAGTGGAAGAACTTTAAATCTTTGAAGAAAGACCAGAAAATGGAAAGGTCTTCCATGCTCTTGGGTAGGTGGAATTAACATAGTAAAAGTGACAATCTTACAAAAAGCCATCTATAAATTCAATGCAATGCCCATCAAAATCCGAGTAAAATTCTTCACAGGCCTTGAAAGAACAATACTCAACTTCATATGGAAAAGCAAAAAACCCAGATAGTCAAAACAATCCTGTACAATAAAGAAACTTCTGGAATCATCACAATCTCTGACTTCAAACTCTACTACAGAGCTACAGTATTAAAAACAGCCTGGTATTCCCATAAAAACAGACAGGAGGAACAATGGAACTGAATTGAAGACCCAGATACCACTCTACACACCTACGAATACCTGACTTTTGACAAAGAAGCTAAAAATATAAAATGGGGGAAAAAGGGATATTCAGTAAATGGTGCTAGCATAACACTAGATATCGACATGTAGAAGAATGCCAATAGATCCATATCTATCACCATTCACAA
This sequence comes from Microtus pennsylvanicus, assembly GCF_037038515.1. NCBI lineage: Eukaryota > Metazoa > Chordata > Mammalia > Rodentia > Cricetidae > Microtus > Microtus pennsylvanicus. The sequence continues at coordinate 109,724,738 of NC_134581.1, forward strand.
AACTCAAGTTCAAATAGATCAAAGGCCTCAACACAATACCAACTACACTGAACCTCATAGAAGACAAAGTGGGAAGTACACTTGAGTGCTATGGAACAGAAGACTTTCTAAATATAACCCCAGCAGCACAGACACTGAGAGCAACAATTGATAAATGGGACCTTCTGAAACGGAGAAGCTTCTGTAAAGCAAAGGATACAGTCAACAGGACAAAACAACAGCCTACAAAATGGGAAGGATCTTCACCAACCTCACATAAGACAGAGGGCTGATCTCCAAAATATACAAAGAACTCAAGAAATTGGTCATCAAAAGAACAAATAGTCCAATAAGAAATGGGGTACAGAGTACGCTTAATAGACAAATCTCATAGGGTTCTGGTAGACACTAGAAGCAGTTCTAGTCAGCAGTGGTAAAGTAGCTCTGAAATGAAGAGTGTTAAGCATAAAGGAAAAGTGAGACTGAAATGCTAAGGGTGGTTTCTGGGTCACACGTGTGGGAGGGTGTAGCAAGCACACCCAGACAGTGATCTGAAGACAACACAAAGCTGAAGAATTCAGGGCAGTGGATGGGGAGCAAGATCAGGGCTCTGGGCTCCTGAAATGTGAGCTGAAAGCCTAGAAAAGGGGCTGCCTCTGAGGGGAAAACTGGGTGAAGGTCAGAGAAAAAGGAGGTAGCCACTATCACAATGATCTTGCATGAAGGGGGGTGTGGCTTCAGTTTTTATTATAATAATTGAATGTCAGAACAGTCCTCTCCGCTTCTGACCTGAATTCAGATTGGAAGGATTCTCAAGGCAAAGTGTAGCGGTGAAGCATTGAGGAAAATGCCAAAGAAATAAGAAAACTTTTACTATACAATGCATGGTCCTCAGCCAGGGCATCGTTTCCCTACAGGAAGAGAAGTGCGGTTGACCTGCGTGTGAAGGAGAGGTGCAGGGAGTGGGCCAGAAACTGTTTCCTCACACAACTTAAGAAAACTGAGTGTATGACTCCCTACAAAAGCAAAATAACAACACGTGTAGCTACAAAAAACTTTCTAGCAAGCATTACTTATTCATTTAATTTGTAACATATTTGCTTAATTATTCCTCCATGTAAAGATTTTCTTATTTTTGACGAACATTTTTCCATAAATGTAAATGAACTGTATTCCTTTCTGAGTGTGTGTGTGTGTGTGTGTGTGTGTGTGTGTGTGAGAGAGAGAGAGAGAGAGAGAGAGAGAGAGAGAGAGAGAGGAGAGAGAGAGAGAGAGAGAGACGGGGGAGGGAGAGAGTCATGAGTCATTATACAGAAATGCATTCTAAAGGCAAGAAGTCAGACATACGAAACCCTTCTGAGAAGTTATATCACCATCCTTAGGGGTGGAACTATCTTCCTACTTAGTGATGCACAGCAATGTACTAAATGTAAAAGTTCACTGTGACCTGTGAAAAGCCAGGGAAGTGATTCATAACATCAAGAATCCCAGGCACTGGAAAGACCAAAGAACTTTAACATCATTCTTAGGATGAGAACAGTCACTGGAGCAGATAGGAACAAACAGTCTATTAACAGAATCTCTGTCTTGACATGTCAAAACCATATTTCTTCTGACATTCCCCATAGGATATTATTGAATCTTGAACAAGAATTGCCTCTCATATTTCACCTTTATTCCAAAGGTTTGTATATGAAAGGAGAAATCTTAGGAAGAAGGGACAAATGTAACTGACGAAAGACAGGGAGAGAAAGGGGGAGGAGAAGAAGGAAGAAACGAAAGAAGCCTGGAGGGAAAGAGGAGAGTGCCAGGTCCTTCTTCAGCAGTGTGTAAGAAGTAATTACTTCCATAGTATTCTCCTCTTAATGTGGAGGAAGCCAGCTCTGAACTACCCTGATGTCAGTCAGAAGTAGGCACATCATCCTCAACTCACAAGTACAGCCTTCTCTACTTGGGAAACTTGAGTTGAATTTAAACTGTGATGGATGACAAGGAATCTAGTCCTTTGCACGAATGACCTTCTTCCTGGGTGACCTGAGCTGGATGATTTGTTCTGCAGATTCCTGTCAATTACTCTCAGAAAGGTTCACTTATATTTGAATCCCATGATCCTGAAGTGTACTGACCACTTCTTTCTGATAATTCTGTATACATTCACTTATGATATAATTAGGGAGGCTATTGTTGTATTTTTGTTCTTAGTAGTGTTCTTAGGCCACCACTAGATTTCTATGATTTTTTTTAAATATACAGTCCTGAAATATACTGAGTTTTTTAATCCCAAAATTTCTTCTCTAAAAATGTTTGATGCCTGCTACTGGAAACCTAGCTAACTACTCAGTACTAGTAAAATCCTGGTTATTGAAAGAGATTCTACAACCACCAATTTATTATACCAGTGTAATACCTAACAGCAGTCTGTAAACATTTATCTTTACGGCCACAGTTAGGTGTACTCTTTGCCCATCACCAAGGAAACTTCTCTCTGCAACAGACAGAGAACATTTCAGAAGACCTCAGCCAACCACAGTGCAGAGGAGCCCAGCCTCAGTGGCTACATCTACAAAACATTCCCACACCTAAGGCTCAAGGAGCATTGCAGAAGAAAGAACAGAAAGACTGTGAGAGTCAGAGGATCAGGGAGTTTGCTGTGAGACTGTGTCTCCTAGTGACGTCAGATGCTACACCCATAAAGTCCCATCAACATGACTGCATGAACGTGAGTTGAACAAAGATGACAATAACGAACTTGACAACTGGATGTGGAATATCTCACAAGGCCTCAACTATATGCAAAGAACTTTAGACAACTGAAGGAAGCTGGGAGTGGGGAGAGGTGGTCTTTCACAGGGAAGAGCACACTGATTGTCTGGTATCAAATGGTCATCCCTTAAAACATACAGACAAGTAACACTATTTAAACTCAACAGATTATACTTGGAAAGATATATGTATATACAAATACGTATATGGATGCAATAACAATTACTGAAAAAAGGAGACCATGAATTTAAAAAAAAAAGTATGGAGGAGACTTTAAGAAAGGACAGGGAAAAGAGAAACATTATAATTAAAACACAAACTCAAAAACAAACAACAAACCAAAAACGCTGTATTAGGTTAGTCCACATTATGAGATTGAATTATTCTAAAGACAATATATTGTTTTGAAAGATAAACTAAGTTGAAACAATTTCAATCAGTGGTGGTTTGGAATATTGTTGAAAATATCTTTTTTTTAAAGAGGAAAGATAGTATATACTTAATTATTTCTGGGGTAAAGACAGAGTAAGCAGTGGAGACTCCTAAGGCAAACATACTTTAAATACCACCTTAAAGAATTAATCTCTGTCTTTATTCTACATAAACTTATTGAGTTTCTGCATTAGATACTACACAACAAAGGTCTTACTCTTTCATTAACATCCCCCAAAAGGCTATATGTTTGTTTTGGCCACTTTGCATCTTTATATTAAGAAAATGGAGAACCAACTTGCATGCCAGTTCTCATTTATATTTATTGTCACATTTTAAATATCAATAGTTTCCCTTCATTCTCAAAAGACCATTACACATAAAAGTAGTTTACTGATGGAGGTACACTCTTCAAAGTGATTAACTTCTCTAATATTTCAGAAGGTCTGGGACACAGTGTGGAGTCAGTGACAGGCAACCAGAAGTACTGACAAGGAAGCTTGGCCAGCAAGCTCCTAGCTCAAGATGCTTCTCTAACCCTTGAGGCTGCAGCCGTAGAACAAGTTTTACCCACAAACAGAAGATATATAAAGAAATCTGAAGCAACTGCAACGGGTTTTCTCCAAGTTGACCTTGCTGCTATCCATGGTCTGGAGCTACTTTCGTATACAACCATGGCACAGAATCCTTCCTTTCCCCGTGCTGAACTAAAGATAAAATATAAGTCAGAGTTCATGAGCAGTGAAGAGAAAGAAGGCAGGCAGAAGCAAATCACATGCAGACACAGATGAAGGTGACCCAGAACACAGGGGTGGTGGAGACAACTGAGGAGAGAGAAAGAATTTCAGGGATGAAAGACTCAACTGAGTGTGAAAAGTGGGTTTATTCATAGGCAGACCAAGGATAATTTGTTTGAGAAGATCACTTCTATACTGTCTTTTGAATGGAAAGATTCTTGATGTTCCAAGATGGCTCCTAAGCTTCACTTCTTCCCATTCCACTGACTTATGTTCTAGAAATATCCTCGCCAAGATGTGTAGCATTATCCTTTTTCAGATATATACTATTTCCTTTATACACACCATCCCCCCTTTTCTCTTATAAAGAGTTCACACTCTGGGGCTCTTCTTCAATACTTGGGCCATATCTTTCAGACTTCACCCTCTCCTTATCCTTCTTAGCATAACACGGTGTGGCACAGGGGTTGAGCATGCTGCCTTCCTGTAGAGGTAGGGCAAATGGGAGTAGAGAAAGCTACATGAAGCCTAGCATGTAAAGGAAACCCATTTGTAGAGGAAGACCACATTTACCTGGCCTCACTGACTAGAGGAGCTCTGAAAGATGCCAGGCACTCTAGCAAGTGGTTCACAGAAGGCCCAGGAGGATTTTACTTCCCTTCACTCCCCACTTTACAATCTCTTGAAACCAGATCACACAAAGGCTGTGGTATACTCCTGGCTTCTCTACATCTTCCTCTGGTGGACTCTGCCCCATGCTCTCCAGACTCAGACCTGTACTTTTTCCATTCCATTTTCTTGGTAGAGATTAGACAGTTCTGAAAGTAGGATCAGCAAGGACAACACTAAGCAGGGTGTGTAACACACTCCACAAACCATATTGGTCTGATCCATTCATTCTCCGGAGGAGTGAAAACCACTTCTGCTACAGAAGCTGTTTAGGGCAGTACCTTGAATGTATGTTTAAGCTGTTAGGAACGTATTCATTCTGCTTTAGGAAAGCTACCACCATCAAACTCATTGTTTCAGAAAGAGCTAAGTCAGATAAAGATGTGGACTGGAGCGAGGCTCAGGGACAAGCTGTCTTCCTGATATGCATGCATCTATCCACCTGTTCAACGTTGTTCACAAAATCTTTGTCCTCTGGTATGTGTCACTTACCCCACTGCAGAATACAATCCCCAGAGGGCTGGAGTTTGTGAGACAGTGCCTGTTCGAGCCCCAGAGAGAGTGCCAAGGGGGCTTGCCTGGCATCACAAAAGAGGGAGAAAGGGGAGTGAAGGAAGAAAGATGCCAGAAGATGGAAGGATCTAAGATAAAACAGTGATAACATAAAATTGTGAAAATAGAGTGGTTATCATGGAGCTGTTAGGGTATGGCTTGAATAATGGAAAACTAACAAGATGCTTGTATAGAGAGGACACGAAAAGATTATACAAGCTTGGATACCAGGGCAGAGGCTGGAACATTGAGATAGCATGAGACTCCCTAGGTTAGACCCCACAGCATCACACATACTCTGAAGATTCTGCCCAGAATGCCATTTATAATCTGTGGCCAAAGGCAAGAATATTTCAAAGGCATTTAAGAGAGAATTCCAGGTTAAAGTTCCTGATAGATGGGTCTAGTGGATGCCCCTATACCCATTAGTATGTGGGCAGTGTAAACTGGTCTCAGTGAATTATCTTAAAGGAGAGAGAGAGAGAGAACACAACGTTGGGTAAGGTGAGGGGTAGATCTAGGAAATGTTGGGGGAGGAGTAGTAGTTAAATAGGAACAAAATCCACTATGAACTTCTCAAAGAATTGATTGATAAAAATGTTATAATCCTGATGAAAGAAGATCATTACATCAGAGATCCTACTGTTCTTTAAGACAACCATGAAATAGAAAAAGCAGTGCTGGAGCCAGGAAGGGGTCACAGCATCTCCAAGCCCTTTTTGTAGCAAGATGAGTAACTTGTGAGAAAGTGTGGGAGGTCTCAAAGACTTGTAAGAAAAAAGTTGGAAAGGGAAGAGGAAGAACGTGAGGCTCAGGGCTTGAGAAGTACTGAAGGTGGGTGTACTGATGTAGTCATGGCCTCTAAGTACTTCCCCAGCCAGGCATTGTATGGATACACTTGAGACTTGGGCGTTGACCTGGAGAAAATAGCCTCTAATCACAAAACCATAAAATACTAGGAATGCGGCAACTCAGTGAATTATTGCAGCTCAGCAAAGTGGCCAGTATGTTGAATGGGTGTTAATTTTGCCCAAGAACACTGGCAAAATTTTTAGGGAGGAAATAACACTTGGGTGAGGTTTTAAATTTGAAGAATATTGGTCTAAAAATAACATATCCCAAAGGAAGAAATGTGGAACATTGAGGGAACACAAGCAAGCTTGCTTTAGGCAGCTCCAGGAAGAAGAAAACTTTTTAATCTCAAGGTGTAATACATGCTTCATTGTGCTCTTGACAGGTTTTAGCTATATACAAAACTGATTCGTAGACATTCTTGTGAAAGGCATGACTATCCCCCTCCCTGTGGAATGACACTGGGTTTATCAGCTACATTCCACGGTAGGCCCTGTGCTCAGGAGAAGTCAGCCAACACAAACTGGATCCCACAGGATTTTATTCTTAGAGAGAGAAAGGGGTAGAAGTTGTGTGGGTAGGAGTTGAGGGTAAGTCTAGGAAGTGTCGTAGAGGGATGGATATGATCAAAGCACATGAAATTTTCAAAAAATAAGCTCATTATTATTTTAAAGACTGGCACTAAAATGTTTGTGTGTATGTGTGTGAGAGCAAGTGTGTGTGAAAGAGTGTACATGCATTCGTGTGCGTGTGGTTGTGGAGGCCAGAGGACAACCATGGGTGTCATTCCTCTGTCTTTTCTTGTAAGAAACTGTCTGCTAACAGTTGTGGAACTTGCCAAGTAGGCTGAACTGGCTAGCCACCGAGCCTCAGTGACATCTGGGTCTTTAAAAAAGGTGGGTTCTGGAGATTAAGCTGAAGTACTTAAATTTATAACACAAGTGTTTTACTGTCTCTCTAGTTCATGACTTTAACACGGTTCGCTCCGTGTGTGTGTGTGTGTGTGTGACACAGGCACACATATGTCATACTGCCCATATGGAGAATAGACTATAACTTTGGGAAGTTGGTTTTCCCCTCCCACCACATGGGCATTTGAACTTGAGTCATTCGGCTTAGCTACTTGCCATCTAACAGGTTCTACTCTACTGCGTTTACTGCTATATTATTACAAGCCAGAGGCAGTCTAATAACAAAAGCACAGACAGGGAGTGACTACTGTATGGCCTTGAAATGGATTCTTAGTCAATGGTGGCAACCTGATTTAGTTTGTTATTTCTTAATCTGCATCTTACAAACTTTCAGAATCAAGTTCTAAATTTAAAGAGATCTCTGATCTTCTATTCTACGGTTTAGGAGACTAATATCCCCAAAATGTTGGTGAATTATTTAAAATCACTTGCAGAGCCTAGACTCCAACCCATACTACCTAAAGAAAGGTCCAGACACTACCATAAAGTCTACCAATATACAACATAGATGGATGGGGGTTCCTTTCCCAACAGAATTTAGCATGCTGGAAGTCTACAGAGTTAGCAGGATTGTATCAAACTGGACTATGAATGATCACCATCAATAAAAGAGAAAAAAACAAGAATAAAGATGAATGAAAAGTTGGGATTCTTCTGACTCAATGTTATAATAGAAATATAAACTACTATACTATTGATGACAATATCAACATTACCTCCAAGGACCATGCCAGCCTGACAGCATTTTCTCAGGCGACAAGCTGGGCAGTTTTTTCTGCGGATTTTATCAACAATGCAGTCATTTCTTCCAGCACACAAATAGTTATGCTGCCCTAAAAAATGAAAAAGTACAGGTTATTCACAAGTTCTAATGACTTCAAGTCAAAGGGTAGACACTGAACATGAAGTTAATGCCCCCCACCTCTTGCTGGCCACCCCTACATCCTGGAAATGAGACATACCTCGCCTGTGACTTCAGGTCCTAAACGAGGTGATGGTAAGTGTTAAAAATATTTAAACAACTCTTTACACCTAAAGAAGGAAGCTGGGATTATCGAATTGAAATCAATATTTATATCAGGAGAGGCAAAGATCTGGGTAATCCAGCATTTATAATCAAGTGGGACAGGGCATTTCTGATAGTTGAGCACACTGGCATAAAGTCACAATTTTAAGGGGTTGACATAACTCACATCACCTGTCTTGTGTCACTCCAGTGGACACCCATAGAATTCTGGGATGGATGCACAAATGGTCTGAATGGTTTTGTAGTATCTGGAAACTCATTCTAAATGATAATCTTTGGAACCAAATGCTGGGCCATCCAAATCACGAAGCAGACACAGCATGACTGAAGGTAGCTACAGGTTAATTTCTATGCAGTTTGTTTGGCTAAAGAAACATAGCAACCATGCAGTCCCAAGAGTCCTCTTAGAGTGATGTATGCATGGAGTCTGGACACTGCTTCTGTAGCACAATGCTTGCTCAGAACTTCCAGCCATTAAGAATGTAAGGGACTTCATTACAGCTGCCATTCCTTTAGGTACATGTTTAGGTTTAAAAAGAAATCAAGAATAAAAGAACTGGCTTTGTAACAACTTTATTGTGGAAATCTATACAGTCTTGAACTTTGAGGTGGCAGCCCGGTACCATGTCTATTGCCTCCACTTTTCTACCAACAATCTTTCCCAGCTTATAATTTGTTTTTAAGAGTGCATCATGCTCAGACATATTTGCTTCCTTATTTTGATGGCTTCTGTGTATAGCATTGTTTCCCATCAGTCCAATATAACATGGTCATTCTGCAAGTCCATAGGAGGGCAGTCTACTAAACTACTCACATACATGCAACAGGAATTAACTGGATGCATGTCACAATAGAAGATACTGTTTAGCTCCCAATTAATGATCAGAGTATCTGCCTCTGTTGAAACCTAGGGAAGAAGTGTATAACACAACATGCTGATAGTTCTTTCTCCTAGGGAAATCTATCATCTACTTCTGAATGAGATAAGATGGGAGGATGTAGAAACATATATTATAATATACCTTGATGTGGGAGTATCATATATCAATCTGTTGATTTTATTGGTTAAGCAATAAAGAAACTGTTTGGCCCTCATAGGTTAAAACATAGGTGGGAGGAGTAAACAGAACAGAATGCTGGGAGGAAGTGGAAGTGAGCTCAGACTCGACAGCTCTGCTCTCTGGAGCAGAGACGCCATGCTCCCCTCTCCTGGGCGGATGCGATAGCTCTGCTCTCTGGGACACACGCAATGAAGCTCCGACCCAGGATGGACATAGGCTAGAATCTTCCTGGTAAGCGCACCTTGGGATGCTACACACCTTATTAGAAATGGGCTAGTCCAGGTGCGAGAATTAGCCTAGAAGAGGCTAGATAGAAATGGGCCAAGCAGTGTTTAAAAGAATACAGTGTCCGTGTAATTATTTCGGAGTATAAGCTAGCCAGGCAGCCGGGGTGCTGGGGACGCAGCCCCGCCGCTCATATTACAACAATACCTTCTCTTTGTGTGCATTTTTGTGTATGGGTGGATGTGAGTGCGTGTCTTTGTATGTTTGTGTGTGCATGTGTGTGCTCCCACAGGTGTGTACAGGGTGTGACTATGCAGGTCTGCATGTATGTGTGCAGCTGTGTAGGTGTGGAGGCTAGAAGTCAACCTCTAGTGTTATTCTATAGGAGCTGTCCACCTCATTTTTGAGAAATGATTTCTTACTTGGATCTGGGCTTACCAATTAGGCTATGTTGGCTGGTCATAGAGCCCCTGGAATCCACACAGCTCTGCCCTCCTCACTGAGATGAGAGGCACACACCCCATACATGGCCAAGGCTTCATGCTTATGCAGCAGCACTTTTCAGCCAAATTATCCCCGTCCCCTCTTTTCTTTCAAATTATTTATGCCCTTTTATGTTCAGAGTCTCATCATCTCATATGCCAAGTGTCCCTGTCTTATCAGTAACTCTCTATGCTTCTGTGACCACCTCCCCTCCTCTGACTCATCCTTCAAGGCTCTACTTATTCTTCCCCTACTGGTCTAACCTGGCTAATTTCAGAAAACCTTACATACTTTTCTGTGGACCAATTGCTCATTTCATAAAGTCTGCATGCCTGTTTTTCCCAGTAGAAGCTGGCCTTTTAAAACTTTAGCATTTCTGTATAATAAGAATTTGATAAACATTGGTTGGATAAATATATCTATCTTAATGCTTATTTTTCACTTATGGCCATTTGAATATAGTCATACACAGCAATAAGACCTAAAAAGTTTTATGTATTATCAGGCAATACATAAATACAGAAAATAAAAGCAATCATTTTTATCCCCTTCAAGAATTTTCATTATATAACATTTTTATAAAGAATCCATTGCCTTTTATATCATGCCTTTTATCATGAATTAGATTTATAAGGCAGCAAGCTTCTCTTTGTGGTGTGTGTGTGTGTTCATCAGTGGGTGGATGGATAGGAACAGGGGTGTTGAAGTGAGAGACAGCTCTGGGTTTTCATGTACCTCTTCACTCTTTTTCCCACAATTGATTATGTGTTTATTTCTTCCACATCTTAAAAACTCTATCTACATAGAGAATAGTAGATATCTAAAACATTTTTTATCATGATAAATTTTTTATTATATTTTTGATTATTTAAAACAACTTTTAAATTTAAATATATTTTGATCACAGTTTCTTCTTTCCCAAGTAAGTCCTTCCAGATCCTCTCCCTCTCCAAAATCACCCAACTTTAAGTTCTTTCTCAAAAAACAAACAAAAATCCGATACAACAAAACCACCCAAACTAAGAAAACGAAACATAGACATACCCTAAAGACAAAAGAAAAGAAAACATCAGACTGTAACAAAATAGAAGCACATACACAAAAACTGTGTCCATTATATTTTTGTCAGCTACTACTAGACATAAGCCTGTCCTGGAGTGGTTGATATACTGTCATTCTACTGGAGAAAACTCATTGCTCCTCTCCCAGCAGGGATAAGTGACAGTTCAGTTGTTAATAGTTATCCTAGTGGTAACGATTCATTCAAAAATATGACAAAATAAAATATAATAACATAAAACAAAAGCCATCACACCAAAGTTGGACAGGACGAACCAACAGAAGGAGAAGATCACAAGAGAAGGCACTAGAATCAGAGACACAGAGAATCTTCGCACACATAGCAAGTGAGAGGGAATAGGGAAGAGACACTAAAATCAAGGGAATTTGAAGGATAGTACAAACACCTAATACAAAAGAAACTTCCTAAAGTATATACATATATAAAACTGATCTAAATAAAATTTACAAATAATGGGGGAGACAGAATCCCCATTGGCTATCCTTGTCACCCAGTGATACTTCCAATACTGGGATTGAGTTATATTTAATTAAATTGTTGGCCAAAGGGGCCCATGGGAATCTCCAAACGATCCAAGCTGTTGCCAAAACCATAGGGTTGTTCTTCACAAACTGACAGAAAGGCCCCATTGCTGAAGACAACACCTGTATTGATGTCCAGCTGGTGCCTACATAGAGCTCCACCCATATGTCCCAGCTGCTTTGTTACAGGAAGGTATTCTACATTCTATCAAAAGAATAACATAAACCCTTTTTGTATGAGGATATATACACTAAGGCAATGGTGGCACAAATCTTGTAGGAGTAACCAACCAATAACTTATTTGACTTAAGGCCCACTCTACCAGATGTAGTCCATACCCAACACTGATCGGGTGATCAAGAACTGAAAGTAGATAGCTCAGGAACTTAGGGGAAAACCAAATACTACTGATCTAGAAAAAGAAAAATTAAATGTGGTAATAAAATGGTTCTTAATGACATTCTGCTATCCTCACAGAACAGTGCTTGTTTAGCCATCACAGGGAAGCCTCTTCCTGCAGCAGATGAAACAAATGTAGACACCGGCAGTCAGGCATTACACGGAGGAGAGACCTTTGAACACTCAGCTCTAAATGGGATGTCTCCATCAATTACCACTCACTCTCAGAGCTCATGCAAGAGGAGGCAGTAAGAGTGTAAAAGTCAGAAGGAAAGAAGGACCCCAGGGGAAGAAGGCCCCCTGAATAACAGAGACTGAAGCAGTGTGCATGGCCCGCACCAGGTCCTCTGCATGTATGCTGTAACCTTCCACTCTTTATTCAAGATGGATTTTCTGACTGACCTAGAACTTTTGCAAGTAGAAGTGTCTGGCCAACGACTATCTCTATCTATGTATTGTATGAGTAAATTCTTTTTTTTAACTTTGATGATGTTTTCATTTAATGGAATAAGTCCAAACTGTTATTTCGAACATGAAGCCATCACACAAATTTCAGTGAGATATTTTGCATCGTTTCTTACTAACTCTTTAGTGGCGTGCGTGTGTGACATTTACGCTACGTTTCAACTTTTGGACAAGCCTTATTCTCAATGTTCAACAGGCAGGAGGGGCTGGACAGTGCAGAAGTGGGCGCCTTGTGTTTTGTGAGCAAAGAGCAAATACTGATTCTAAAACATGTCGTTTCTTGACCCAGATGACCACCATTCCTTGATCAAAAGAAAACTCTCAGTGGATGATACTCTACTTGCTGTTCTCGGTTCTCCAGGGATACCTGTTGCATATCTGTCTGCAAATGCCGAGAAAAAGAGAGTGAGCACACTGCCAGCAAACCTGATGAAAAACATCCTGGGAAGAGATGTTTAGAGTTTGTGCTTTGCCCAGACATGGGAATGCTTGAGATTTTTTTTTTTATACTGTACACAGTCAAAGCTTGGGTGTTTTCTGCTAGCGGAACTGTCCCTAGTTTATGTGGCTGAAATAAACCGTCATCTGAATTTGGTTTCCGTTTCCAGGATGATTTGCCAAATCCTGGCTCTGGTTCAGGCCCGTGGCAGGGTCTGGGTTTGCAGGAGTAAACAAGATGACGCAGTCTCCACTCTTGGGAGGCTTGGGGATTCTAGATGAGCAGGTCCAGAACTGTGACAAAGCCGTTTGATGACTCTTCTGACAGGAGAGGAGGCACGAGGGACCTGCAGTCAAGGTTAGAGAAGGCTGGAGGGAGGATGGAAGCTAAGCCAAAGGCGAACAGGAGAGAACTAAGGGAAGAAGGACATGAGGAATCCCATAGAACTTAGTCCAGGCGGAAGCCGATGCCAGAGGGATGAAGGGGGCATTCAAAAAAGCAAAACATAGTCTCTGCAACTAAATCACAACATAAGCAGGCACTTTAGAGGAAGAGACCAAAGAGATGGGGAAAGAAACCTGAGTTTTGATAGACATGCACAGATAAGGGAACTTTAGGGGCCTCTTTCTACGTTCAGGTGGAATTTGGGAATCTTCACTTTAACAACCTCCCTGACATAGAAGCGCCTTGACATAGAACAACACTGGCAAACTATTTTAAAGGTACCTTGTTGCGGAGGTCCTCCCACTCCTCCAGCCTATCGCCGCTGAGATACCAGCCCCTTGGGGCGTGGTCTCTCTCCCTTTAAAAAAGCGGCCACTTCCCTCTCCTCTCTCTCTTCACTTCCTGCTCTGCCGGCGATTAGACTCCTGGTTGCGTTGCGTAGAGGGCAGTTGCCTGGGACAGTGATCTGTAAGTTTTTCCCCTTTAAATAAATATCACCCTATTAATCATAATCCCAAATTGGTGTGGCATTGTTTGTGACTTACGCCTTCATTTTGGCACCCAACGTTTGGTTTTAGAACCTCTCCCGGCTCGCAGCCGCGAGTTCGGCTTGGCGGCCGCAAGTTCGGCTTGGCGGCCGCAAGTTCGGCTTGGCGGGAGCCCTTGCTTCCTCAGCCGCTGCCTGTGCCTTGCAACGGCAGCCTTGGCCTCCCGTGGTTTGCTCTTTTCTGAGTTGTTTTTAAATCTCCCTTGCAAGCACAGCTCTTAAAGTGGCGCGAACCAGAGCACGCGGTTGCTGAAAGCTGCAACCCCACAGGGTGACTCTGTCACGTGGAGGCATAAGCAGCTTCCAGATTGCTCTTCTCTACCCCTGGATTCTGGGTTTCTGGTTCCATCTCTGGAATTGATTTAATTACATTTACTTTGTTGAGAAACTTGCGTTTTCCAGTTTTTAACATCTACTAAGGCACTGAAACAGGACCATGTTTTCATCGCGATTCTGCAACAGCGCCACCTGCTGGACAATAGGTAATATGGCAATTTTCGTTTCTAACGCAAATTTTACTGCTTTGTTTTCACTAATACAATGGATTAGTAATTTTGTATTTACTAATACAATGAATTACATCATACAAGGTCTATATGATTATGGGAATACCTTAATTTGCTTGTTACTAGGCTTCAGTTTTCTTTTCCATATTCTATCATTAAGGAAGAATATGGCACTCCTAAGAATGATAGAATCTTTACGAACTAATAATGAACAACTAATTGACAGGATTAAAATTATTGAAAATCAGAGGTTATCTGAACAAGTGGATACTATGACAGACAAAATTGATTCCATATCCAAGGGTATTAGAAAGTTACCTGAAAGGGTTCGGGCTATTGAATTTGACCTTCAGAGTTTATCACAAAGTTTTGATAAGGTAACAGACAGAATGTACCTCCAAGATGGGAATCTACATGATATACAAGAAAAGTCTAAGGAGGACATGTTATCTTTGAAGGAAAAAATTAAAGCTTTGGAATCACAGGTGCAGAATGGGGACCAAAAAATTGATACCTCAGTGAAATCACTGGAAATATATACAGGTCAAGAGATTCAGGATTTAAGAGAGACAATGATAAAAAGGTTTGAAAAGATTGGTGAAATTATTGCAGCTGGTGAACAGAGTAAGGAGGCACAAGGACAGGATACAATGCCTCCACCAGCTATTAGAACTGGCTTACCCAGGGTTCTAGCGACATACCCTATACTTGATTCTGACAAAGCGTCAACTTCTAAAGGCTCAAAGGGAGTCAGAGAAGCTAGATGGACACCAATAGCAATGAATGATCTGAAAGAAATTAAGCAAGCTGTTGTTAATTTTGGCTTGCACAATGCATATGTAAAGGAAATGATAAAGACTTGGGCTTCTAATGCTAGAGCTATCCCCCATGATTTCCATCAGTTAGTGTCTGCAGTTTTAGATAAGGGACCTTCCTTGATGTTTGGAATTTATTTCAGAGAAGAATCCAAACATATGGAACAGCAAGGAAGAGCAAAAGGTATTGAGGTTTCCCAAGATCAAATTCTTGGTGCAGGAGAATATGCTGATCCACAGGTCCAAGCTCTTTATGACGATGAAGTACTGTGTCTATGTCACCAAGCAGCTTTAAATGCTTTGAATAGGATACAAGATCCAGCAAAAAGGGTTGAATCATATACCAGAATTAGGCAGGGACAGAGAGAACCCTTTATTGACTTTTTGCAAAGATTGATTAAGGCTCTGGACATAGGGGTAACAGACCCAGAATCTAGACGAATACTTCTTGAATCTCTAGCTTTTGAGAATGCAAACATAGAATGCAAAAAGATAATTGGGCCTTTAAAGTCTAGATCAGCACCTATGGATGAATGGATTCAGCATACGATGAATGTTGAGACGTTTAGCTATAATGATGAATCTTGGGTAGGAGAAGTGATTTCCAAAGCAATGAGGAGACATCAAACTGCCAGGTGTTTTAATTGTGGTAAATTAGGACATTTACAAAGGGATTGCAGGCAAAGAATCTCTAGGAATAATATCTCTTCTGGGAATGACAAAAATAGGAGACCTCGGCCTTCAGGTATATGTAGGAGATGTGGTAAAGGCAGGCATTGGTCCAACGAATGTAGGTCAACAACAGATAGACGGGGCAATCCGATATCATCGGGAAACTCCATGGGGGGCCTCTCGCAGGCCCCCAAGCCAACAGTGGCCCAGTCATTCCCAGTCACAGTGGAGAACGTGCCTCACCAAGAAAATTAAAAGCTCCAATTTCTGCTGTAAAAAGTAATACTGGTCTAAATGATGAATTACGTGTGGAGGATGAGTCAAAAAACCCAGTAGGACAGAGTAAACGTATATTTTGGCAGACTTCTATTAATGATCAAAGACCAAAGCTAAGAGTCTGTATAAATGGCACTTTTATTGAAGGCTTATTAGACACAGGTGCGGATGTAAGTATCATTACCCCAGAATCTTGGCATCCGAATTGGCCTCTTCAAGAGGTAGATGTTCAGTTCCTAGGAATTGGAACCCTATCTCGTGTAAAACAAAGCACAAGATGGGTTGAATGCATAGGGCCCGAAGGGCAAATAGGAAGACTAAGGCCATATATAGCCAATATTGCCATAAATTTATGGGGCCGTGACCTGCTACAGCAATGGAATACCCAGATTAACATTCCTGTATTTCCAGGAATTCATAATTCGGGGAAGGATATGATGAGGTATTATGGAAAAAGGTCACCAGCCATTCAGGCTATACAAGAACATACAGCAAATACCAAACCTTTAGAGGTACCAACAGCCCTACCTTTAAAATGGCTAACTGAGAAGCCAATATGGATCAAACAGTGGCCTCTAGCTGAAGATAAACTACAGGCATTGGAACAGCTGGTGCAAGAGCAACTAGATGCTCACCATATTGAAGAATCAACCAGCCCTTGGAATTCTCCTGTGTTTGTTGTAAAAAAGAAATCTGGTAAATGGAGAATGGTGACAGATCTAAGAGCTGTCAACAAAGTAATTCAACCTATGGGCCCACTACAGTCTGGAATTCCTTTGCCTTCCCTGTTACCAAAAGGATGGCCTCTTATAGTTATTGATTTGAAAGATTGTTTTTTTACTATACCGTTACAAGAAAAGGATAGAGAAAAATTTGCCTTCACAGTGCCTACTTATAATAATTCTCAGCCTAATGAGAGATATCAGGGACTATCCTCCCACAGGGTATGCTCAATAGTCCTACACTGTGCCAATATTTTGTAAGTAAGCCATTGGAAATAATTCGTAAACAATTCCCCAAATCCATCATTTATCATTACATGGATGACATCTTGTTATCTGATTCAAATAAAGATACTTTAGAAAGGATGTTTGAAGAAGTAAAGAAAGTCTTGCCTAGGTGGGGATTACAAATTGCCCCTGAAAAGATTCAAAGAGGAAACTCTATTAATTACCTAGGTTACAGAATAGGGTTAGAGAAAATTAAAACGCAAAAGGCACAAATTAGGAGAGACCGCTTAAAGACTCTTAATGACTTCCAACGATTGTTAGGAGACATTTCCAGTCTACGACCAGCTGTTGGGATAACACCTGATCTAGTAGTTCATTTAAACAAAACCTTAGATGGTGATAAAGATTTGAATAGTCCAAGAGAACTGACAGCTGAAGCAGAAAAGGAACTGACAATGATTGAGGAAAAATTACAGGAGGCACATGTGGATAGGGTGAACCCAAATCTTAGCTGCATCCTAGTCATATTGCCTTCCAGAATTTCTCCTACAGGGATTCTAATGCAGAGGGAAGATATTATTTTAGAGTGGATATTTATACCTAATAAACCAAGTAAAAAATTAAAAACTTATGTGGAAAAAGTCTCTGAATTAATTATAAAAGGTAAGCTGAGACTTCGTCAACTAGCAGGTATAGACCCAGCAGAAATTATAGTGCCTTTTACTACTGAAGAAATAAAAAAGTTATGGGAAGACAATGAACCGTGGCAAAGAGCTTGTGCTAATTTTTTGGGAGAAATTAATAGCAACTATCCCAAAAGTGGTAGACTTAACCTCATAAAAAGAACTTCTTGGATTCTTCCTAGAATTGTACGTGATGCTCCAATAACTGGAGCCCGTACTTTCTATACTGATGCAAATAAATCAGGGAAAGTAGGTTACAAGTCAGATGAATTGAGTAAGGTGGAACAAAGCCCTTATAATTCTGTCCAGAAGGCAGAATTATATGCCATTCTTATGGTGCTAAGGGATTTTAAAGAACCTCTTAATATAGTTACAGATTCACAATATGCAGAAAGAGTTATCTTGCATATTGAGACAGCTGAATTTATACCAGATGACACAGAGTTGACTTCATTGTTTATCCAGGTACAAGACATAATCAGGAACAGGCTTTGTCCGATGTACATAACACACATCCGGTCCCATACAGGTCTGCCTGGTCCTCTAGCCCAAGGCAATGCTGAGATTGATCAATTATTGATTGTAAGTGTGTTGCAGGCCTCAGAATTTCATAAGAAGCATCATGTCAATATTAAAGGCCTAAAGAAAGAATTTTCCATTACTTGGCAACAAGCTAAGGACATTATAAAGAGATGTCCTACTTGTTCTTTCTATAATCAAACACCGTTGCCTGCAGGGAGTAACCCAAAGGGTACTAAGAGAAATGAAATCTGGCAGATGGATGTGTTCCACTTTATGGAATTTGGTAAATTAAAATATGTACACCACACCATAGACACGTATTCAGGTTTTCAATGGGCTACTGCCCTGAGCTCAGAAAAGGCTGATTCAGTAATCACACATTTATTGGAAGTTATGGCCATCATGGGTATACCTGCACAAATAAAGACAGATAATGGTCCAGCATATGTATCTAAGAAAATGAAATGCTTTTTTGATTATTATAATATAAAACACATTACAGGTATACCAAACAATCCTACAGGTCAGGCAGTTATAGAAAGATCAAATCGTACTATAAAGGATATGCTGAACAAACAGAAAGGGACTGAAAATACCCCCAGAAATAGATTACATAATGCTTTATTAACCTTGAATTTTCTTAACACTAATGAGAAAGGAACGACAGCAGCAGAGAGACATTGGATAATGGAAAAGTCTGCTGAACTAAATCAACCGATTTATTTCAAAGATGTGCTGACCTCTCAATGGAAGCCAGGAGATGTGCTACGTTGGGGAAGGGGTTTTGCTCTTGTTTCCACAGGAGAAGAAAAATTGTGGATACCATCAAAATTAATAAAGTTTCGATTTGAAGAGGAGAAACCTCTTGGAAAGGAGAAATGACAACTCATCCACAATGATGATATTCATACAGGTGGTAAGAAAAACATATAGAATGGGGGCAGGGTTCTGTTCTTATCTCCACAGGAAAACACTCATCTTTGAAAAATTCAAGGGACCCTGGATATTTGGATACTGACAGATGGAAAAATACCTGCCCAATAGGAAATATCAAGAACACTGAAAGGGTTGTGTAAGTAATATTAAACCATATTTCTAAATTTATAAAGCTGGTTTTGAAGTTGGACTCTGGCTCAGTCCTTCTCCAATTCCAAGCCTGTTAGTAAGAGAAAAACCCAGAGTTTCTGGAGTTTCTGTCTCATGTCAAGAGCCATGATATGGGACAGAAAGAAATATGAGTTTAGAAAACATCTTTGCTTTTCTTCATATCTATCATACTTTTCATTGAATATATCTATCATGTCTTTCATTGAATATATATATATATATATATATGTCTATATGATTAATGCTTAAGTTTTTCATAATGAACAATGAGTTTTTCCTGAAGTGACATTTGAAGTTTCCAGGAAGAAGATGGGGCCCCATAACAACAACTCCACCTGGTTGATATGACGTCATGATACTGATAGCGCTACAACAAGACCTGCTTTGGGTACCAGCTGCACAAGACAGTTCCAACTTGGTTAGCTGAAATGGTGCACATCTTATACAACATTTTGGCCAGACCTGCACAAAATACTCAGAGACTATTGGCAATTTTAAAAGACATTGATCTTGAAATTTAACCATCATTTTACTTTCACAGGATCCCCCAGAAAGAACGTCGCCTCTATGACAGCTGGAAGTAATTCTAGAGGACGACGTCCCCTCTCCCAGTAAAGTTTGCCCTTGGGTTTAGGGACATCATTTAGGGGTTGATTATAATTAGTATACGATTGAGGGTTGGGGGAGGAATTTTATAAGCTCAGGGATCTTTTTGAAAAAAAAAAGAGGGATGATGGGATAATAGATTTGTAATTGTGAGTTACTGTTGTTAGACAAATATATTGATATAGATTCTTGTATATTGATACAAAGTTAAATTGTATTGACTATTGTATGCATTCATGTTTCTACCTCTGTTTAAAACATTTTTTATGTATTGACATATATTGTATTGTATATATTTACCATATTGCAGTGTACATTTCTACCTCTGATTAAGATACTTATATAATGTTTGTGTATTGATATATATTTACCCACTGCAATGTATATTTGTACATTGTTTATATTTGGAGGTCATTGTCCTCATTTGTTTCACAGTCGTTTATTGTCTTAGTCTTTAAGTTAGATAGATATTGAGAATTATATAGACTAATAGTCATCTAAGTTTGTCATTTATAATTAGACTAATCAGGTTCTTTAGATATATAGAGATTATACTCAGTATAGATAGATAATCTTCAACTTCTTCAAAGAGCTGTAGAAAATGGCCTTTAATCTAACTCAGAGTTTTGTGGTAGTGAGACACAATTGCTCCTGGCAACACCACTCTATTCCCGAGAGAATGTTGAGCACCAAAGAAACTCCACCTGGAGCCTTTCCTTTTGGCAGAACTGGCCTTGGGGCAAAGAAATGCCCATACCTCAACCACTGACAAAGATACAGAGCGTGCATTAATGGATAAAACAGGGCTGTCTTATCCTGCCAAGACAGGGTAAGATAGTTTTGAAAAGTTGCTTGCCTTTGAAAATGGTGTGTCAGTTATGTTAGGCCTTAGCCAAAGTTGGTTGCTTCAACGCTGCTAATGTGACTTTGGGTGATTGCCTAGGTGGCTAGTTGTCTCTGTGATTTGTTGCATGTTTTAGAAGTTGTTTTACTGAACTTCCTAATTACCCAGGTAACATTATTTCCCTTCTCAGATCTTTGATGGGGTTGAAGACTATATAAATGTAGTTACTTTCTCTCATGACTTGGCCAAGTTATTTATTATACAAGACCTAAGCTAGTTAGAATAGGATATTTGTACTTATTGTATATAATTTCATAGTAGGTTTAGAACTCTCTTATTTAAACAGAAGGGGGAGGTGTTGCGGGAGGTCCTCCCACTCCTCCAGCCTATCGCCGCTGAGATACCAGCCCCTTGGGGCGTGGTCTCTCTCCCTTTAAAAAAGCGGCCACTTCCCTCTCCTCTCTCTCTTCACTTTCTGCTCTGCCGGCGATTAGACTCCTGGTTGCGTTGCGTAGAGGGCAGTTGCCTGGGACAGTGATCTGTAAGTTTTTCCCCTTTAAATAAATATCACCCTATTAATCATAATCCCAAATTGGTGTGGCATTGTTTGTGACTTACGCCTTCAGTACCTGAAAAGTTTTCTATCAAAATAAATAATTTGAAAATGCATTTCCAAGCCATAAAAGGACAATGAGAAAATTGGACAAATTTGAACACATTGAGATTGTATGAAAGAACTACTCGATTTTTAAGTGTGTCAAGGTATTGCATTTAAGAGTTTTAAGGATCCTTGTGTTTTAGAGATGCAGACATAAATGCTTATGGATAAAATATGTGATAGCAACATGGCCTGGACAGGAGAAAGGATGGATGGGAGCTAGGAAGTAAAAGACAACTGGTTTGAAATTGGAGCAAAGGCCTCAGCTATACACTCCATTATCCCATTCATTTCCCTCTGTGTCGGAAATCTTAATAAAACAGTGTCTTGACCAGATTTCCATGGCATTTACACATCACACTCACTGTGCAATATCAGCCAAATCCCTAAGATATTACCAGAAAGGATGCTTCATGCTGGAGTGGAATCTTCCAGTCTAGGAACAAAGGCCAGGACAGTAGCTCCTTTGGAGGTAGCCAAGGGCCACCATTTCAAGGGACTGATGATGCTAAGATTGTTAAGATCCCGTGTGTGTATGTGTTCGTGTGTGTATGTGTTTGTTTTTACGTGTGTGTATACGTGTGTGAATGCGTGTGTGTTCGTTTGTCTGTATTTGTTCATGTGTATGAGTAAACTCTTTAAAGGAAAAAAAGACTTGGATGAGAGACTAAGACATGATCTGGGCAGGCTTGAGGAAGTAACAAAAACTGAACTCTTTTTAAAGAGGTTTGCTACTTTAGCCATAAAATAGGTCTAGAAAATGCACCAGGACAAAGACAATGAATTCACAAACATGCCCAAACTTTGAATGAGAAGGTAAATTGTCTAGGACAAAAACCAAAACAATATAGAATCTTGGTTACAATGGGAGGTGAAGCTGTAGGGAGCAGGCAAAAATGCACCTCTGAAGGAACACAACTTTAGTTGGTATACTTAGACAGGTGCTTATGCAGGAGACTCCAGTCACCTTACCAAGCATCCTACAATGGGCAGAACATCCCTCAAAATGAAGAACTATGTGGTCCTGAAATATCTATCTGGAGGATAGCATTGTGAAATCATGATACACATATTTGGCCCTCTCATTTTCTCAAAACATATTTTCTAGTCTGCCCAAGTATTGGTTGCAATAGACACCAGGAACCAGAGTATTCAAGACTAATATTTTCATTCAAAATAACCTGTATCCCTTTGAGAAATTGCTGATGAAGTAGTGGACAGGGAATGGGATGACCTCTAGTAGCAGAGAATTTGACTTTATGGAAGGCCAAGAAAAGTGTACCAAAGTCACACTGGTGCTATGCACTAGAGGTGGTTTGTGCCTTCAAATACTCATGCTAATGTTTAATACCATTAAGAGACAGCAATGAGGTGGGAACAGGCAGAGTGTGTGATTCATAAGAGTGAGTTAATCTGTGAGTGTCATTGATGGTTTAGGAGAATGAGATAACTTATTTATGGGTTATCTCGGGAGAGGGTTTGCTGTAACACCCAGTTTCCGGGCCTCAGGTTAGCTCCTTTTCTCAACATGTACCCTTTACCACCTCAGAACTCAGAAACCAAGAAGGACCTGGGAACATCCCCTCAACTTGGACCAGAACCACGGGCTAGAAATAGATCCCTTTCCTCTGTAACTCATCCCGCCTGTGTATTATGTTGTTAGCAACTGAAAGTGAACTATGACACTGACACAAATTCAAGGGATTAAAACACACTGGATGTACAAACATCATAAAAGTATAAAAAGGAAAAGGTGAGAGAAAGACACAAAACTCACTGGAAAGCTCTAGGAGTTTCTGGGACACACACTCTGGAGGCCTTGAAAGTTGATAACTAAATTTAAAAAAATTGCCCAGCTCAATATTTCAATTATAAATTGTATTTTAAAAATAGAAAATTTTCCTTTTGGAAGAAAGAAATATGAGATGTTTTGTAGGAGATAAAAATCAGAAAAAATAATAAAGTAGAAAACTATCCGGGTTCAGTCTCAAAGGAAATAGCTTCCACTTGTGATGCCTAAAAGACCATCCAAACACCATCCGTCTTCCAGCTGTGTGTCCTTGTGTGGTCACCCCTTCCCAGGCTTCAGCCAAACTGCAGACTGAATGTGGATGCAGACAAGACTCCAGCTGTCCTCAAAAGGCCAATATTAAAACTACTTAAAAACTTATAAAACAATGCCATTCTTCTTTTGGTTTATGAGTATATGTCAATTTCAATTAAAAATAACAAGTGGGATTTGCTGTGCATGTATCCTGTCAGAGACTCATAAAACGTGAAAAATATAGTAATAATCAGAGACACCTATGATGACAATTTTATTCGCTATTCTCATCACTGAAATTTTTGGCTCAGAAAATTAATAACTGAAGGATTATTTTTTAATGAAGAAATCAAAGTTATAAAATATATATCATCACAGGGCTGGAGGGATGGCACACACACACACACACACACACACACACACACACACACACATTTGTGAGTTGCCAGAGGCACGAGGGTGCCAGGATCTAAACTCCTGTCCTATGATTGAATAGCAGGTACTTTTACGCACTGAGCTATCTCTCCAACCCCTGTAATATCAGTTTTAGTTTCTAATGTGGTCAATATTTGGCATAATGCTTATATACACACAATCTTTAGGGTCTCAGTAATTTTAAAGTTCCTAGGACACACCAAGTCCCATTGTTCTTTTAAATATGATTTTTACGTAGTTCTTAAACTTACTTCTGCTATCTAAATTCCAATTTCTCCCACCTATTATACCCATGACCTTGAATAACTCATTTAATCTCCTATGCTTTCATTTTTTTTATCTAGAAAACAGTAGTTCAATGTACAATGATGCAAATAAACTTTGCAACACCTCAACAGACATGGTCCAGATGTTCATTAGTAATTCTGACGGTTCAATAAGCAAATATTTATTTACTATCTACTATTTGCCTGTATAATCCCATTTGAAAATATGCCAGAAGTTTGTTTTCTATAACTAATGAATGCTTTTACTGGATTTGGTTTTTATCTTCTTCAGAGACCTATTATTCAATGAGTTAAATATTGACTTTCTGTTCACCAGGCTTGTTATCAAACTACAAAGTGAAAATATCACATTCATTGCAGTCAAATAAATTTCCAAAGTCAGTTCAATCAGTATCCACCCCATAAAAATGATCTGTTTTCCATATGCAATGGAGCGATGAAGATGGATGTTATACATAGCCTCCGTATTGAGAAAAGGAGCTAAATGAGAGGGAGACTTTCACAATGACTAACACGTAGCATTT
Organism: Microtus pennsylvanicus; assembly: GCF_037038515.1. Taxonomy (NCBI): domain Eukaryota; kingdom Metazoa; phylum Chordata; class Mammalia; order Rodentia; family Cricetidae; genus Microtus; species Microtus pennsylvanicus. The sequence continues at coordinate 109,749,315 of NC_134581.1, forward strand.
AGCAATAAATTATTGCATAATTTCCAGAGGCTTGCTCTTTTCTCACCAGTTTGAAATAACACCCTCACTATGAGATCTGTGAAATTAGGGTCATCTTCTGCTCTTTCTGGCCCCCAGTAGAGATTTTAATTTCATCACTGAGGTTTGGACCTTACTGTTTGGTGTATTTCTCTCATCTAAGTTCATCTTTGAACCTCATTCAGTTCTTTTCTTCTGACATTAATTCTTGTTTCTCAGATGCTGTTCTCATTTATAGCAATCTAAAGGTTATTCTTCACATTTTCCTTCTATTTCTTCCACTTAATGCATTTAAAGTATGCTCTTCTAAGATCTAATGTGCTGATGACTGAAAAGAGTGTTAAAATACACAATCTGCTAGTATGGCACAGAAATGAACATGGAATAAAATTGGAGGTCACCAACACTTGACACATTCAGTTCTTGCATCTGAACTGGTACCCAGAATGTGCTGGGTGAGAAGGAAATGCTAGGAAGAGAAACTAGAGAAGGAAGAGTGAGATCACTGTGGAGAAGCGGAGACACACCCAGTTGTTCAAAAGAGCCAGTGAGGACAGCAGCAGAACATGAAAATGAGACTATCTGAGGACTTGGAGGCCACTGTCTATCGGCAGAAGCAGAGCGCAGGGGCATGGGATGGGGTTTTGGAGAGGAATGATGTTTCAATAGCATCACTTTGGTATCTAAGATGGGAGCAGGACCTGGAAGCAAGGATAGAGATGAGACCATTTGAAGCTGTCGCATCACAATGAACCCTAAGTGTAATCATGGGGGATTGTAGCAAAGTGGTCAGTTGGGTGGTTAGAACAAATGAAGCTTTGGACACTTGCTGAGGAGGGTGGAGCCAAGTCTTTTACAGAAATATACTTGGTAACACATGCCAGCATTTTCCATTTTGTTTATCAGTTGGCCTTCTCTGTGGGAAAAGAGATGGGAGCAGAGGGGAGGGAAAGGAAGGGAGTCTCCCAGACAACATGAAGAACGAAAGGACTCCTTACAGGGAAAGATCCTTAGTTAAGACACTAATATCTCCTCCTATTTAGGGAATTTTCTTTTTAAATATTCAGTTATCCAACCTGCACCTTCCTTGATGTCAATGAGTTTTTATTACAAACGCTGATGAACACTTCACACTCTCAGATGGATGACGTGTGACATCACAGGAGAGAAGGTTCTGGCTCCTGTCTCAGCTCTGCCACTTCCACACTGTTTGCCTGGGAAACTTCCTGGCATGAAGGAAGTATTGAATAAATGTCACTATTGTTAAACTTGCTCATGAACTAACTGTTGAGACTCTTAGGCAGATTAGCAATCTAGAATGTCTGTTTACAAGTGTTCAAGCATGTAACCATGGGCACTTGGTCTTTACAGTTTCTCTGTCTAGGGCACTCACGACCAGGTACTTTTGCTTTTCCAAACCTTCTCTATACAACAAAGATGCGTCCCAATGCGGAGATACTTTCTTTTTCCTAACAAAAAAATATTATGTTTGTTTGCAAGTCATATTGTGTTTGCAGTCTGTCCAGTATCTGCCGTTCTATGGAGAAAGTTGTCAGCATAGAAAAGGCCAGCATCGTAGATGTCCTGTCTTTAGGCTGAAAAGCCAGTTTTAGGTACTGTGCAAAGGAGATATGACTGTGTGTGCTGAGAGAGTCTTTAGTGGCTCACACTTCTCAACATCCTACTGTTTCTCTGCATCTTTTGCTTAAAATCAACCTCAGTGGCTCCTGTAAGGCCCTGAGCTGCCCGCCACAACAGCTAACTTCTCTGAAGGAGGAATTCAGTGCACTTCCATGTCACGTGACCTATAACCTCAACTTGAAATCTCTTTTGGATCACACCAGCATCTCACTTCTGATTTTGCAGTCATTCCCTAAGATATTCCTTACAGCGTAGGAAGCAATTACTATTGAAACTATACCTTGTCCGGGCAGATCAGCGTTATTAATTCATCAACTATTTCCATAGATTTCCTTATTGAAACAGGCAACTTACAGTTGGAAAACGTGGGTCCAATGAGCAGGAGCCCAAATGCACCCGGTCCCAGCTGCACACACCATGCCTAAACATCAGTGGAGACTTTCCTTGACTCCTAAACAGTTGGTCTCTGTTTGCTGCTCAGCAAAGTAGATTGGTAGATTGATTTACCTAGGGTTCCCTGGTTTTTCTCTGCTCAATTTTACTTTGTTCTTCATTTTTGAGATAGGAGCTAGCTCAACCCATTGAGGATATTTTCTCTGAGTTAACAATAGCAGAAGATGCATTGGAAAATGACTTTAATGGTTCTTAAGTTCTGCTTCAATAAAGAGACACATGGATGTGCAGAGAAGGAAGCCCTAAAGCCCGCCTTTTGCTTCTGTGAGATGAAGTGAGTGCTCTCATCCAGTGCTCTGTCTTATTTGGGGGACTTGGTTGACATGAGTTATGAGGCCTGGCCCACTTCCCTCTGAAGTGGGAATGGTAAATTTTGTTGAAAGACTATTGTGGGGGATAGAAGACATAATTTAAAGTATTTAGCATGGTTTCTGCCATATAAAAACAGTAACGTTAGCCATCTGGGCTTTCTGGCCACTTCACTGACAGCCATTCCACCAAACTGCAGGACCACTTGTTAATTGGCCACTCCCCTATGCACTTGAATCTCTTCAGCACCAAGAACTCTGTCTTCTTCTACTGAAGACACAGTATCCACAGACACAGAGGGTGAGGCCTTCTGGAGGGAATCAGCTCTGCTGTTCCTTAAAGCCATAGATATATGGAGAAAAAGAGAGTCTGCCTCACAGTCTACTATAGTGGCTAACCATGCGTTAGTGAATCAAATGAGCTCAGGAGAGTCCCTTCATTTAAAAATTAGTTATAACCATTCTATAATTTTGTTTATGCTATCTACATAATCCTGTATGTTGTTCCTTGATCATGGAACAATAACAAAAATGGAAAGTCTATGCATGTGTTCCTAAAGACGATATGATTATATTGTATAATGTGCCTCCAAAAAATGGTTAGTAAGGAAAAAAAAGTCAAGAAAAGAGCAGATGTAGCAGCAATTAAGATGAAATGAATTTAAAACTGACCTAATAGTAGATAAAGTTTGTGAGCATGAAATTTTTCTTCTTTAGTATATAGAAATTAAAAAGAAAGAAAGAAAGAAGATGGGGTTTATAAGAATCATCATATTATAAAATAACATAGCATAGTTCATTGAAAAAAACAAACTTCCCAAAGAGAAATTAAGTGGAGCATGCATCCAATGTTTAATTGTGTGAACTCATGCAGCAACAGTAAATATTGTATTTATTCCCTTCTGTAAGTTGTTAGGGTTGAACAAGTACGGAATATATGACTTACTTCGTTTAGAAACTATGGTCTTGTTTTGTAGATTAGGATGACTTTAAACACATAGATTTTCTGCTTTAGTCTCCCTAAGGCTGGGATTGCAGAGATACACCACCACCTTCCTATGTGACTTTCAAATGCTTTAAATGATGACAAGTTTTAAAAATCAAGAGAAGTGACCCATGTGTCCATTTTAAAGTCTGTCTTAATTAAGATCAATGGAGACACTATTTTGCTAACAAGAGACAGGTATCTGTCTCAGAAATGGTTTTCAGGTGTCGGTGTGTGTGTTCAACTAGACTATGGGAGAGTTCTCATGCTAAATCTTGACCAAACAGTGTCCTCTTATCTGTTCACCAATGTCAAAGATGTCCTCACAAACTAAGGACCTGCCCAGGATTTGCTCTGGCAGCATTAAACACTTGACTAAGGACTTTAGGATTTCCTGTTACAGAAGTGTGTGTGTGTGTGTTGGCTTAGAATCATTTGTTTAAATAAAGTTTGGAATAGAAGCATAAATCAAATAAACAGCACAATGCAGAACTGCTCTGAGCAGAAAACGGAGTAGCACTGAGTTAAGGAACACAGCTCTAAACCCAGTCTCCTGGGGAAGAGCACGTTTACTTCTGAATGTAATTATATTTGTTCAAATGCAAAATAGGCAAAGAACTGAAGTTAAAAGACAGAGACAGACATTAGAATCAGACTTAATGGAAAATGGCAATTCTTTGTGTATTTCTTTAAAAAAACAGATATAAAATAGTACTTCAAACTTCACTGGGTTCATAAAGAAGTTATATGTGTTCGACTGGTGCCCAGGCAGGGTCTGTTAGAAGAGTGAACCCTCGTGTACCGTCGAATGATGCAGTGGGATATCCTGCATTCCCTGGACTCCTGCAATGTGGTGCTGTCTCCGACAACTCCAGGATATTACATTCCAGAACATTTTCACATTCCTTCCATATAATAATGTGTGTGTGCGCGCACGCGTGTGCACATGCGCATGTGTGTACATGTATGTGGGTGCACGAATGTGTGTGCATAGCTGCATATGTGGACGTATGTGCATGCTTCTGTGTAAATATGTGTGTACATGAGTGTGTCTGTGTGGAAGTGCAGGTTCATGTGCACATGCATATATGGGTATGTGCTTGTGTTTATGCATGTGTATGTATGCTTGCGTGCATTCACTCATGCATGCATGGCATGTGTGTGCACATTTGGGAAACTAGATTTGGTTGCTGCATTTGAGTTTCCCCTTCTTACATTTGTGGTGGTTGAAGGCAGGGATTACATATGTATTCATCTCTGTAGTCCCAGCCCAATCCATCTTTAAATGTAGCAAAAGAAGATAACTTTGAAATGAATAAATGAGTGAACAAAAGAGTGTTGGCAGTGGGATTTAGTGTATTAGAGGTTTCACTAAAATAATTTAAATGCTGGAGAATTTGGAACAGAAATTTACAAAGTACAAGCAATGCTTACTTCAGCAACGCTTGGAGAGAAGGAATTTCATTCTACAAAGCATTATAGAGAATTTAAAAGATAAATTTAGAACTATATGCATATGCTCACACTTACACCCCTACATTCATGCACACATACATACAGCACACCTAAGCATAAACACATATGCATGTGTATGCACATATACATACACTTCAACCTATACACATGTATGAATGCACACAGGAACACACACCAGCATGCATCATCCATTCACATATATGTACACACAAGTACCCACTTATGTAACCATGTGTACACAAATCCCATGCATATATGAATAAAAGCACACATGCATGCACTTATGGAGGCAAGGGTGGCTTGACTGAGAATGGCTCCAATAGGCTCATATGTATGAATGCTTGAGCTATCAGTGAGTGCCACTACTTAAGAGCGATTAGGAGTGTGACCTTGTTGGAGTAGGTGTGGCCTTCTTAGAATAAGTGTGTCATTGGGAGTGGGCTTTGGAGTTACAAATGCTCAAGCCAGACCCATTGCCTCCTCTTCCTGCTGCCTTTGCATTCAAATACGGAAATCTCAGCTATCATGTCTGCCTGTTTACCATCATGCTCACCATGATGAGGATGGTAGACTGCAAGCAAGGCCAAATTAAATGCTTTCCTCTATAAGAGTTGCCATGTTCATTGTGTCTCTTTACAGCAATAGAACAAGACTAAGATACACATGCACACATACACACGCAGAAACACAAGGGCATACACATATATGTATATACACATGAATATCCGCTCCCATACAGGCATACACATGCACACACATTTATACAGAAGCTTGCATATATATAATATACATATATCCACTAACATACATATACATACACATGAAAATGCATATACACACATCATTATATGAAAAAGTGTGATACTATTTATGTTTTAACGCTTTAAAATATTATACACTGAGTTAGACACAGAAGAATCATAGCGATGGGAGAAAATTAACAGTGTTGACCATGAAGACTTAAACTTTCTCAATATTGTTTTAATTTTTTAAAGTACAATGCACTGTCATATTCTTTGGGCAGTGAGAAGAAAATTCAGGACTCAGAAGTTCCAGCAGGAGCATAGCTGCCATGGTTAGTATGGATGCCCTCTGTACATTGCTGTCAGTGAGATACAGGTGCCAAAGGGTCATTAAGAATGGTCAAAGATATAACACTCAAGGCTATATTTCCATCTCCTCCTTACTTTACTGTGTCATAGCTCTCACCATGTTTATTAATCATCAGGCTCGACAGAATGACCTTCACTTGGGAAGTTGGCAGTGGGTTTGGAAATGAAGTCCAGTGAATTGCTACACATTTATTTTTAGGGTAATGGGAAAACTGCCAAAGGGTGACCTCTTTCTGAGAGCACATTAAAGCAAATACAACTGGTGAATTATCTTCTCAAGAGCCCAAGTGCTGGTTACATAAATTACAGTGGAGGAGATTGTTGGATAGTTTTGTGGAGTACAGAAGATAAAGTGTACCGAACTTAAAGGTCGAGGAAATGCAGCTCATGCAGGTGGTGTGGACACACTTCTACCAGTCCTCTTGGTTAAACTGTACCGAGGAGGAAATTGATGCTAAGTCAGTCGTATTTTAAAACATCAATTCTTTTCACCAGTTGAAGCATTTTCTTAATAAACACAATACACCTCTGTCCTGTTTTCACTGTGGCCTACCCATGATAGTTCTTCGCTAATTCAGCAATTTCTAAATGCCCTTATTTCTGATAAGGGGCCAGTGTTTCAGGGAGCCAACCACCACATAAATAAACCACTACATATGGAATTAGTTATGAGCAGGTATTGATGGAATGTCGTTTTCTGAATATCACTGCTCAAGCAGTGCTCAGTTATATGTACATTGCTTTATTAATCTCACACCAGTACTTATCAAAGGGCCTTGGCATGACAAGTACTCAGTAAGGAACTAATTTACAACGGGTAATTAATTCATGAATAATTAATACCTAAACTAAAATGTTATAACAAAACAATTGCAAATACATCCATGCTATGTAGACTTGAGTCTTATAAAGAATACATTTTAATTATGTTATGGTATTTGCTCAATCATATCACACTGAATATCTATACTAGCAATCTTGTCATGTAGTCAAACATTCAAATAATGAGAATGCAGCAATAATTACTTATGATGACCAGTTCATACGGAAAATATTTGTTTACTGAATGCCTAGTATTTTTCTTGTCATTGTGTACACAGAGAAAGCCAGTAAGAAATGCTTGCTTCTCCTATAAAACCAGTTACTGGCAGGTGTTCTTCTTTTTCATCTCTTTGCTAGACCTTGTGTGATTCCTGCCCATTTCCTCGTTTCACCCTCCCCACACTGGGGATGCCTTTTCCTCTGGACTCCTCACCAAATGTGAGCGTGGTGCACATCTTTCTACCACACATTTCTAAGTGCCCCAGCTTTACATCCTCTTAATATTCTTGTTTAGCATTCTAGATGTTTCCTCACTTGACAAACATGTCTGAAAGGAAGTGTGTGGTTGAGGGTTGAGACCTGGAGCACACCATCTGGATTTGGAACCTGACTTGACCACTTCCTAACTGTCGCACAGGCAGCTTGATTCCCTCCTGAGCAAGGAGGGAGGAACAGTTTGCCTCTGTGTGGAGATGAGGTGAGTCCAGCAGAACCTACAATACTTAGAGAGTGGGAAGGAGGAGGTACTTTGTGATGCCAGAGCCGCCATTCACATAAGCTCAGTTAACTGTCTTGCTGTTCTCCTTCTGACCCTGTTGGCTTGTACACAGACCTCTGCCTTTAATTAACTCACAGTCCAGCTCTATTGTAATTTCACCAAACCACGGAAGTTCTTCTTGTTATCTCTAATTTCTAGAAACTTCTAGCTTCTCTCCCCTCACTTGCATTTGCTCATTGATTCCCAATTCACCCAAACCCCAACTCTCTGTCTTCCCTGAGTGTGTATACTTCACAGCTCTCCTCCATGCTTAGAAACCTCTTTGCCCTTTAGCCAATTGATGGGCATATATGTTCCCCGAAGTTCCCCTTATTATTCTAGAACCTACAAATCCCAGCTCACAGGCCAGAAAGACAGCTCAGTAAGTTAAAGAGCTTGATGTGCAAGCCTGACAGTGGGGATTGATCTTCAGAATCTATGCAAAAGTGGAAGCAGAGAACTGATTCCACAAGTGGTCCTCTGACACACACACACACACGCACACACGTATGCACGCATGCACACATGCACACACACGCGCACACACAGACACACGCATGCACACACACACATTTGAAAAAGAAAGCCCTCAAGCCCTTCCCTCTGCTCCCACAGGAAACCATATAATCTCCTAAGCTTTATGAGTATTTATCTGGGTGCTTAAAGAGAATCTTTATTGAAACGTTTTTTGGTTTTTTTTTTTTGTATATGGTAACTCTTCATTTTGTGTTCAGGACAGAGGGAAATGAAGTCATACAAGAGAACGTTTAGCATGAATCTACATATAGGAAGCACATAAGAATTGCTACACACATACCCATGGAGTATTACAACCTTGCTCTAACTTCACGAAGGATTTATAAAAGTATTTCTAAATATCTATTTTTAGTTGTTTCTTGTAAGCATCGCTGAAAAATGTGCTTTAATTCTGCTCTGTTTTAAAACAGTGCCTTACAATGTCTTTGAGAGTAAATTGAGATGTTACTGCAATGGCAATGAGTTAGATGATCCCCATTCTGTGCATATGTTTGGTGGAGTAACTTCTGCAAAGCAAAAGCACATTTAACTCAAAGCATTACAGTTAAGAGCATTAATATACATCCACTGAGAATCAGCTAATAATTACGCAGATTTGTGTCTTTGAGACTGGCTTATCTGTAAAACAGAAATAGGCTAGAATAATTGACCTTGGGAGGATCTAAAAGAAGATGCTCAATTATAAATTTATGCTAGTCTACGGATGTTATAGATTACAGAGAACCCTAACATGGAAGGAGTACTCAAGACTCCAGTAACAAGTCTGAAGAGTTAAGGTGTTCCTGCTTGCCCCAGACTTGCTGCTGAAGGGTGTCTCATTGAACTTGGGGACCCTTGAAGTGGAGTGCATTCAATATCACTTCAATCACTTTGAGGAAATACCTTCTAACCGTGAACAAAAGACACGTATTTCTATGCAGAGCCCCACTGGAAGCCCTTAAAGTATTAAGGCGCCAGCTTCTCCACAGCCACTTAGAAGTGGGCAGGGCCTGTTAAAAGAGGAGACCAGACAGCTGACATGTGTGGTCATGGCATCTCAGCCGTGGCCCACGTGTGACCTCAGCATTTTGTGTCAGCTTGTTAAAAAATACATCTATTTCCTGCATCAAATTGTGACACGATCTTTAGCTGTATTCTTATCTTCAAAGGTAAACATGCTTGACTTGGAGTTTACTGAGATGGAATAAATTTTAAAATGCTTCTATAGAAGGTAACTAAAATGTTCTTTTAAAATGTGCATGTTTTAGCCAGGCGGTGGTGGCACACGCTTTTAATCCCAGCACTTGGGAGGCAGAGGCAGGTGGATCTCTGCGAGTTCAGGGCCAGCCTGGTCTATGAGAACTACACCAGGACAGGCACCAAAGCTACAGAGAAACCTTGTCTCTAAAAACCAAAGAGAAAAAAAAGTTCATGTTTTACTTAAAGCAAGATAGTCCTAGGGAAATTGTGTTACTGTGATATCCAGGTTGTCCAGTTATTATAAGCAATTGCTCCTGTCCTCTTGTACACATAAGACTATGTTAAACAAAAAAACTAGACTTTTGTTTAGAATTATATATAATATATATATATCCCTATGTATTTATAGAAAATACAAACAGAATTTGCAATTTTATCAGATGTTCTCCAACGTGTATAAATATGCCATGTATTTATAACCACACTCTGAACATGTAAAAAAAACTTTAATTACATAATTTTTCTTTTGCCATAAAACCCAGTGTTTGATTTATGCAGTAGCTACAAATGTCTGTGGCACTAGAATAAAACTGCATATTGAGAGGAGGAGAATCACTGAACGGCAGCACGGTCCCCAGTGTCAGAACTAAAATGGACTGTTGAAAATGTGTCACACATCACTAAGTTATAATAGCCAACCACAGCGACTCTCGGGCATTGTAGGCCACACACACTCTTAAAATAGCATCGCAGTTTAAGGTATAAAGAGATGTCACTGTTTCTTAGAAACAAGGGATAATTGAAATGTAAAAGTATTCGCTTATCTCCATGACGCAGAAACGGAGATGAAGGCTGACGATGAGTCTGCCTACCTTCCATTGCCCGTTTAAAGAAGACCTTGCAGCTCCCACAGGTGAGCACGCCATAGTGACAGCCAGATGCTTCGTCCCCACAGATTAAACAGATCTTCTGAGGTAAGGAATCAAAGCCATACTGTGGGTTCTGGCTGGTTTCCGAGTCTGGCCTTGAAACGCAAAATAGGCTCCACTTAGTTTTAGGTTCACTGCTGTCTGATAAAGAAAGTTTTCTTAAACTGGCATTGATGACACCAAAGCCTTTTTTTACACAGAAACATATGATTTAGTCATATTTTTGGTTTGTGTTTTAGTTTTTTATATAGGTCTCATAAAGCCAGGTTGGCTTTAAACTTCCTACATACCAGACACAGGCCTTGAACTCATGAACTTTCAGTCTCCAGCCTCCAAGTGCTAGGAATAGAGGATTTTCCCCCATACCCAGTTTATGAGGTGCTGGAGACAGAAATCTGGGCTTAGTGTATGATGGGCAAGCAGCCACCTTTCTAGGAACTGAGCCACATCCCCAGCTCCCAGGACCACACACACACACACACACACACACACACACACACACACACACACACATTTCAAAGTCAGGTGAACTGAACTTGCAACTTCATAAACTGCCTATAATGGATTCGTTGAACCTGTAATTTATTAGCCATTCTTTAAAAATCATAAAAGGTGGGCCAGAACATCCTTTCACGTTCACAAAGCTAGGATCTCCCGGTTAAAAACAGATCTTTACTCATGTTCTCCCTCCTTCTGCTCCTCATTTGGACCTTGGGAGCTCAGCCCGGTGCTCCATTGTGGGTCTCTGTCTCCATCTCCATTCATCACCTGATGAAGGTTCTATGGTGATATGCATGATATTCATCAGTATGGCTATAGGATAGGGTCATTTCAGGCTCTCTCTCCTCAGCTGCCCAAGGAACTAACTGGGGACATCTCCCTGGACACCTGGGAGCCCCTCTAGAGCCAAGTCTCTTGCCAACCCTAAGATGGCTCCCTTAATTAGGATATCTACTTCCCTGGTCCCATATCCATCCATCCTTTATCCCAACCATCCCATTCCCCCAAGCTCAGGAAGTCAGGACCGCAAGGGGGGCACCTACCCACTGAGACGGTGGGGCTGATCTATTGGGAGCTCACCAAGGCCAGCTGGACTGGGATAAAACCGGACTCTCTGAACACGGCAGACAATGAGGGCTGCTGAGAAGCCAAGGACAAGGGCACTGTGTTTTGATCCTACTGCATGAACTGGCTTTGTGGGAGCCTAGCCTGTTTGGATGCTTACCTTCCTAGACCTGGATGGAGGGGGAAGGACCTTGGACTTCCCACAGGGCAGGGAACCCTGACTGCTCTTTGGACTAGAGAGGGAGGGGGAAAGGAGTGGAAGAGGGGAAGAGGAGTGGGGAAAGGGGGGAGGAGTGGGGAGAGGGGGAAAGAAATGGGAGGCAGGGAAGAGGCAGAAATATTTTTAATAAATAAAAAGAGTCCTTTATACAGAAGGGATTTTGTCTTTGGAGGATGAAATGTGACATCCTTCCTGATTGCGAGATCACAGCAAACACGGCTGAGTTTTGGGAGTTTAAGTGAACTTAGCAGTGGTTCCGTTTTGAAAACACCACCCTGTAATGACTGATTGCTCTAACACATAAATGTAGGTGTTATTTTAAGGTATCGTTAACACACTGACTTTAGTTCGCCTGGTCACAACAGAGAAGACTACAGATCCGAGCGTTTTTTTTTTCTGGCAGCACTGTACTTGAGTATAAACCCACCTTCCAAATTCTTCCCTTCTGCAGTTTACTTCACTCTTGAGATTCCTAGGAAAAACTAGGCCAGAGACCTGATCTGATCCCTGAGGAGTTTCTGCTTTCAGTTCTGAAGCCACATTTAGGCCCCACCCCTCCCAGAGGACCTGTGCCTTAGTGCCTCAGTCTCTCCAACACACACACACACACACACACACACACACACACACACACACACACACACACAGAGAGAGAGAGAGAGAGAGAGAGAGAGAGAGAGAGAGAGAGAGAGAGAGGGTCCTTGTACTTTTCAGGAAGTATTTAATGAATCTAAGGAAGCACTCACTACAAGGCATCCCAACACCCGGTTCTCAGGACAATCTCTGCAGGTTTTGAAACAGGGTAGTTCCGCTTCTGAAAGTTTTCAGTGTTTGAGGGAGGGTGCAACAAAACTGTCTGCACCCCTTTTAAGCCCCCAGAAAACGTAAAACGAAGGGAGGGACAGGCAAGAGGGTGTCGAGACCCTAGGCCTCCCGTGGAGACCCTGCTACCTTGAGCTGCTGGAGGGTGGGGCAGAGCGGCCCGGGGCAGGTGCTCACCTCAAGTAGTTGAGATAAGGCGTGTAGACCTGGGGCAGGCTGTCCTTGAGCACGGCGGCCTGGTAGCCCAGCTGCGGGAGCCCGTTGAGACCTAGCGGCGGGTAGATGGCGGGGGCTGCCGAGGCAGCCGGAGTGGCGGGCAAGCTGTCCCTCGGGAGCAGGCAAGAGCCGGTGGTCGGGGGCTTGCAGGGCAGCGGCGGGAACGAGCCCTGCGTGGGCGGCGCGCCCTCAGCTTTGTACAGGATGCACTCCAGCGCGGATCCCGAAGAGGACGCGGGCGACACCGCAGAACTGCCGGGGCCGCTGGCCACCGCTGCCTCTCCGGGCCTGGAGGAGGGAGCTCGAGGCGGCGCCGGCGCCAGCGGGAAATCTGGAAAGGTGGCAGCGCTGGCTCCAGCCACCAGGTAGGGGCGCGGTGAGCGCGCAGATGCCTCGGCTCCCTCCTCCTCCTCCTTGATCTTCAGGCTTGGCGGCTGGAAATCGCCATAGAGAGGGAACGCGTCCTCTTTGGGGTCGCCGTCCTGCGGGAAGGTGCAGTCTGGGAAGTCGCCGCAGGGCACTGGCGGTGATGGAGCGGAGGGCGAGCCTCGAAGAGGGGCAATGGAGCCCTGGGCTGAGGCCCCGCCGTCGTTGCTGTCCCCCTCCAGCAGCTGCCGGGTGCGGGCTGCCAGGAGCGCGTGGTTGAGAGGCAGAATGGGCACGTGGATGAAATCCACCAGTGTGGTGGCCAGTGGGGAGCGCCCGGGCGTCAGGGGAGCGTCTTGCTCCAAGGAGACCCTGGGAGCAGAAAATCGGGAATCTTCCTTGGGAACCAGGGTGACGCCTCCTGGGGCCGCTGCGGGCGCGCTGGCTACAACTCCTCCTCCGCTGTTCGTGCCTTCCAGTGCTAGAGGTTTGCTCTTTAGAAGCGGACCCGCGGAGCCCTCAGTCTCTAGACCACAGTCCTCCTCCTCCTCCTCTTCCTCCTCCACTGCAGATGGCTTCGCAGAAGGCTTCACTCCTGCCCCGGGCCAATGAGCACTCCCTGAGGTCGGGAGCAGCAGCTGCCTGGGTGGTGACAGCCCCTTGGGCAGCCCCTTCTGCCCCGCTCCTGTCCCGGAGCTGTCCCCAGCCTTGCTCTCTGCCTGGCTCATGAGCGGGGACAACTCCTTGGTAGCAGGGACACTGCGGGGTTCTTCTGGAAGCTCCGATCCAAAGAGACACCAAGATGTGATGTCCTCGCAGGCTGGAGGACTGGTGTGGCTCTGCTCAGTTCCCGAGGGCGCCAGTAGCGTGTCTAAGACACTGTCTAAGAGTCTGCTGTCCTTCTCTGGGGCTCTGGGACTGCTCCCTCCTGCCCCACGAGAGGCGCCGACTCCAGTGAACGCTCCTTTCACTTCGGACAACGACCGCTCGTTCTGTGCTTTTCCGCCTGGGAACTCCGGACCCTGGCAGGACCGAGGGAAGAACAGCCTCTCGTCCAGGGAAATGGGTATAGGCGAGACTACAGACGCTGTGTTCGACGGCTGGCTCCTCTGAAAGATGTAGGGGTCCAAGCGTCCAAGCGAGGGGGACCCGACGTGGGTGGGGGAGGGCGCGGCTGTCGACGCGTGGGGTGCCCGCGGATTTTTTGCCGGCAGCTCAGTCATGACGACCCGAGCTCCCCTTTTCTCCTCCCCTGTCTCCAGGGAGGAGGGAAAAGAGAAGGAGGAGGGGGTGCCGGTGATATAGGGGCAGAGGGAGGGGGAAGTGGGTGTTGAAGCGCAGGGCCCTTGGGATCTCCACCTCCTGGCCGGGAGGGGCGGTGCTGGTCAGCTCCTGTCCTTACCCTCCACCCAGAGGCAGAGGAAGGGTGGCAGTCGCGCTGTCCCAGCGGTGGGGTGAGGGCAGGAAGAGGTAGATAGAGCAAGCTGATCTCTGAACTGGAAGAGTTCTTCAAAAGACTTTTTCTGTGTCTGTCTGGGTGCTCAAGCGTCCCGCGCTGAAGTGATAGGTGCTGCGAAAAGGGCTTCTGCTATTTGCGGACTTGTTCCCTTGGTAGAAAGCCGGACATCTAGGAAGTCTGCACCACAGTCCAAGCTAAAATCCTGGGGCAATCCATTCTTAGTCATCCTACTGCGGCGACAGCTTCTAAAGCTCCCTGGGTTCTTTCCAGTCTCAGCAGTCTCTGGTTTCAGGTTCCTCAGGGAAACCCCAAGGGAAGCAAGTTCTCTTTGGGCTTGCAGAATCATCACACTCGCAAATACTACAAAGCATCACTGATAGTGACAGTCTAGACTGACTCCATAGCTTTCTAACAAACCTTACACTCTAGGAAGGCCCGCCCAAAGCCCCTCCTTAGCCAATCACGGGCTAGATCCAAAACTCTGGAGCTGGCATTCCTGCCACCCACTAGTCTGAGTTCCACTTGGAATATCAAGTGCTCTGGGAAGAAACCTCTTACGCATATCAGATTTTATCCTATCAATTAAGTATACCAGGCACAGAAGGGAGAAAAATATATCCTATCAAAAGCTAAACTGTATGGATTTTAAATTTGTAAATATTCTACATAAAGAATGGCATTTAATGACATTATCTCTTAAAATAAATATATAGAAAATGGTCTCAAATATTTTGATTTTTTATTACATGTGTATGTCTCTGTAAGAGCATGCCACATTGTGCTCAGAGGCCAGAAGAGAGAGGGTGGGGGCCATTAGAGGTGGAGTTATAGCTGGTTGTGTGGGCTGACTGGAGCCCTCTGAAAGAACAGCAAGTGTGTGTGTGTGTGTGTGTGTGTGTGTGTGTGTGTGTGTGTGTATTACTGGCTGCCTGTCTAACCCGTTTCTAAATGGAGGAGGCACATTCAAACTATTCTTGTTACAAGGGGGTCACATTCTTTTTGAGGGCCACCGATGTGACTTAGCAGTTTAGGAGTGGAAGGCAGCTGGTAACATCTCTACCTGTATGGGAAGTTCGAATGCTGAGTGTCATATTTGACTTGTCCTAACGTATCTCTATATATTCATAAGGTTCCCTTCAGTCCTAAGTAAATACCCTGTGTCCCATCTGAAGAGCTCCAGGGGGGAGGCTAAGCAGTGATTTCTCCTCTCAATGTTTCTCTACTCTTAGAATAATTCTCACTGACCTATAACAATAAATCACGGTTAAATTAATGAGAACACTGTGGAGTGACATGAGTAATTGAAATATTTCATACACAGCTATAAATCATATACACGCATAATTGTTTCCATGCTTTCCCCAAGATCGGTGGGTATCATGACACTGTCTTAAATATGCCTTATTCAAAACTGAGCTAGCCATTTAGAAAAATTCTTTTGAGTGTGTCCAGGTCTATTTATGCAAATGCCTTGCAGTTATTCTCACCCAGGTCTAGAAGAAACATTCAAAGCTCCAACGCTCCAGGGCAGGTGGGGCTGCTAGAGGCAGGGACCCTGAATGCCTGAGTCACCAGGGAGGTTCTACATATGAGAAGTAAATTTCTGTTGCATTGGACCACTGGGTTTGGGCGTTGACTATCCAAGCAATGAGTTATTGCTGACTAATTTAGATGTAAGAGAATTGGGGAGGTAGAAGAGAATTAAAGGAAGCAGTTATTTTATGTCCTTAAGGCATCAAGTGGTAAAATGGAATGTGGGAACAGCAAGGAGGGACAGAGCAGAGAGTAAGTGTGGGAAGGAAAGAAATGAGGCTAGCAGTGGCCTCCTAAACACATCTTCCTATGCATGCATGTATGTATATATGTATGTGTGCATGTATGTATGTATGTATGTATATGTGTATGTATAATGTATATGAAGAACATTGGCCACAGACTAAGTGAGATGCCGACTTTTTGTCTTCAAAAGTGCACTCATGCTCTTTAAAAATCCCCTTTTACTATCCTTTCTCATTGCTTCCTTGCAATTTCACTGCCCACTCCAGTCGCCAGTGATCTGCCTCTGTCATTGTATATTAGGGCTCTGGAGTCCTGCCCGGTTCACTAAGTGTTATACTAAATTATTCGCTATGTGTTGATGTAAGATTCTCCTCTGTATGCTGTGAATACTATTGGTTAATAAAGGAACTGCTTTGGGCCTATAGCAGATGTATATGGGAACAGAGCTAGGCAGGGAAAACTAGGTGGAATGCTGGGAGAAAGAAGGAAGAGTTAGAGAGAAACCATGTAGCCGCAATGGAGACAGATGCTGGGAACCTTACTTGTGAGCCACAGACATGTGGTGATACACAGATTACTAGAAATGAGTTAAATTAATATGTAAGAGTTAGTCAATAAGAAGCTAGGGCTAATGAACCAAACAGTGATTTAAATAACGTGGTTTCTATGTGATTATTTTGGGGCTGAGCAGTCAGGAAACAAACAAGCAGCCCTCTTCCAACAAATTGACACCCACCTAGCTAACTAAATCCACATAAAACCTGAGAAAGTTTAAAAAGGAATCCTAGACACAAAAGAACAGAGTTAAGCATGGTTCGGTACCAGCATTTTCTTGGGTGGCCTCTGTTTGCTAGAAGCAAGCAGAGGCATGGCCCCTTTAAGAGAGGTTTTTGTGATTCAATAGTAGTAGTAGAAAATAAAAGCTGCCATTTTGAAATACTGGCCCTCTGGGCCGTGCTGCCAGTGTGACCTCTGGCTCTTTCAGGAAACCAAGCATTTGAATGGAGTTTGTGAGCAATGTGCTATGGCTTGCTTGGTGGCAACATAGACCAGCTGTGTGGCTAGAGATGGGGCATTGTGCCTGGCTATCAGAGGCAGTGAACAGCTCTGCCATGTCAGACTGGGCAGGGCAAGCAGGCACTGCTGTATTTCCCTTAGCAATGGTGTGGCTTAAGTTTTAAGAAGTGCTTAGCATTTTAAAAGGTGCTCCTGGACAGTAAAGAATTACAGATAGACAATAGGACACATTCAGACATAAAAGACTTCTAAATGAGTCACAGTGCTGGATAAATGTGTGTAGGCTTGGGAGAGAGAAGAAAAAGAATATAAAAAGTTAAGTAAATGGTTTACAAAGAAATAAAATAAAACAAAGTCTTTAAAAAGACAGAGTACAGTCATAGATTAAAGGAGTAAAGATAATAAAATATTAAAAAATAATAGAATAAAAACAATAAAACACATAAAGATGGAATATATAAAGAGAATCTGGATTATGTAATTATTGTGTTGTCTCTGAATTTTTTGACTATGAAGGAGCTAAGTAACCAACATATATACTTTAAAGATATTTTGTCTTCAAAATTTGAGTCTAAGCATATGTTGCTTCAGAAACAAGGTTTTTCTTTTGTTTCCACAGAGGATGAGAACCTGTGGAGTCCTTCCAAACTAATATGGGTTTGATGCACCCAAGTATCCTCTAAAAAGTCGCTGTGAACACCCCTCCAAAGAATTACTTTGCCCAACTGCTGACTGATGAACCTAGCACACAGGATACACCATGAAAGACCTGATTAACAGCACCTCCAAACATCAGGAAGTAGTCTAGAAAACATCTCCCAAATTCCCAAATATTGTTTATAAATGTTTGTTTACCTTTAAAGGGGGATATGCTATAGAAATTTGCATTGGTATGGATCTTGGTTTATTGATAGAAATTTAAGGTCAATTTCATTATACTGTGTATATGTATTTCTGATCTTGATTAAGGTATTGTGTTTGTACAGCTCATTTAGAAATATAATATATAATTAAAAATACAGGTTAATAGATAATCATCTATAATAGTCAAGCTTGTAGTCATGTTAGTTAGATTTTCTAGATGTACAGAGATATATTTTAAGTGTATAAATATAGTATCTAGAATTCTTGCTTGATACTTTTTTATTATATGTAATTTTACTATGTTAAAGTAAAAAACCTTTTTATTTAAACAGAAAAGGGGAGATGATGTGGGATTCCTCTCTGTGTGCTGTGAATACAATTGGTTAATAAAGGAACTGTTTTGGGCCTATAGCAGATATATTTCGTAATAGAGCTAGATGGGGAAAACTAAACAGAATGCTTGGAGAAAGAAGGAGGAGTTAGAGAGAAGCCATGTAGCCCTGATGGAGACAGACACTGGGAACTTTACCCTGTAAATCACAGTCTCATGGTGATACACAGATTACTAGAAATGGGTTAAATTAATATGTAAGAGTTAGCCAATAAGAAGCTAGGGTTAATGATCCAGAAAGTGATTTAAATAACATGGTTTCTGTGTGATTATTTTGGGGCTGAGCAGTTGGGAAACAAACAAACAGCCCTCCTCCAACAATGTATTAGATATAAATGTTTCTAAGATTTTACTAATAGGCCTTGCCTTTCAAAATATTTGTAGATTCAGAGCAAAATCTAGCAGAGAATAAAGAATAAGTGAGTGTCTGCTTCCTGTACAAGATACAGACTGCAGCCCACCATTAGAGAACACAGGCTGCTTGCTGTGTATGTGGCTTTTAGCTAGTACCTAGAGCACATAGAGTTTTCCTTTAATCTCCATTTTCTTTCACAAGGACTTACCAAGGACACCTTGTTTCACTATTGTAATGGCTTGCCAGGCTCCTCTAGGCTACAATGGTTTCTCTTGTTTTCCATCAGTTTGGTAGTCCTGAGAACTCTTGTAGGATGGCATTCTCTAAGTAGGCAAGGCTCATGGATTTGGGAAAGAAAGTCAATGTTGACAAGCATTGTTTTCACTATCTTGGATTAAAAGTTCACTGTGAACAGGACTTATGGTAGGATGTTGGCCTAGAGTACCTGTGTGAAGCAGTGGGTCTCAGAGTTCCTCATATACTTATTGTTTCCACACTTTGGAAGGAGGCCACTATGAGCCATTTGTGGAAATGTATGGATGTGGAAAGTTGTGTTCTCTTTCCATTAAGATGGAGTAACTAACTGGAAGCTTTGTTTATAATTCTGCATGGGAGCACACCTTATTACTATTTTATCCCATCTTTCTATGTGTCACTATGGATACATTTTGTTCCTCGAGGTTTTTCAGCTTTGAGTTTGGGAGATCCTTCAGTTGTCCTTTGTGACAGTTGGCATATTTCACTATGCTGTGTAGTCAAGATGGGTGGCTGTGGAGTGAAATATGTCAACTAATACAAAGGACAACTGAACTTTGAGCACTTTTGCAGCTTCCTGGTATTACAAGCTTCTTCAGATACATTTTGCATACTACCTGTACCCTCCTAAAATAAACCATTTCAATGGAAGTTCACTCGATTATCTGAAAAAAAGGTATTATAAACAAAGATTTCTATTCCAGTTTCTATAATGTGCTCTACATTAGATTTTATTTCTCCTTATATTATTTTTGTATAATACGTTGAATTTCAACTCTATTATAGCATATATCAATAGTTTCCTCTCTGTTGCTGGGTAGAAATCCAGTGAATACTATGGTATCTTTGCATATACACCTACTGATAAACAGTTGTATGATTTATAAGTTTTGCTAGAAATTTACAATCAAATATATATACATATCTTTGTATAAATATGCTTTAATTTTTCTTGTATAAATGTTTACAAATGAAATGGTTAGATTTGTTTATCTTTTCTGAGGTCTGTTTATGCTCTCCATGGAATTCATACATAGACTCTGTTGCCATCGTGATGGTCCTTTGAGGTGTGGCTGTTGGGAGAGCCATGTACTGCTAACTGCCTCTTGCCTTATGGAGACACAATGATGAGTTCTGTTAGTGAACTGGAGAGAAGATTATCACCAGAAATTGGACCTTCTACTTTGCTGATGTCCTGATTAGTGCAAGATAAATTTCTGTTGCATCTAAGCTACCCAATGCGTGTGTGACACTTTGTGATAGTAGCCCCAAGGACCAAAGCAATAGGTGTATACAGAACTGTCAAACCACTTCCCACAGTGGCTGCACCATTTTTTATTCTTCTTAGGGTGTTAGAGTTCTAATTATGCCATAACCTATAAAACAGTTGGTGAATATTGTAATTTCAGAAAATTTAAGATGTGTGTGATGGAATCTCAGTGGGGTTCTGGTTTTTCTTTTTCTGTTTGTTATCCAAATATCTTCTTCCACATATCTCTGGGGTCTGATCACATGGTTTATTGTCTTTTTAAAGATTACCTGCTTAAAATGCTGAGAATAAGTGACAGATTTCCAGCATGGAAAGGAGAGGGTCTCATAAGACCCAATTCCTAGCTAGGGGCTGTTAGCAGTTGGCAGCTGCTGAGAAAAGGTCGGTCATTTGGGGTGGGTGTATGGCCATTGATAGGTTACTCATGATCTAGTGGGTGGTCCCACACTCATGTACACCTGGTCAGAACCAACTGAACTCACTGTATACAAGACAAAAAAAGAAAGCATGAAGGTTGGAGGGGAGTTTGTTGGAGGTAGCCAGAGAGAAAAAGGAAGTTGAAAGGAAACCTGGGATGTGTATGGATATGATCAAGTATATTGTATAAATGTGTAAACTTGTCAAATGACAAATAATGTATTATTAAAAACACTTGCTAATATAGTTCTTTGATGTGCACGAATTCAGGAAATACTACCTCCAAACATGTTCATCTTTAAGTTCTTGTAATAGTGTCTATTGGGCATTTTTTTGATTTCTAATTGTTGTAGGAGGACCCAGCCCACTCTAGGAAGTACTATACTTAGGCAGGTGAGCCTGGCCTGTGTAAGAAATGTAGCTGAGCACAATCCCAGCTCAAGTCAACAAGCAGCAGTAATCTGTGATTTCTGATTCAGTTCCAGCCTTGGTTAGCCTCAATGATGGAGTAACAAGCCCTTTACTCCACAGAGTTGCTTTGGGTCAGTGTTTCATGACAGCAACAGAGAAGCTGACTAGGACAAGCACTATCTTTTAGAGTTGGGTCTTCTTGTAGGAATTTTTATGTGTCTTGTGACTTGAGGTCATTCCATGACTCATTGTTTGATATGAACTCCTAACATACCAGGTTTTCGGCAAGACTTTGCTACCAGTTTTGCTTCTAACATTTGGCAAACTTTGTATCTTGGAGGCTATTTCTCTGTCACCTGCATATCTTGAAAATTAATTTTCATTGTTATTTCATCCTTAATTTTCTCCCAAATAATCTTTTGAATTAGTGGGATATTTCATAGCTAATCTGAAACCAATATCTTGATGGGAGTTATAACATCATGTATAGCTTTTTTTTCCTTATTGTACCCAGTCACAATCTCTCTCTCTCTCTCTCTCTCTCTCTCTCTCACACACACACACACACACACACACACACACACACACACACACACCACAGATATGGATAGCAAAGAAGAGAGGGAGTGAGGGAAGGAGAAGGGAAGGATAGAGAGAGGGGCAGAAAAGAGGGGGGGGGAGGGAAAGAGAACTGAGAAGTACACACTAAAAAGGTTGCTATATGCAATCCAGGAAGTGAAACCTCCTAAAAATCCTGGCCTAGCACCATGAATCTGGCCATTTATCCTTTAAAACCTGTGAGAGACATCAGACTTGTGAGTAAATCGTCTGGTCAAAGGTATTTTGTCAAAATAACCCACATAGTGCTCACTCTTGATTATAATCTGCTAATAATAATGAAATTGACAATGATCCAAGAAGTATATGTCATCCTGAAAGAGAAGTAGAGGGCTTCATTTTGAGTTGATTGGGAGTTTCCAGAATGGAAAATTTAAGTCTCCTCTTCAACTACACTCTTACATCCTTGTATTGAATTGATTTACAAATATCTGTTTTCTTACAGGAATGAAACAGCTCATCACAGGTATGGTTATTAAGCATTTGTAGCTAATTGCCATGGTCAGAAATCCTGTGCACCCCATACATCCTGGCTCCTGATATAACATATGGGACAAGGACTCTGAATTTTTCTTTTAACAGCATGATTGGATTTAGAAGAGGATGGCCACTGTCCAGCTCCAAAGCCAGCTTTAATTTTTAAGTAGAGATGTATACATGTTCAGGCAATGAAATTTTATCCTGAAGGTGATATATCATCATAAGTCAGATTTCTCTTTGCTTGGTGATCCTTTCTGGATAGTTATCTTTTCTACTTTAGGCATCTAGATGTCCAAAGTCTCACATTTTTTTTGAAGATAAGTATTTTCCTGCAAAGACAAGAAAAGAACCCTGCCAAAACCCTTATGAGGTTTCCTTATGACCTGTATAAGTGTCACCTTTGTGGATGAGCTGTCATTTCTCTTCCTCAGGAGCTTAGTCCTTTGCAAACTGAATCTTTGTTAATTTTGATGGCATTCATAGCTTTTCTTCTCCCGTGGAAACAAGAGTGAAACCCCTTTCACAATATAGCACATCTCCTGGTTTCCATTCTAAGGTCAACACATCCTTGGAATATACTGGCTGATTTAATTCATAAGTTTCTTCTATTATCCCCTGTTTCTCTGCTGCCATTGTTCCTTTCTCATTAGCATTAAGAAAATTCATGGCTAATAAAGCATTATGCAATCTATTTCTGGAGTTATTTTCCATCTCTTTCTGTTTGTTTAACATATCCTTTATACTTTGATTTGATCTATCTATAACTGCCTGAGCTGTAGAATTGTTTGGTATGCCTTTAATATGCTTTATATTATAATAAACAAAAAACTCTTTCACTCTTTTAGAGACATATGCTGGACCATTATCTTTTTTATTTGGGAAAGTATAACCATGATGGCCATCACTTCTAATAAAAGCATGATTATTGAATCAGTCTTTTATCTTCCCATAATTTTTAATTTCATCAGTCATAAAAGATACTATAATCTCTGCTGGGTCTGTTCCTACTATTTGACTAAGTCTCAACTTTCTTTTATAATTCAGAGACTTTTTCCACATAAGTTTTTAATTTTGTACTCAATTTATGTGATAAAAAGATCCATTCTAAGATAATATCTTTTTTCTGCATTAATATTCCTGTAGGGGAAATTCTAGAGGACAATATGACTAGAATGCAGTTAAGATGTGGATTCACCTGATCTACATGTGCCTTCTGTAATATCTCTTCAATCAAAGTAAATTCTTTCTCAGTTTCAGTCACTAATTCCCTGGGACTACTTAAGCCTTTGTCATCATCTATGGTTTTGTTTAAATGAATTGTTAGATCAGGTGTTATACCAACAATGGGTCACAGATTGGAAATGTCCCCTAGCACTCTTTCAAGGTCATTAAAAGTTTGCAATCTGTCTCTCCTAATTTGTGCCTTTTGTATTCTAATTTCTTTAAACCTATTTGATAACATAAGTAATTGATAGAATCTCCTATTTGATTTTTTCAGGAGCAACTTGTACCTCCAATTTGGCAAAACTTTCTTTACTTCTTCAAACATTCTTTCTAAATTATCTACATTTGAATCAGATAGGAAAATGTCATCCATGTAATGGTACATTATAGATTTAAGAAATCGTTTTCATATTATTCCAATGGCTGACTTACAAAATATTGGCACAGGGTGGGGCTATTGAGCATTCCCTGTGGGAGGATGGTCCATTGATATCTCCTAGTAGGCTGAGAATTATTGCACCACGAAAGCAATTTTTTCTCTGTCCTTTTTTGTAAATGTATAGTGAAGAAACAGTATTTTAAATCAATAAATATAAGAGGCCATCATTTTGATAATAGGGAAGGCAAATGAATTCCAGATGGTAGAGGGCCCATAGGGTGAATTGTCCTAGTGACAGCTTTTAAATCTGTTACCATTCTCCATTTTCCAGATTTTTTTTAACAATAAATACAGGAGAATTCCAAGGGTTGGTTGATTATTCAATATGGTAAGCATCTAGTTGCTCCTGTACCAGCTGTTCTAAAGCCTGCAGTTTCTCTTCTGTTAAAGGCCATTGTTTAACCCATATTATTTCCTCAGTTAACCATTTTACAGATAGGGCCATTAGTACCTCTGAAGGTTTGCTAATTATTTTGTGTTCTTGTGTAACCTGAATGGCTGGTGACCTTTTTTTAAAAAATAGTACCTTATAATACCCTTTCCAGAAATATGAGTTTCAGGACTTCAAGAATATAAATCTGTGTATTCCATTGCTGCAACAGGTCAAAACCCCATAAATTTACTGCAATATTAGTCACATCTGGTCTCAGCCTTCCTTTCTGTCCTTCTAGCCCTATGTATTCAACCCATCTTGTGCTTTGTTTCACTTGAGATAGTGTTTCAATTCCTAGGAATTGAACACTTGCCTCTTGAAGAGGTCAATTCAGATGCCAAGATTCTGGAGTAATCATAGTTACATTCACACCCAGGTCCAGTAATCCTTCAATTTTAAAGTCATTTATCAGTACTCTTAGCTTTGGTCTTTGATAATTTATAGAAGTCTGCCAAAATATGTTTTATATTTTCTATTGTAATTTTTGATTCATCCTCTATGTTTATTTCATCATCCATTTTTTCCTGGTGAAACATGTCTTCCACAGTGACTGGGAATGACTGGACCATGTTTGACCTGGGGGCCTGCCAGAAGCCTCCCAAGGACTTTCCCAATGTTAACAGGTGGCCCCGTCTGTCTTTTGGTGATCTACATTCATTGGTAAAATGTCAACCTTCACCACATCTTCTACATAATTCAGAAGACTGAGATCTTCTATTCTTGCCATTCCCAGAGGAGACATATTTCTAGAAATCCCTAGTCTATAATCTCTTCTCAGATGTCCTATTCTACCACAATTAAAACATTTGGCATTTTGATGTCTCCTCACACTTTTGAAAATTTCTTATCCTACCCAAGCTTCAGCATTATAGTCAAATGCCTTAATACTCATTATTTCCTGTTGAGTTCATCTATGGGTACCATCCTAGCAATATGTATTAGCTTATTCTCTCCTGTATCAAGTGAAATCTCACTAGGCATCTGTTTTCTTCTCCTTTAAATTTCAAAATAAAACTGAATAATTACCAGAGCAAAGTAAGAAGAATAATGTGGTGCTAATCTCATCTCTCAGGCAACCTGTGTGTTCAACTGAACTGCTTCCTATTTGTGCAGAGGCACTTCCATCTGGATGGAAATATCAGTGATCCAGTGAATGCTGATGACTTTAGTACCAAAAAAGTGAGCTAATCATTTAAATGATACATAAGATATTCTGGGGATGACTCATCAGGTAAAGGTGCCTGCTACCATGCCTACAGCATAAGTTCAGTCCTTGGGACCCACTCAGTGGACAAAGAGAAATGATTCACTTAAGCTTTCCTGTGACCTCCACTCATGCTTCATGGTAACACACAAGAGCACACACATGAACACGCAGAGAGAAATAAATAAATAAATAAATAAATAAATAAAAATGTAACCAAAGATATTCTATTGTTAGTGTTTTCTGTTCTCTTTGAATGATCTTTGAGAGCCACTGAAATTAACAAAGCCTCAACAGAAGCAGACTTAGGAGAGGAAAAATCTCTTCTCATCCATGAAACCCATCTTTGTAACAGTGAGGAGAGAAAGGAGGTTCTGCTGCACAACCAGAGACCAGAGCAGCAAGGTCATGACAGTTCACACACCATATTCACACCACTGTGCAATGAATGCTGCAAGTGTCTAGCGCTGTGCTTAACTTTCCCCCAGCTTTTACTTTCGTAGCACATCAGGATTTGGGACAAGTTGGAATGTGACTCTTTTTCTTTTATAAAGTAAGTAAGTACGTATATATACATGTATGTGTTCCTTGTTGCTGACTGACTTCAGAGCCTGTGCACACTACATAAGTATGGAGGCACTGATTCAGATCCCTAACAAATACTGTATTCCAACTTGATGGCTGATTTTCCAATAGATTAATTGATCTGGCCTCCAGAGGCCTTTATGTATTTCCACTTTAAATTTCAAAAAAAAACACCAAAATCTGTACAACAGTTTTAACTTTATGCAAAATACATATAAGAGAGGAAGTCTGGTTTATGTTGAGAACTAAATTCAGAACTAATTAAAGATTTTAATATAAAAAGAAGATATCTTTTCCTTACTGATGTCATATCTCCTTTATTAAGCACAGTTCATGATGATCTGGTTTTTCTTTTGTTTCTTCCATTTCTCCAATAATCCAATTTCTTTTTCAACCAAAGAATCTAAAGATTTTAAGATGAAAATGAGAAATATGTTCAGAGTTAGAAGGCAAACTATCCATTGCTTGACTGACAGAGTAGAAGACTTGCAGCCAGAAAATGCAGACCCCTCCAAGAAGCAGTAGGCAGAAGCAAGATAGGAGAAGTGGATGGATGTCTGTGGATTCTGGAGCAAGTGTGCCTTCAAGGGGTTTGAGCCTTTTCTTCTGTGACTTACTTCTGCTAATAGAAGTTGGCATCTGTAGAGAGCCATTTGTAACGAGAAATGTGATAACATGTGCATAGGAAAATGGGCACATTTCCATGGATCAAGCCTGTGAATAGGGCTTACTTTATTGTAATTCTTTCTATCTGTAAGGCTCATTGCTTTAGCTAAATCAGATTTTTATAATTATGGGTATTGGGAGGCAATAATGATGGATTCCAAAACAGATTTCCATTTTTAAAAGTTAGCTAATTTTCACAATAAAACTAGTAAATAATAAATTCAAAATATCTCTGTAAATAATGGATTTTGCATTGAGGTTGAAAGAATGCACAGTCAGTCTAAATTGTAACATTGTGGTTATACATCTATACCTTATTTGCACAGTCAGTCTAAATTGTAACACTGTGGTTATACATCTATACCTTATTTGCACAGTCAGTCTAAACTGTAACACTGTGGTTATCCATCTAAACCTTATTTGCCACTGATATGAGCACATTTTTTTTGCCTTCACTCAGGTAATGGGAAGTACATGTACATTTATGTGCATGGAAAATTAGTAGAGGCAGGTTTTACAAAAAAAATTCTGCCCAGTGCAGAAAAACCTGGTAATACCTGACTAGGCACCCATTTGAAAGTGGTTGTGACCCAGAGTTAGATGAAATGTAGACAGTACAGTCTACACAGGACTTCAGTACTAGCATCCTCATTGTCACTCTTGGTCCTCATCTCGGAAAAATGTCCCTCTAAAAATAAATTTTGTCAAATTGTTCACTATTGTCTCTGCTTAATGCATTTCAATAGGCAATTTCACTCACCTTCAATCAGTTTCAATGGATTCATTTTACTTAAAAACTCTTCCCCTGACTATTTCAAACTAACTTAAACATGACTCATTCTTGCATTAGAGATATGCTTTACTTGTCTTTTTCCTAATTTGTCCTCGCCCTTAAGTTCCTTTATTATACATGTGACCTCCGTGCCATCAGGAAAATGCTTTTGCTACAAAGAAGTCACCAAATTCTAGGGGTTCTCAATTAAACTTGACTCTCACTAGAACTCTGTTAATGATGGACAGTATCCCTCATGGGCTTTCTATACAGGGTCTCCTTATACCTTGGGACTCACCCCATCTTCCAGAGCCCAAGTCCTCTGGATGAGAAAAATTGGCACTTTTATGTATATCAAGCTTATCCTTTATTCTCACCTTATATCGTTCAGGGTTTAGCTTCTTGGCCATATCAAATTTTAGTGCAGGCTGGGACAAGTGGTCTAGTTAACTCTCCGAGAATATTAGGTTGTAAGTTTAGTGGCCATCTTGTCAATGTCCACTACACTTTGCTTTCCTTTTCTTCTTTTAGAAATGGTTTCTTTGAATTTAGCAGTGTGTTAAATCAACAGATACTTATTGTGCACACACTACATGCCATGTCCACACCAGTGTGGTGGACAAATGTGAAGCACGGGTGAGTTATTCTTATCTGAAGTCTATCTAACGTCATGTTGCTGTGTTCCCTGTGGCCTTTGCTGCTGAATGTGCACCATAGACAAACTTTCTTCTCCCCAAACCTCCCAAGGTACAAAGTACCCTTAAATGGCACTCTCTATAAAACACCTCAGAGTCTAATTCTCAGAGAGTTCCACCATCCACAACTGTGGTCTGTGAAGGCAGATTTCTGGAAAGTTGGGTTTGGAGTGAGGTCACTTGATATCTGAACGTGAAGTTACCCCATCACTGAAGGGGGTGGTGAAACACTTTCCTAGGTGTGTGGCAGTGATCAACTAGATTGTAAATTGTAGAAGGGAAAAAGAAGCCCTTTCTGCATACCAAGCATCTGTAAAAAGAAAAGAGGAATTACAAGGGCATTACAATGCAACAACTCTTGCCAAGTTCCTGCAGCGTGCTGGTTCTCTGACAAAATGAGAGAAGACTAAGATGACTTTCAGCAGTTGACTCCCAGCTTTTTAGCATGAAGAGATTGTCGCTGCTAGAAGAGGCTTGTCAGAGGTCATGGATTCAGAAGTAGAACGTCACCTAGGCCTGCATTTGGAAGAAGGCACGTCAAAGATTGATACGAAAGAATATGACATATATGATGTGAAGACATGAATTATGACCATAGAAAGTTTCAGTTCCCTAAGCTTCCACGAACCTCATGAACCTCCAAGCCCACAGAACTGGGGTTGAGGGGAGGTCTGGTGCCCTCTCATGCCTCTATGTGCCATGATGCATTTACATAAAATGCTGATGTGAAGAGCTGCACTTTCTCAGAGAGCTATTGCCCGCTCATCACACCCAAAGCCACTGACTATGGCATGAGGAAGGTTTATAGAGACAGCATCACTGTGCCCAACTGCAGCTAAATCAGCACATTGTACCAAAGTGTCTTTTTTCTTCTTTTTAAAAAATTATTTGTTTATTTATTTATTTTTATTTTTTAACATGAGAATTTGATATTTATTATGATGTTTATACATACAGTAATGCCAAAATGATGCTCACTAAGTTATATAGATTTTTTTTGAATACTGTAAAATGCTTGAGAGTAGGAATGATACCATAAATTTATTATTGATACTTGAAAATAATCATCTATCTTTTAAACATATTTGAATTGATGATTTCTACATGAACAAAAACATTCTAATACAAAAACCACTTTTCCAATAATGCAAAGGATGTTATCTAATAGCTTGATTTTATTATACCTATTTGATCTAGATTTATTTGATCAGATGTCATGCAGAAAAATAAGCTGAGTATAAACTTCATAAAAGTAGACAAGATGTTATTTTGTGCTACAAAAATTCAATGTGTGGTGACATTTCACAGCTAAATTATCAGGAAATTTTATTCAACTATTTCATAAAATCACTAATTAATTAGTCCCCATTAGCCCCAATTCTCCCTTCGTTTTTTCATACTTAACATGGTAAAATTTTGATGATGTGCCAATTATGTGAATGTAACATAAATAAATATACATCTATATTTAAGAAATGTTGTTTAATGTTTCAAAAATTATATGATGATCACCTATTTAAGTGGTCAAGGAAGTGATTGTTATTATCAGCTCAGAGTAATATATCAACAGAGCTAAATTACTGTATTTTTATTTTTTATGTGCATTGGTTTTTTTTGTTTGCATGTGTGTCTGTGTGTGGGAGTCAGATCCCCTGAGACCTGAGTTACAGACAGTCGTGACCTGCTTTAACAGTCAGTTGAAACCAGGTCCCATGGAGGAGGAACCAGTCCTCTTAACCACTATGTTATGTCTCCAGCTCCCACCAAATTGTCTTTCTAAGGCATGTAGTAGTCTTTACTACAAAAGCCATGCTACAAAGTTGGTGGAAACACTGATCTTGATGTGTATATATTCCCAAAGGATGGCAAGAAGTATGAAAACAAAACAAAACAAAAAAAAAAAACAAGGAAAGATGATCCCTCCAAGGAGCACCATTGCTCAGATCCAAAGTGGAGGAAAGTGGAGGGACTATGCGATAAAAATCAAAACAATGTTTCTGAGGAAGCCCAATGAGCTGTATTGAGAAGATGGCCATTTCAAATATATCATAGAGGTAATTCACAATACAAATAAGAAACTTGGCTGTGAGATAGAGAGCATGGAAAACAGCCAAACGGAAGTCCTGGAATGAAAGACCTCAACTGATAATAAGATTCAAAAACAAAACCCTGGATCTAAAATGCAGAGCAGAAGTAGAAGAGAGAAGTCTTGAACATGAAAGCAATCTCTTATAATAGTCAGCAGCATATACAAAAAAGTAACAATGAAGAAAGCTTCCAATCCTAGGCGATGAATTAAGCAAATATTGATGCTGGGTAGTCCAGAACGGGGGAAGGACATAAACATCTTAGTTAATGAAATATACCCAAATTTCCCATCTTATGAGGAAGATATGGACCTCCAGATCTACCAAGCTCAGTAGCTCAGGAGATTTGACATAGAATACAAATAGAGCCTGTGTAGGCCGAAAGGTGCTTCAAACTGTCCAAAGTTTAAGACGGAACAAGTTCTAAGCACAGGAAAAATGCTGTCACTCTT
Organism: Microtus pennsylvanicus; assembly: GCF_037038515.1. NCBI lineage: Eukaryota > Metazoa > Chordata > Mammalia > Rodentia > Cricetidae > Microtus > Microtus pennsylvanicus. The sequence continues at coordinate 109,780,094 of NC_134581.1, forward strand.
ATAAAAATCCCCGCTGAAGCCAAAGCATAATTTTCTGAAGAGAAAAGGATGGGATGGTCAGAGCCCTGAAAAGCAAGAAGGGGGAAAATATTGGCAACCAAGGGAATTGATTTTGGTAAAGCACTCCTTCAGAAATGAAACAGATGTACAGTGTTCTCAAGATGAGCAGATCAAGGAATTTATTCCTGTTGGACCAGACTCATGATGTTTGAGGGAGCCCTGTATTCAGAAACAAGAAGACATTACCTGGCACTAATGTACACAATGCCCCAGAAATGGAGATGTAGAAGAAAAAAGGAAGCAAACATTAGCCCATAATGCCACTAAACCACTGAGATAAGCAAGAGAAGAATGAAGAGCACATAAATAGCACACACAGAAATTAACCGATTATAGGATATAAAAAATAACCTTGAATGTAAACAGAATGTCCTAATCAAAAGTGTAGATTGACTGAATAGATGACATAAACCTTTCTCTCTCCTCTCTCACCATACGCAGAAATCAACTTAAAATGGGGCGAAGGCCTACATATAAGATAGGAAATAATGAAGTTACTGGAAGAATCGTGTGCTTTAAGATCAATGGAAAATAATTTTTAGAAAAGATTCATAAAGTAAAGATGCTATGTACAAAATACATGGTACTATATCAGCCCATGAAGTTGCTGTATAATTTAAGAAGAAACCAATCAACAGTGTCAAGAGGCAACTAACAAAATGGGAAAAGATGTGTACTAATTATGACACTTGACAAGGGATTAATATTTTCATGCAGGAATTTCTTGATGATGATTTTTGGATGTAACCGCAGAAACCCAACAACGTCATTCTATGTGCTGTCGGTAGCCACTGCAAAATACAGGTCCATCTCACGTCTTCAATTTTAGTTACATAGATCATCTGAAGAAAGTATCCATATTGTACTCTCAAAACTTAGTGGGATCTCTAAAATTGTCCATACCAGGCAAATATTTTCTTGACAAGACACATAATTTATATGATCATATTAACTATTTCAGATATTATTTTTAAATGTTTTTTCTTCCCATCTGTTATACACACTATAAACTTGGCTGGCACAGAACCCATCTTTGTTGAGGTTAACAGAACTGTGTCATTTCTGCCTTTTCTGTGTTTTGCTCTTGTTCCAAAAGCACTCACTGTACTTTGTTTACATTGTTTCTGTGCTATTAAAAAATGTGACAGTTATTTTAAGTTTGTAAACTTTTGTTTGAGAATTTCAAATGTGAGTACATCATTTCCACCTTCTCTCTCCCCCTGCAACTCTCCCTGTCAAGTTCATGCCTCTTTAATTAGTGTTACACACATGCACACACACACACACACACACACTCAAATGCACCTTATTGCTTCTATTTAGCAATGCTTGTGTGTGTATTTGTTAAGGATGACTACTTATGATGTTGATATTTATATAAAGGAAGGCATTATATAACTAGAAAGTTCTAACACCAATCGCCACAATTATATTTAAGTTAGAAGTAAACACTTTTCTAAAATGTGATCTGTCAGATCCCCACATCCCCCTCAACCAGCATAATGTGATTAAAAGAGAACCTTGGCTTAACATAATCACACAAGCGTCAGAGACTTGACATTTGACCATGAAACAATGTTATCATTTCTAGGTCATGTTTTGTGTTTGTTTTTTAAATTCCCATTTCCTCTGTTAGTAATCTGGAAAACCTAGTTTCTTGATGCAATAAATGGTTCTGAATTGATCATGCAGTCATAGCATTCTGATGACTCCACTCCACTTTAGCTAATATGGTAACATTTACTCTGACCTTACAGAGCCTTTCATATGCTTACAGAATGTTAAGAACTGAGTTTTATCACTTTTCGTTCTGTCAGTGTGCTGCTTTGCAGAGCTCAGATCTGAGAGTTCATAACGATTTCAGCATCCTGACCCTTTGCTGTATAGTCTGTGTGGATAAGAAGTTCTCAAGAGTGGCACCTTCCCCCTAGTCCTATGGGAGCTCTATAAATGAACACTGCCTTATGGAATGCTTTACTTCAGTCCTACCTCAGGCTCTCCCCTTCTCCCTGCTTACTGCCTGATCATGATTCCCAGAGCCTGTATCCTAGCATCAGCATCCTCACCTATCTTATCCCTACAGATTCCCTTCTCTGCACAAATGTCATGACAGCATCTTCACATGTTATTTAGGCCATCCTTTATCAACTGAATAGAAATGCCTTGTTTAAATACTATCTTTACACTGTGTGGTGAGTGCGTGTGTGTGCGTGTGTGTGTGATGGCCTGTACATCAAAGTAAGAAGATAAATCATCTTTGGAGTCACAGAGATTGAACTCATGTAGTCAATCTTGGTAAGAAGCGCTTTTACCTACTGAGTCATCTTGCAGCCCAAGATACATCTCCTTTCATATTGGATAAAATTTTCCAGTCTATATCTTAGAGTACTTAATCTGCCCCAAGTCATCTGTTTCATCATTTCTTATGGATCTACTTGACTTCTTGGTTCTCAACCAGTCCATTTGTCCTTTCAATTTTGAACTTTGTTCTCTTTTCATAGCTTAGTCCTTCCAGGTCCTTCCATTTTAATCACTCCCCAGGCTACTCATCAACAACTGCACTTAGCACTTGTTCGAGCAGAGCTAAATTTATACAGATATTTGTGTCTCTCAAAAATTAACAAGGAAGATTATACTTTAAATTCACTCCAGGGAACTCAGAATTTGAAATGTCCCCAAGAAAAACTACCCTCTGAAAAATCAGAGATGCTGTTGAAAAACTGACATCTTTAAAGGGCTTTTCTCAATGAATTTGAAGCTTCTGTCTGAATTTCCACCTGTGAATAAGAATTGCATTGTAATAAAAATTAGCCTTAAAGGACACTTTATCTTAAACATTCACTTCAAGAAATTAATTTTATTGTTGCCATTTTTTTTTAATTTTTTTATTGATAAAAGGAGGATAAAGAAAAGAAAAAAAAAACAAATTTCCACCTCCTCCCACCAGCCTCCCATTTCCCTCCCCCTCCTCCCACTCTTCTCCCCCTCCTCCCACTCTTCTCCCCCTCCTCCCACCCCTCTCCCCTTCCCCCCACTCCTCTCCCCCTCCCTTTCCAGTCCAAAGAGCTGTCAGGGTTCCCTGCCCTGTGGTAAGTCCTAGGTCCTCCCCCCTCCATCCATATCTAGGAAGGTGAACATCCAGACTGGCTAGGCTCCCACCAAGCCAGCACATTGCGTAGGATCAAAACCGCGTGCCATTGTCCTTGGCGTCTCATCAGCCCTCATTGTTCGCCCTGTTCCGAGAGTCCAGTTTTATCCCATGCTTTTTCTGGTAACAGTCCAGCTGGCCTTGGTGAGCTCCCAGTAGATCATCTCCACTGTCTCAGTGGGTGGGTGCACTCCTCGTGGTCCCAACATCTTTGCTCATGTTCTCACTCCTGCCCCTCATTGGGACCTTGGGAGCTCAGTCCAGTGCTCCAGTGTGGGTCTCTGTCTCTATCTCCATCCATCGCCAGATGAAAGTTCTAGGATGATATGCAAGATATTCGTCAGTATTGCTCTAGGATAGGGTCATTTCAGGTTCCCTATCCTCAGCTGCCCAGGGAACTAACTGGGGACCTCAGCTTGGGCACCCGGGAGCCCCTCTAGGGTCAAGTCTCCTGCCCACCCTAAAGTGGGTCCCTTAACTAAGAATTGTGGTTCCGTGCTCCCCTATCCAACCTTCCTTTATCCCGATCCTCCTGTTTCCCCAAGTCCCCCCTCCTTCCCTTCTACCTTTTCTCTCCCCATCTCCCCTAATTGTTTAGGTGTTACCAGGAGCTGTGATGTGACTATTAGTGTTCCCTGAAATTCAAGCATTGAAACCTCTGTAATAGTAAGTGGTGAGGAGTCGGATGTGATTATACAATGAGTGTAGAGTCCCCAGTGATGGGGAAAGGAACCTTCTCAAGAAAGTGATGGAGAGTGTCTTGCTTCTTCTGCACAATGAGAAGATGCCGAGAGTATGACCCAAAGACATCAGATCCATTGGTGTGGAACTCATTCAGAGCAGTTAGTGGGACAGGATGGTTTGAGTGGCAGCCTATCAGTAATGTGCTCTGAAATATAGACTGAGAAATTCTGCTTCAGTTTAAATATGAAAGGAGGCATTGTTTGGGCCAGTGGTAGGATGGATCAGTGGGTAAGGGCATTTGATGCCTTGCCTGATGATGAGTTTGATCCCCAGGACCAATGTGACACAAGATCTTGAGTTTCCAACCTCCAGATCAGTAAGAACCATATTTATTTTGATATGGCTCAGGTTTTGCATTCTTTTGAAAGAGAAAATCTCAAATTCTTATCTTGTCTTCTGGTTGGTTTATTCATTTTGTACCTCTGCTAACAATTTTGCTATGTGTTCTGTGAACTACACCAGAGACCCAGACATCCTTAAAGGCATCGCTTTTACCTAACTCAACCTTACTCTTTTCTACTACACTGTGCATCCCTTGGGGTTAAGGTTAAAATGCAAACTCACCATTGCATACTACTGAGCACAGCACTAAGCACATGAATGCTAATCAATATTTAAATTAATTAAAATCCTCAGTTTTGATTGTCAACTTAATGCAACTTACAGTCATCTGGGAAGCAAACCTCAATGAAAGGTGGCCTACATTTGTTTGGCCTGTGAATCAGTTCTGTAGGGAAATTATCTTATGAAGTTAGTTGATCTGGGAAGACTCAACCCATTGAGGGCAGCGCCATTCTCTGGGCAAGAACTTCTGACCTATATGAGTAGAGAAACCAACCTTAGTCAAACAAGCAAGGGGGTAAGCATGAATGCACCTATTCCTCTCTGCTCTTGACTGCGAATGTTATGTGACCAGGTAGCTCCTAATCTGGTATTTCCACAATGATGAACTATAACTAGAAATTGTAAGGCAAATAAACCTTTCCCCCAACAAGTTGTGTTTACCAGGATACTTTATCAGAGCAACGTAAACAAAATCAGAACACAGAGTTGGCAGCAAGTGACTTTTCCTGCTGTGCCATCTCATCAGCTCACGTGTTTCCTATAAAATAGTAAAATATGTGCATAAACATTTGACAGATTTCCTTAGTTAGGTCATGGTTTCTGGGAGGTACCAGGGAAATTTAGTTATTCTGTACTCTTTCCATAGTTTGGGCATGTTGTCAAAGTATGGTCTTGAATGAAGCCGTGTAAGGAGAATTTTTGAGAACTTGTGAGAAAACTCTGAAGAAATGAGACAAAAGTCTTATAACTTCTGTTTCTCCATAACATGGGTGGTTCTTGGAATGTGCTTTTGTGCCTCTCCCTGGTGCAATAGTAGGAGAGGGTTTACTTCAGATTAGCCATCACCTTACCCACTAGTGTTTAGATGGTGTTCCCAAGCATGGTTGCCTTTGTTACCTGTTGCCACATATATCTTAAACTCATGTGACCTTATCCTGTGACTGAATAGAACTTGAACTTTGCTCACATGTCCTTGCCTAGCTCTCCTACTGCCCTCAGAATAGAAATGGCCTGATGCCCTAAATAAAGTTGGCTCTTGCATAAGCCTTTAGTCCACCTCATTTCATGCCCTACTCTTCCAGGTTTAAACATGTTACCTGAGTTGTCCTGTGCTTGAAGTTCCACGCATCAGGATAAAGGGTAGGCCCAGGGGGTTGTAAATTTCAAAAACAAAACTTGCAACATTGGATACTGACTGTATTCTAATAATGTGCTTGATGTAGCTACTATCTCCAGAAGCTGGTTACCCCAGATTCCTTTGTGGTTTCTCTCACTTCCACTGTATTTTCTAAAAAGAATTGGAAACACTAATATCACGGCTGGGTTTATAACACAGTGGTAGAATACTAGCATGTGAGATTGTAGGTTCACTTTGTATAACTACCAATAACTAACTAACCAACCAATTAACCAATTAAATTCAAACCTCCCTCCCCAAGGTGTTTGACTATTTAATATTTTAGTACAAAAAATGTTGGGAAAATAAACTACTAATGCCTTTGGAAGCAGTGATTTGTGTTTATTTGCCTGATTTTTATAACATTTCATTTAAATTAGCCATGATTTCCAAGGAACATTTACCATGTACATGAATTTTTAAAAATGAAGACTTAAAACCAGAGTAGGATGCAGGATTTTAAAGCAATGCTTGGAATTGCTCATGGGACCTAACGTTTATGACTACACATGAGTTTGTAAGGACCCAAAGAAGTGGGGTGAAGACAGAGGGAGTAGTATATGTCAGAGAAAACTTTGCATTGCCCAAACCACCACGTGGATGTTTAGAAACACAGGCAGCATAATTTTGGTTTATTTGTTTGCTTCGAAAGGCTTGTTCTTACTCTCAACTCTTCTGGCTTCAGCCTTGAGAACACAGTATGGTACTAGTTTTGAATAAAGAAGGCTATAAGAATAATGTTGAGCCTACTTGAAACTAGTACATTGAGGATCACGAGAATATTACAAATGTAGTCTTTTATGTTTCTACTAAGTGTAAATTTTGGCAGTGGACATGATCCTAACAGTTTTGAGCTCACCAAGGTTATGTGGACTCGAAGATCACTGGCATGGAGGTGGGAGAGTTTCCTGAGGGTACAGAGTGTTGAATGATACAAAATACTTGAAGAATCTTCTCCTTAGCAGTCCAAAAGCTGGAGTTTGAGTCAGCACGGAGCATCATCCTGATAATGTTAGAGTGTGTGTAACAGTTTTCCACGTAAAGCTGATGCCAAGATAAGCAGCCGCTGCACATCTGAGACACATCAGAAAAGCCTGGGCTTCCACACAATACGGGAACTGTTCCTCAAGTGCTTCATGGTTGTTTTGTTCTCTTTTACAAACAAGGTCAGTGCGAGTGTAATTAGATTAGCTCATCCAGTATCCTTATCTTGTGGCAGCACAAAACACAGATCTAAGAAGAACAGCTACTTTTATTTACTAAACATCAAACCCCTTTGTGTAAACGGTATTTATGTCTCACAAATAATAGGCAAGACTTAAGAAATTTAACTCTTATCAAATACACAGTAAATGTCAGATAACATAAACGTTCCAGTTTAGTATGCCATAATTTCCAAAATTCCCTATATTTCTTATTTTATAATTCATTACAACTTCACATAAATAATGAAGAGCCTATTTTTCCCAAAATAAAAATATATGATTACTTATTAAGTAATAATAACTTCTTTTTTAGTACAAATAATAACCACATTAATCATTATGTGGTGAGTTAAATATTTCAAGATATGAGAACACTAATAAGAATATACTTGTAACTAGAATTGAAGGCTGAATACTTTTAAAAGGAAAATTTGGAAGCTTTCCTATGCCACTTTTATTTTTTTTGAAAATGTGGCTTAAGTGTAGAGTTGAAGAAATATTGATTTTAGTAAATGAGTCAATATGTCATGGGTAAATATTATTGAACATATTATCAACACATATGTTGCAGAAAGTTATTCTCAGTAGTAGGAGCAAAGACTTAGCGTGTTAATACTTAACAAAGCTTGTAAATATAATAAAAATCTGCTTTGATACAGAGTTTTCAGAATGTCTTGGTGTCCATCTGGAGCTTGAGGTGTCTCCTAGTCTAACCTTGAGTTAACTGTCTCTGTGCATAGGCAGGAGCCTCGTTTGGGTCATAAGTATGAATCAATAGCTTTAAGACACGCCAGCACATTTGGCCTTGCCATAACGGCTAACCTAAGATCTTGATTATTACATTCTTTGTTGAACGTGCTAATTTTGTTTGGAGATAACATAACTGTCTTAGTCTTTAGAAACACAAATGAATAATGAATTACAGCAAAACAAACATCTGAATCATCTTTTATATTTTAATGACCTTAAGGGTGGATTAAGTAGAGATAACATAAATTACACTGAAATTAGGAGAAAATTTATGGCGCAGATTTAACCGCATTCTGTTACACTCTGTTCCTGAGGAGTTTTATTGTTCTGTTTTCCAGGAGGAAGCTAGGAATTGCATCACGGATACCGAGACTTGAGAGGCTGAGGAATCTCAAATCACAGCTATGATCCAGCTACACAGCACTGATCAGATACACAAAAAAGGACTCCAAGCAAGAACTATGTATTATGTTAGTGGGACTTAACATGAACCGTACATACGAAAACGAAAACATCTCTCAAAGAGCCAAAGCCATCCCTGTGTGAGTATAAAATAAAGGAATTAACTTGAAAAGACTGAGGAAACTAGCAGTTCTCCCAGACTGTGATACAGTTCAGCTCCTTCTCCTATTGGAGTCAGTTCTGAGTGTCAGGGCAGAACTGGAAAACCAGGACGACTTTGTGGGGAGGCAGGTAGGAATACAGGAGGTCCGAACAGCCACCAGGAAGCAGACAGACTGAGTTCACCACTGTCCCTGCCCTCACAACAGTCCCTTCTGAGATCTAGGCAGTTGGAAGGTTCATTTCAGAAAACCTATGCTTCAGACCTTACGTTAAGCGGGATGACGTACATCACGTGCCACCCCCAAAGGCCCTAGTTATTTGGACACACATATATATCATCACACTATATATTGACTTGTTTGAACTGGAAAAATGTCAACCACAGTTGAATACACTTTGAAAGGAACTAAAAGATAAATCAAAAAGGAAACTAGACCAGGGCTTAATTATTGCATTTAAATAAGTGTTCTTAATTTCTAAATTTTTTAATAGAAACGTTTAAGTGAGTTATTCTTTTTTAAATTGATTTTATTGAGCTCTACATTTTTTCTAGGCTCCCCTCCCTGAATCTCCCCTCCTCCCCTTCAACCCTCTCTCATGGTCTCCATGTTCCCCAATTTACTCAAAAGATCTTGTCTTTTTCTACTTCCCATGTATATTAGATTCATGTATGTCTCTCTTAGAGTCCTCATTGTTGTCTAGGTTCTCTGGGATTGTGAATTGTAGTCTGGTTTTATTTGCTTTGTGAAAATTTCAGGAAAATGGATGGATCTAGAAAACATCATATTGAGTGAGGTAACCCAGACCCAGAAAGATAAATATCATATGTACTTACTCATTAGTGGCTCTTAGACATAAAGTGAGTTATTCTTTTTTTTTTTTTTAGTTTTTCGAGACAGGGTTTCTCTGTAGCTTTGGAGCCTGTCCTGGCACTAGCTCTTGTAGACCAGGCTGGCCTAGAACTCACAGAGATCCGCCTGCCTCTGCCTCCCGAGTGCTGGGATTAAAGGCGTGCGCCACCACCGCCCAGCTAAAGTGAGTTATTCTTAAAAAAACAATAACAACAACAAAATACCAAAAACTCACTTCAGACATGTGGATTACAGCCCTGCTTCCCTATGCCTGGTTTACGTGGGACTGGGCATGAGAGCAAGGTTTGCATATCTGAAAGAAGCTCTCCATCGACCGACCCACATCCCCAGATCCACAAAACTATGTCCTTTTTCCTTCAGTACTTGTCTCCCTTATACTATGCATTTTAAATAACAAAAGTTTGATCTTTTTCCTTTTCAGACTTAGGCATTATGAAGTTGAAAGCCCATTTAGGTGCAACATGACTAATAGAAGCTAACAGCTGCAATCCAAAGACCCTAACCTGCTAACTGAAGCTACACGCAAGTACATTGGCTAGGGATTCAAGTCATTGCCTGGGCTGGTAGCTTTGTAGATAACCATCCTGGAATATTTATCCCACTTCTAGCAATCCATTTTACTGGATGGGTTCCAAACTACATTTTGATTTTCATGTTCTATTAAGGTATCAGAAAGAAGCATTATGGATAAATTATCAGACCAGAGAGGGAGAGGGAGAGAAGTGGGGGGAGGGGGAGAGGAGTGAGGGGAGGGGGAGAGGAGTGGGGGGAAGGGGAGAAGAGTGGGGGGCTGGGAGGAGGCAGAAATTTTTTTCTCAATAAAAAAAATAAATAAATAAAAACAAGAAAAAAAAGAAATATTAAAAAAAGAAAACCAGAAAGGCATTTGAATGGATATACATTCATATTAAGATTATTATTTTAATCTTTATGTTTTCAAATTAAGTGTCTTGTAGAATAACACTTGTTGAACAAAGCTCAGGAATTATTTTACATATTAAAGCAATTAACAAAAAGAAAAAAAAAGAAAAATAATACAGGATGCCCAAGCACCCACCCTGAGAAATAGGAGAGATAAAGTACATTGTGGATAGAAGGGAAAGAGAAGCAGAGTGGTTCCTGCACTGTGGAGAGAAGTGGAACTGGAGATGCAATGCTGTGAGAAACAGGCCCGTATGATGAGTGTGCTCCCACCTGAAGACAGGCTGACGTCTGGGGGCATGCTGCTGCCCAGGGCCATATTCATCTGAGTGGTCTGTGCTGCCACCTGAACCCATGTTGATGTTTGAGGACCATATTGCTTTTGGCATCCATGCTGACCTGAGTGGCCTGTACCATTCTCTGACACCCAATCCTCTGCTGCTACCTAGGGTTATGTCTGAGTTTGTGGCCCTATTATGACTGGGATCTGTGCTGAGGACCTTCACTGTAACCATGTTGCCAATGAGGGCCATTTGGATGTCTGTGGTCTGGGCTACCATCTGAGGCCAGGAGGATGCCCAAGAGAGAGTTGGCCCTGCCCCTTGATGGCAGCCACAGATAAGAGAGCTGGAACTTCCTTTTACCTGGACAATATAGGAACATTGTTCAGGAATGTGTGAGAGGAGATGAAATGCCCCCGCTGCTTGCTGACTTCAGCACTTGGAAGAGAAAGACAGCACATCACCTGGGCAGCCAACACAATAGATCTTGGCCTGTGGGAAAGCTGGCCCTAGCCCTTACCTGATGGAGAGATGGCCCTTCCCTTCACCTGAGCAGTGTGGGAGAGCAGTTGTACCTAACTAATTCAGGTACCATCCAGGCTCAGATAGAGGGCTTTGAGTTGGTTGACCCCAACATCTACTCTATCCAAGAACTGCTGGAGCATGTGAAGGGACCAGGCCTGCAGAAGCAAAGCTGCAGGCTCTCTAGGACACAGGACAACAGGACTCTGAGAGGAGTGCTGGGGAGGGTACAGTACTGATAGCACAGAAGAAGACAGAGACCTCAAACCAGTTCAGTGACTCATTGAAATGAACACCCACAAGTAAAGCTATGTGATGACACACTGCAGCTTCTACTGCAAGAGCTTTTTAGTTGTTGTTTTGTTTTGGTTTTAGTCTGTTTGCTTTCCTTTGCGGGGAGATTGCAAGGACTGAGAACAGATATGAAGGGATGGGGAGATGAATGGGATTGGGGTGCATTTTGAGAAATTCACAAAATAATTAATAAAAAGTTTTTTTTAAAAAAATGTAATATGTAGCATATGTAATTATAAGGACTATATATTTATTATATATGTTTAACAAGCAAAGAAAACATAGATCTGTCAGTTTTGTCACTTCTGAACATTCTTGTTAGTATTGAAAAGTAGACTTCTGTTAGCATCTACTTAAATCTGTAAGCACAGGGACATTTGGGCAACATTGAAACATCAACAACAAAATCACTGTGCAATCTCCCTTCAATTTACTCCCCTTAAAAATACAACACTAAGAGGAAAAACCTGCTCTCTGACTTGAACCCTGATGGCTGGAATTAGGTAGAGCATTGAACAGCAAGCAGTAGTACTGCTCTACAATAGAACTGAGGTTGTCCCCAATTGCACACATTGGATTATGAGTTTTTGGGTTTCTGGACTCTTAGAACACAGGGAAGGGCCCTCTGCTGACACACACTGCATGCCAGACTTGTATCTCAGCAGGAGCTTATAGAGTTGTGTATGTATTTGCTCATTTAAAATGTGTTATCAAGTGAAAACATAAATTCATTCTAAGAATCAAGTTTAAAAGGAATTCAAGAGACACTCTAACACTGCAGGGCTAGAGATATCACTTTCCTTATCATCAGAATGTGAATCCAAAGTACCTTGTATCCATTCATTATAGAAGAATTGTTTTCTTCATTTTTAAAAATTCTATTAACTAGTGTATATGGGCTTTTGGCCTGCATGTACACCTGTGAGTCAGAGGAGGAGTAGGATACCCTTGAACTAGAGCTGAAAATGGTTGTGAACTGCCCAGATGGGTGCTGAGAGAAGAAACAGGTTTCTCTGGAAGAGCAGCCAGTGTTCTTGACCATCGAAGCAACTCTGAAGGCCTCAAAAAAGTGTTTAAATAGATGTTTCTCAAAGTACTATCAAGTTAATTGCTTATCTTGCAGAATGACCTCTTTGTGTGTGTGGAGAGAGGAAGAGAAGGAAAAGAAGTAGAGGACAATCTATTTCTTTAGATAGACTAACAAGAAGATAGAAAGAGCCATGTATATACAGGCATATGCATATACATGTGTGCCCACATATGTATATGCTATAGAAGCAGTTCATACACACCCTGTAACATGCATATCAAATACAATAAAAACAAATAGTTCATAAAGATGAAAAATTCACAGTCTAGATTATGTATATTATTGTGTTTTCTTCGAATTTTTTGACTGTGAAGGAGCTAAGAAACCAACATATATATACCTTAAAAGTATCTTGACTTCAGAATTTGAATCTAAGGATATGTTACTTTGAAAAAGAGGTTCTTCTTTTGTTTCCACAGAGGATGAGAACTTGTGGATTCCTTCCAGACTAATATGTTTTGATTACTAATATGGTAAGATCCCCTGAAAGGATGCTGTGACACCCCCAAGTTACTTTTCCCAACTGCTGACTGAGATAAACCTAGCACACAGGATACACCATGAAAGACCTGATTAACAGTACCCCCAATCAATAGGAAGTAGTTAAGAGAACTACGCCCATATTCTCAAATATTGTTTATAAATGTTTGTTTATACTTAAAGGAGGATATGCTATAGGTATGGATACTTTGCATTGGTATGTATATTGGTTTATTGATACAAATTTAGGTCAATTTTCCTATATTGTGTATATGTATTTCTGTTCTTGATTGAGGTATTATGTTTGTACAGCTCATTTAAAAGTGTAATGTATAATTTAAAAATAAAGGTTAATAGATAGTCATCTATAATAGTTAAGCTTGTAGTCATGTTACTTAGGTTTTCTTTATGTACAGAGATGTATTTAAGTTGGATAGGTATTCTTCAAATCTTTCTGAGACCTTCAGAATATGGCATTTAAATGTTTTAATAATTTAAAACTTTTCATGAAAATGAGACACATCTGCTCCTGGCAGTACCAATACACTTCAAGAGGAAGATGGGTATCAAAGAGGCTCCTTATGGATTTTGCTAGCAATTTGGGCAAGAAAATGCTTTGCCTGGACTGTTTGATTAACCAGATATGCAGGACCCATAGAGAAATGACTGTTGAACTTGTCTAAAGATAAGATGATCCTTCGGGGTTCCTGCTTCATGAAAGAATAAAAAGAGTCTGCTAAAGAGAAGAAAGTGACTGACAAACTGCCAATATAGGTGGAGCTGTCTTTGAAACGTCCTGCTTTATAGAAAAGTCTGCCAAATACTATGGCCCTATAGGCTGAAGATGGATGCCTCAACATTGCAAAAGAACTGTGGGTGACTGTCTAGGCAGTGAAATATCTCTGTCAATTCCAGAGTTTTGGAAGTTGCTTACAATGTACTTCCTGTTTACTTAGGTAATATCATATCCTTCTGGAGTTTTTGATGGAGTTAAAGAATTTATAGTTATCATTATAGTTTTCCTTAGTTATGATAAAAGATAAAGTAGATACAAATAGAGTAACTGTAATTCTTGCTTGATACCTATTTTGTAATATGTAATTTACTATGTTAAAGTTAAAACCTTCCTTTTTATTTAAACAGAAAAGTGGAGGTGATGTGGGATTCCCCTCTGTATACTGTGAATACCATTGGTTAATAAAGAAACTGTCTTGGGCCTACGAGGGGAATTAAGTTGGGTGGGGAAAACTAAGCTGAATGCTTAGAGAAAGGAGGCAGAGTCAGAAAGAAGCCATGGAGCCTCTGTGAAAGACAGACACACTGAAACTTTGCTAGTAGGCCATGACCTCATGGTGATGCACAGATTAATGAAGATGGATTAAAATAAGATGTAAGAGTTAGCCACTAAGAAACTAGAGCTAATGGGTCAAGCAACGATTTAATTAACTCAGTTTCTGTGTGGTTATTTTCGGGAGTCTGGGTGGCAGAAAGCAAAACAAGTGGCCTCCTCCTTGCAACTGTAGCTCTATTTTCATTCAGATTTCCAGGAGACAATCTGTCACTGTGGAGAAACTGAGGCATTCTTTCAGAGTTCCAGGAGACAGTCTGTCACTGTGGAGAAGCTGAGGCTTTCTTTCAGAGTTCCAGGAGACAGCCCGTCACTGTGGAGAAGCCGAGACAGCAGGAACTGTGAAGATAGTGATATAATCACATTACCTCCTTAGAAAAGAATAGCAGGATGCATGGGTGGCAGTGCAGAGCTCAGTGTCCCCAAACTCAAAGGACCTGGGTTTCTCTGCATCAGCACAGTCAGGACAAACCTACATTAGTTAACACGATCTAGACACTCAAACTGAGACTCTCTTCCCAGGTTGATTTTTTTAAAAAAAATGTTTTGCTTATGTATATGTCTCTATGTATGAGTATAGCCACCAATGTTTAGGTGTCCCAGAGACTAGAGGAGGGTGTTTTTTCTTAGACCTTGGGTTACATGGGCCTGAGATCTAATCATGCCTTCTAGAACAGAATGTACTTTGAACACTGAGGCATCTCTCCAGACCCAAGTGATTCTAAATTGTACCAAGTTGACAACTAAAGCTACTAATAAAACCAGGTGGTGGTGCACACCTTTAATCCCAACACTCAAGGAGACAAAGGCAAGTGGATCTCTGTGACTTTGAGGCCAGCCTGGTCTAGGAAAGTCAGAGACACACAGAGAAACCCTGTCTCGAAAAAACCAAACAAAATCCTACTAATAAATTCTATTTTATCATTCACTATGTTCTTATTTGCAACTGCACAGACACCACCAAAGGGTCCCAGGCTGTCCCAGCCCTCAGCAGTTTGAGTCTTTGTGGTTTCAACCACTAGCACTGAATAAATATAAATTTCCAGGTGTTTCTTTCTTCCAGCTTTTGAGCTTTTGAGTGGGGTAGAAATTGTCTGACCAGGGCATTACTTCTATTAATCACATAAATTGGTTTTCTTCATTTTTTCTATTTCTAATATAGCAATGTATTTGTCCTTCTTGGGAGATGGGTTTTGAGAGTTTACTAACATGAAGTGGTAACCTTGGCATTTCCTGTTTAATATTTCTGGATTATTTCAAGTAGTACTCCACATTGTAACCTTTTATCTCCATGGCTAGAACATGACAAACCAAAAAAACCACAGGTACAATGTGACTCTTTTTAGAAGATGTCAATTGTAGGCGGAGGTTTGTCCTTTGATTACTGGTTGCCCAGACCTGAAATAATCACACAGAAACTGTATTACACAACACTGCTTGGCCTATTAGCTCCTGCTTCATATTGACTAGCTCTTACATATTAAATTAACCAATTTCTATTAATCTTTGTATCGCCACATTGTTGTGGCTTACCATTAAGGTTCCATCTGGCATCCAGCATCTGTCTTCTGCTACGGTTACATGGCCTCTCTCTGACTCTACGTAGTCTATCCCAGCATTCAGTTTAGTTTTCTCACCTAGCTCTCCTATGCCCTGCCACAGACCAAAGCAGCGTTTTTATTAACCAATGATAAGAAAGCATATCACAGCATACATAGGGGAGTCCCACATCAGTCAATAAATGTGCTTCCAGTCTTCTACCGTTCATGCCACCCCAGGTGATTAGCTGTATCATCAGAGTAGGCTCTTTCAATCACGGCTACTGAGAGAATTTTCTCAGTTTGCTCTTTTAACTTGGAGCTTAGTAAATAACCACAGAGATATACAGTCATGAGTATCACATTTAGTGCAATAGTTACATAATTAGAAAATTTATTCCAGAAAGACACAGTGCTGAATGAAATACAACAATTACTTAGCAGTGAGTCTGACCTCACCTTCCTTAAACTGCACACCATAGTTCCAACTAAAACTAGGCTGAGCTGAAACTGTGCTCTGTTTCTCAGGATGAAAAGACAAATGGTTTTGAAAGAGTATCTGTTTTGGTAATTTAACTAGTACACTGAGACATTCTGAAAAAGGTATTAAGTGCACTAAAAGCAATACAAAAAGCAATATAAAGTGAACAAAAGAGATAATATATTCTATCACATAAAAAAGAACAATATCATTCCAATGATAGACTGGTTTGTTACCCTGATAACAATCATGCCACTGCTGTGTCAATGGGCACATTTTGCCTGAAAGGTCTGTTCACAGTTTGTTAATTACTGAGGATGCAAAGATTAGAATCTGGAAAGCTGTATGACCACAAGCTTTGTGCTTCTGTCTCAATATGTTGAAGAACTGACCATTATAAGGCACAGGCTAAGGAAACCTCTGGAGTGTGAGGTCAGAGGCTCTTCCTCTACCCCAAACAACTGACTTAAAGCTTGTCCCATCTAGTTCAAATCAACTGGATATTAAATAAAGCACTTGTCTGTAATTTTCCATACTTTTCTTTTATATTGTTGAGCTTAAGTGCAACACAGACCCAATGGGAGCTGAAGAAAGTGTTAGAAAATCAGCAGAAAGGTCATGGAAGAAAGGTAACAGCTGATAAATAATTAGATATGAATCCACACAAAGGGAACCTAGGAAAACACCAAGCAGGCTGTGGAATAACCCCTTTGTACACTGTGACAATGTGTCACTGTGATTGGTTTAATAAACAGGTTGACTGGCCAATAGTTGAACTGAATAGAGTTAGGTGGGAAAGCCAAACTGAGAAAGCTGAGAAGAAGGGTGGGGTCTGGAGTTGCTAGTTAAATGCTGAGGCAGTAAGAAGTGAATGTGCCATGTTAATAAAGGTACTACCTTGTGGCAGAGCATAAATAAGGAGCATTTATGTTATAAGAGCATAACATGGGTTAGCTGAAAATGAAAGAGTTAGTAATAAGCCTGTTATTTGCCAAGCATTTATAATTAATATAAGCCTTAGTGTGTTTATTGGAGAGTTGCTGTGGGACAGGAAAAGTCTGCCTACAAGAAGCATCAGTGAGAAGAGAAAATTCTACACTTTCCATTTAGACATGAAACAACATAAAAGCAGAGAAGCTTTTGCAAGCAGTGGGAGGCTGGGTGGGTCATCCCCAAAGATGACATTATAAGCCAGGTAGTAAAAGATCAATAAAGGAAAGACAGATGATCACAGACAGAAGGTTACGGCAACTGAAGGATGTCAGGCTATGATGACAAGAGTTCAAGTAAACTGCCACTGTGGAATAAAAAGTGAGCACTGTCTGATTTATAGAGTAAGGGGTAAACCCAAAACAGCCATGTTACCTGAGAGGAGGCTGATTTGAAGTATTTTGAAGTAGTATCTAATGCAAATTTACTTGGAGATAGTTTTAAATGAGAGAATTCTCATTTAGTGGGTAGCATGTTTACTTTGAAAATTTGGGATAGCTGCATATTCTTTGGGGTTTGGCCATGGGAGGTTGTCGATGCTCCAGTGAATGGCCCTCACCCATGCACATATGAACAGTACTAATTAAATTAGCAAATAATTTTATTTTAAAAAACCATAAAGTTGAGAGGGAATGTATTACGGTGGATCTAGGAAAAGTTGGGGGAGAAATGGGAGTGAATATGGTCATATTTCTTTGTATCCATATAGTCTTTGAAATCCTCAAGGAATAAATTGAAGATTGAAAAAGGGGAACAAACCTCAATCAAATGTAGTTCATATGTCAATATGGATGGCAGTCACAGTGTCTCTCTCCCCTTCTTCTATGTCTCTCTCATTTCCTTCTTTCTCTTTCTCTGTCTTTCTCTGTATATCTGTCTGTCTCTCCCGCATACACACACACACACAGACACACACACACATAGACACACACACAGACACACACAGACACACACACACACACACACACACACAGAGAGAGAGAGAGAGAGAGAGAGAGAGAGAGAGAGAGAGAGAGACATGAGATACAAAATTATTGTAATAATGAATTAGACTTCCCAAGAAAAGCAGAGGAGCTCTCAGACCTTCTACAGATGGCCTAAGAGTACCAAAAAAAGAAACTTACTTGGGGTTTTATGATGGCTACAGGTAGACTAGCCTGAGAGTTTCTCCATGTGGTTATAAACCCCCCTTCTAAGGTATTGAAGCAGAGAGCATATTCCTTGTAGTGGGTCACACTCTGGGTGACTCCGAGGTGAAAGGCCAACACAAGGAACTGGAAGGCTTCATATATTCTAAAGTTTTCCTCTTTCGTGTACCGAGGGCTGCATTCTCATGGGTCTTCATGTCTCTCTCCCTGTATTGTCTGTGTCCCCGAATCTTCATCAGGTAGATACTAGTTATGTCATGTCATGCATAAGTCTTCAGTTGATCTCATTTACCTCTTTAGAGACTTTCTCTGAAAATTTAGTTGCATTCTGGGTACCAGTAACAGGATTTCATTGTATGAATGTTGGGTTACAAAACCTGACTCTTAACAAATGTGTTAGGCTATCTTAAAGATGAAGATAATGTTAATGAAAGATTGTTGAAATAGACTCAAACATCACCCAAGTTTAAATATCAGAATACAGGCTTGAAAGATGGCTGTGGAGAGAAGTGTTTGCCTGAGTTTGAAGATCTGACTAGGTAAAAGTTGGACCTTTTAGTGTGAGCATCTGTAATCCCTGAGCTATTCTAAGGGGAAGGGAGAGGGAGCCTTGGGACTCCTTGAAAGATCACGAGCCAGGCCATCACAACAGGAAAAAGGATATCCTGTCTCAAAAAAGGTGGAAGTCCAGAACTGAAAGCAGACGTTGTCCTGTCACCTGAACACGCACACAGATTCACATAAATGCATGTCCATGAGCATGTGCTCGATCGAACACACACATCGCACACAGCAACAGATAAACACATAGAATACCAAAACACTTCTAAGTTGCCAACTGAATGAAGCCAAAAACTCAAACATTTTGGGCATAAGTACATTAGCAGATGGCTAATATACTGTTGAAAGTCTATAAGGCAATGTTAATTTTTCCAACTTTATAAACAAGCCAGAAGTAATGAGGGTCATCACTCCTTTTTTAATTAGCTCTAACAGATTCTAGTTAAACTTTTCAGTTCATAACTAAAGAAGGATGTCCCATAGGTCCTATTTAATATTCACACTGTAGATGCTAACATTTTAGTTTTAATTTGCTTCGTTTAGAATTAAAAGGTCTACACTTACAATGGATTGTTGTAATGCAGTGGACTTCCTATGAGAAATTTTGGTACGGCAACTATTCCAACAACTCAGGTTGGAGTATCCCCTATATTGTGTTTTATTACTCCCTAAGAGGATGGTGTACTGTGTCTGCATTTAATGAGATCTCCAGACAGGATGGCGATGTAAACTGTGTTGTGGATAAAGACCATGGGGTTTTATCAGTTTATGCATTTCAAAGAGTATTAAAGTTCATTTGGGGCTTATTTTGAAGAGGCTCAAGAACTGATAAGCATCTGGCCATTTTCTTGGAGTACATCATTTTAGAAACACTGGGTTTTTAACTGCTTCCAAATGTAGACCTGTTTTTAGGCCTGTGGCTCTTGTTTGAGTTTGCGTTTTTGACTAGTTTTATTGTATCACATGTTTTCTTTCTTTTCCTTTTTCTCTTTCTTTCTATTCTCCCCTCCCTCCCTTTTCTCCTCCCTCCATATCTTACTTTTTCCAAATGTTTGCTGGATTACTTTGGTGCCCTGAAGCTGTCTCCACCCTGATCTTGTGATTCTCTTATTCAAAGGATCATCAAATGGGAAGCATCCAGAGCCCTAGCCTTTCTCATGGTAGTGAATGTGCAAATCTTTGGCTATTGCAGGTGTTCTCCAGGTATTTTCCACACATTCTAGAGGGTCTGGACTGGCTTCTGTGGCCGAGTCATAGACTCAGGATCATTAGTGCCATTTTATAAGATCACAATGAGTCATTTACATTTAGGAGTGTGATTTCTGCATGCCACATAGTAACTGCTCTTCCACACCAGTGACTGCCCAATGGGGCATTGTATCTCACAGGGAATCAGTGTTTCTCCTGAGTGCTTCCAAGAGTGGAGTTAACACTGATGGACACACTCAATTAGCAGCCCCCAAACAAGAGAATTCCTAGATCTTAGCACCAGTCATGGTTTATGCTGGACTCAAGATACATAACTTAATCCTTAACACAAATAGGTCTGGAATAAAGCATAAAACTCAGGGTCAATTTAGTGAGGCCTGTAATACTATACTATACTATACTATACTATACTATACTATACTCTAAATCACAGTTTTAACTTTTGACTTAGGCCTTTTAATTTACGCAAAGTCTCAGTAGAACTAAAAAAATGCATCACTGGACAATATGAATCAAAGCTAAAGCAGGCCAGCAGAGAGCAAATTCTGCTAACAGAGCAAAGCTAAAAACAGAAACATCCTGAAGACAGAACTGTGGGATAGACATTCTATTCACTGTCCCAGTGGCTGGACCCTTCCTTCCTTGCCCTGGTAATAGCTTCAAGTCAACTTTCTGGCTTCTGGGATATACACTCTAGTCTCTTTAGTGTGACTCTAAGCATTTTAGACCATAATTAGTATGTGAAATAATCTGACTTGGCATGAAAACCATATTTTTGATGTGGTCCATCACTGAATAGGCAGAGTCCATCCCCATCGTCCTTTAGCAGTACCCATCAGGCATCTGATGGAGGTGGGTTTTATATCTTATCTGTTGCTTTCATTGGTTAACTAATAAAGAAAACTGCTTGGCCTGATAGGACAGAAAATTAGGTAGGCTGAGTAGACAGAACAGAATGCTGGGAGAAAGAAGCCGAGTCAGGCAGTCACCATGATTCTCCCACTCCAGACAGACGCAGGTTAAGATCTTTCCTGGTAAGCCAGCACATGGTGCTACACAGAATGTTAGAAGTGGGTTATATCAATATGTAAGAGCTAGCCAATAAGAGGCTGGAACTAATGGGCCAAGCAAGGTTTAAAAAATACAATTTCTGTGTAGTTATTTCGGGTATAAAGCTAGCCGTGCCGGCAGCCAGGTGCCAGGAAAGTAGCTCGCCGCTCCTCACAACAGAGTGGCGCCCAACATGATGGGCTAAATCCACTTAAAAACCTGAGAGGGCTTTAAAAAAAGGGAGAGAGAGTTTAACACAGATTTTTGCTGTTTGTTGGTGGCATGCCGTAGAGAGATTTCTTGATTCGGCAACAGCAGCAGAAAAAAAAACCAAACAACTGTCATTTTAAAGCGCGGCTTCCTGGGGCTGTGCCGCCAGTGCAAACTCTTGCTTTAAAGCATTTCAATGGCTTTTATGGGACTGTATGTTTGTGTTCCCGCTGGGATCGGAAGGAGAGTGCTCTGAGACCATGCAGATGGCTCAGCACTCCTGGCTGCACCTGGGCAGATGGCAGAATCAGGCTTAGGCAGGTGGAAGAGCATGGTGGATTCCTTCTGCCATACAGAGAGGTGTTTTCAGACTGCGCAGTGCTCTGCCTGTCAGATTTGGCTGTAGCTTGGATGAAAAGAGTTTCTGTGCTGCACGCTCAGTCTCAGAGTTAAACTGCTGACTATGTGTCCAATGTGGACTTGCTATGTGGCTGGAATTGTGCACAGCACAGGGGCACCAAATGGATGTGAGGCAGGAGCAGCTGCTCCATGCTGAACTGTGCTGACCTCGGGCAGAAAGGATCGTAATTACCATAACAACAGCGCATTTAAGGTTTAGACTGACAGGAAACAGGCAGTACCGTATTACCCCTATATGGTGCAACTTAAGTTTTTAAGAACTCCTCAACATTTTAAAAAATGCTCCTGGATAGTAAAAAATTGCAGATTCACAATAGGACAGATTCAGACCACTAAATGAGTCACAGTGTTGGATAAATGTACATAGGCTTGGGAGAGAGAAGAAAAAGAATATAAAGAATAAAGTTAATGTCCTTAAAAAAGGGGTAAAGTTTTTAAAGAGACAGAGTACAGATATTTAGAGGTTAAAAGAAATAAAGGAAAACAAGCCACATAAAAATGGAAAATTCACAGAGAGTCTGGATTCTTTGTATTATTGTGTTTTCTTCAAAATTTTGACTGTGAAGGAGCTAAGTACAGAGAGACATTTCATTATATGGGCTGACAAATGGAACCAGAGTGGATATCATAAGGGTATCATGACTTCAGAATTTGGGTCTAAGGATATGATGCTTTGGAGAGGGTCTTTTTTGTTTTCACAGAGGATGAGACCTTATGGATTGTGTCTATCCCAATATGGTATGATAGACCACGCCCTCCTGAAAGGTTGCTGTGAACACCCTCACAAATATTACTTCACTCAACTTCTGACTGAGATGACCCTGGCACACAGGTTACCCCATAAAAGACCTAATTAATGACGCCCCCATTCAACAGGAAGCAGTTTGGAGAGAAAAAACTGTGCCCATATTCCCAAATATTGTTTATAAATGTTCTTTTATATTTAAAGGGGGATATGATATAGATATTAATAATTTGGATTGGTATGGATTTTAAGGTCAATTTTGTTATATGTATTTCTGTTCTTGATTAAGGTATTGTGATTGTGTAGTTCATTTAAAAATGTAATGTATAATTAGGAAATATAGGTTGCTAATGGATAATCATCAATAATAGTCAAGTTTGTAGTCATGTTAATTAGATTTTCTAGATATATAGAGATATATTTCAGTTGGATAGGCATTCTTCATATCTTTCAAAGACTACAGAATATGGCATTTTAAATGTTTTAATAACTTAGGGCTTTTCATGACAATGAGACATGTCTGCTCCTGGCAACACAATCTACTTCAAGAGGAAGATGGGCATCGAAGAGGCCCCTTATGGAGTTTGATAGCCATTTGGGCAAGAAACTGCTCTTGCCTGGATTGTTGCATAAACTGGACACAGAGAAGCCTCAGAGAGAGGACTGCTGAACTTGCCTAAAGGTGAGATGATCTTTCGGGGTTCCTGAATCATGAAAGAGTCTGCAAGACATTCTACAGGACACAGCAGATAGTGACTGACTGTCTTTGAAATTTCCTGCTTTATGGAAATGTCTGCTGGAAACTATGGGCCTGTAGGCCTAAGATGGATGCCCCAATGGTACAGAGGAACTTTGGGTGACTGTCCAGGCAGTGAGATGTCTGTGTCACTTCTAGAGTTTTCTTATTTCTTGTTTACTTAGGTAGTATTATATCCTTCTGGAGTCTTTGATGGAGTTGAAGAATGGAGAATTATAGTTTTCCTTAGTTATGATAAAAGAAAATAGATACAAATATTGTACCTGTAATTCTTGCTTTATAACTATTTTGTTATATGTAATTTTACTATGTTAAAGTTAAAGCCTTTCTTTTTTGTTTAACAGAAAAAGGGGAAATGATGAAGGTGGGTCTTTTATCTTATCCGTTGCTTTCATTGGTTAATTAATAAAGAAAACTGCTTGGCCTGATAGGACAGAAATAGCTCCGAGATTCTGTCTTACCCCGGTCAGAAGCGACAGCATGGGAAGGATCTGGAGCAGGGGAGCATACCTCCACTTCTAGAGGGAGTGAATGCAAACGTATACAGCCGCCACGAAAATTGATATGGTAGTTTTTTAGAAAAGTGGGAATAGATCTACCTCAAGACCCAGCATATCACTCTTGGGCATCTACCCAAAGTACATTCCATCCTACATCAAGGACATTTGCTCAGCTTTGTTCATAGTGGCTTTATTCATAATAGCAGAATCTGAAAACATTCTAGATGCCCATCAACCAAAGAATAGATAAAGAAAATGTGGCACATTTACACAATGGAGTATCACTCAGCTGTTAAAAAAAAGGACATTATGAAACTTTCAGGCAAATGAATGCAGCTCCCAAAAAATTTAATTATCCTGAGTGAGGTAACTCAGACAAATAGAAAGACAAATACTACATCTATTCCCTTATAAGTGGACATTATCTGTTAAGAAAGTGGTAATCAAGTTATAATCCACAGATACAAAGATATTAGGTAAAGAGAAGATCTCTAGGGGCTATGCATGGATCTCCCTGTAAAGAGGAAATAGAATAAATTTTGTGGGTAAACTGGTATCAGGTGGGGATGGGAGCAGGGAGGGTCAGATGTGGGTATGGAGAGAGAGAGAGAGAGAGAGAGAGAGAGAGAGAGAGAGAGAGAGAGAGAGTGCAGGGAGAGACAGCTGGAGTTGGGGGTATTTGGGGATGGTGTGGAAACTCAGTGCAGTGGAAACTTCCTGGAATCTGTGAGGGGGATCCCATGAAGACTCCTAGTAATGGAAGATATGGAATCTAATCTGGCTATGTTTTATAGCCAGGCCAGGCTTCCAATGGTGGAACTGGGTTACATTCAGTAGAGTTGTTGGCCGAGGAGGTTTAGGTTTAGATCCCTAAACAACCCAGGTTGATGCCAGGACAAGCAGTCACTTTCTAAAAACTGACAGTTGACCCATTGTCTATAACAACTTCCACACAGCTCATTGAACACAGGGAGGTGGAAATGGTGTGGGCGTGGAACCTTCACCCCTATGTTCCAGTCCCATTGGCACAAGAAGCTATTCTACAGTATATGGGAAGAGAAACCTGGACACCAGCCCAGCCATGAAACCCTAGACCTACAATATGTTCTGCCTGCAAGTTGTGGCTGGGACAACAGTGGTGCAGAATTTGTGGGAGAGGCCATGACATGAGAGGAAACCCACACCCTATGCTGCCTGGATGGCCAGGAACCAGAGACTGGATAGTCCAGAGACCTAGGGTAGAAACAAATATGACTGGCAAAAAAATACTTAAATGATTCCTAATGATATCCCGCTATACTCATATATTAGTGCCTTGTCCAGTCAGTCATCAGAGAAGCTTCCCTTGGTAGCAGATGGGAGTGGGTCCTGAGACCCACAGCCAGACATTATGTTGAGAGATAGTCTAAATTAGAGCTCCCCATCTAGTTTCTCTTCTTACAGATTGGGGAACCCCAGGGAGAGGGAGCAGAAAGATTGTACGAGTCAACAAAGAGAAAGGACACCAGGAAAACATAGTTCACCAAATCAATTATGCAGGTCTCACATGGTCTCACAGAGACTGAAGCAGCAAGCACAGGGCCTGCATGGCTCTGCACCAGGTTCTCTGTGTGTATGTTAAACTGTTGTGAACTCCTAACAGTGGAAAAGGATGCATCTCTGACTCTTTTGCCTGCTCTTGGGACTCCTCCTCCTATTGGGCTCTCTTGTCCGGCTTTAATATGAGGGCTTCTGCCTTGTCTTATTGTATCTTGTTTTTTCCTGTTTGGCTGTCATCTCTTGGACAGCTGCTCTTTTCTGAAGAGAAAACGGACTGTGAGTGGATCTCAAGGAGAGAGTAGGTGTGGGGGAGCAGGGAGGAGTGGAGGGTGGAGAAACTGTGGTCAGGGTGTATTGTATGAGATACGAATCTATGTACTATTATTGACATGTAAGCATTGAACTGCCTTACTACCAACTAGAGTCTGCTTCTCAGCATTTCAACAGCTGTGGTTATTTTGTCTCTGCCTGCTGAAAGAAAAACTCTCTATGCGAGTGAGAGTGTTGCTTATAAGGGAAAACATTTAGAATATAGATATAAATTATATTGGTTTGGGAAGGAGGCAGTAGTATATTTTCTATTAGGGTCTGTGACCTCAGCAGCCATGAAAAGCTTACAGTATGAGGCATGAATCGCATCCTATTTCAGGAACCTTAAGCTCAATTATATTTCTGTTGCTCATCCCAGGATATCAGTGTCAGCACTACACCTTTGAGGCTGTTGGTGGAGGTTCATAGGCCACACCTGAGTAGGACTGTGAGTGCTTTTCTACCTTAGAAGCCTGCAGCACATCTTTGGAAACAATATCTAGTCCTCAGATTGGAGGCTTCCAGCTCTGTCCAGCTCTATTCCTCCACATCCCATGTCCACAGTGTGTGGCATCTATCCCTAACATGACAAAAAGCTTGTTGCATGCTTTTTAAGAAATTGTGGGTGTGTGGGTGTGGACATAACTCTCTTTTCCTGCCATGTAAACTGAAAGAAATATGAAGCCAGCTGTATTGGTTTTTTTTATTTTAGTTTTCTGAAACAATGTCTCATGCATCTCAGGCTGGCATAAAATGTGCTGTGAATACAAAGATGGTCTTGAATGTCAAACATCCTGCCTCCTCCTGCTAAGTGCTGGGAGCACAGGTGTTCGCACCATGCCTGGGTTATTTATTCTAGTGCTGGGGATGAAACCCAGTGTAAGTACTCCACCAATGCTGTCACATCCTGGCCCCAGCCGTGTCCTTTCTCAGTCTGACATCAAGAGTTTCAGTCACTAGGGGGTTTGATGACCTGGAACAAGCAGTTCAGCTGGTCAAAGACTCGGAGAACTGAAATTGAAGAGAAATCAGGAAAGAGTCGTTCATCCTGGGGTGTGTGGTAAATGCAACATTTTTAACTATTAGCTAAGATCCCTGTGATTTTGGCTCATGATATCCAAATAAGCATTCTCCCAACCTGCCTAATAGATTTTACAAGCTTCATTTTCCCTGTTACTTACTTCTGTGAAGTCGTGGTAGAGAATCAGTGGTTTCAAACTTGTCTGGTGATTTTTTAAAAATATAAATTGCCTAAGATATTTCTGTCCTTCTATGCCCCAGGTCATGCTGTTCTGTTGAGTTGGTGTGAGTACTAAAGCAGAGATCCAAAGTGTTTACTTTCCTCTTTTCAGACCCAGATTTTAGCAGGAACTTTTCAGTATTTAGTCACAATATACAGCCTATGTTTCAAGCTTCAGACTAATGCTAAAGATTATTTACCTAAAGAACCTGAAAATTTGGGTAAAATGTATGAAATGCATGAAAAAAATAAAAGAATATAGTAAATTAATAAGCCTAAATAATATACCTTATTGTTTTTAAGATTTGATTTCTCTCTCTCTCTCTCTCTCTCTCTCTCTCTCTCTCTCTCTCTCTCTGGTGTGTGTGTGTGTGTGTGTGTGTGTGTGTGTGTGTGTGTGTAACTTTTACTAACTATAGTTTTCAATCTGTCTGGCAGGTATCCTATATTTAGGATACTTCTCAATTTATATCCTAACATATTCAAATTCTCAGTAGCATCCATGCACACCTAGTAGCCCACATGAACAATACGAGTCTACCCAAGTTCATGAGCAATAGGAGTGCCTCTTCTCTGCAGCAGTGGCGTGCACATACAATAGTTTTATTTTCCCCATTTTTAAGTTCTTTGACTTCGTACATGTATACAATAAATTTTAGTCATTTTCTCCTCCAGTTCCCCTTCCTCATTCTCTTCCTCTCCACTAAGCTTTTTTGTCTTCTCAAGTCCTCTTATCTTGTTACATTCTTTTGTCTATATTTTTATTTTACTCTTTTGTTCAAATTCCACCGACCCTTTTTAACCCTGGGCTGCTTATTCCCAGCACTTTCTCACTGTCTTTCCCACTAATCATGGGGCCTTGCACTACCTGAAGAAAGTAAAGCCAGACTAAAACTCTCAGCTGCATATTCTGTGATGGTCATGCCGTGTTTGTTATAAACTCACTTGCTTCTAGCCCTCTCGTTCTAGCTTCTGCATCAACTCAGAGTGTGTTCAGACTGTATTTTATTAGTAGTAGGCAGTTCGCTTTGATCAGTTTGCCCTACCCTCTTGTGTGGCATTAGTCAGCTAGAAATGGCCTTCTCCTGCGTGTTCCACATAGTTCTCTTTGACAATAGAGACATTTACATCCCACTCGATCATCATTCTATATTCTACCTAAGTGGTTTCTTTTTTTGATGGGAAAGTTACTAACATTGGATTTGGAGCAGAAAATTGGAATTGGAGCAATTGCCTGTCATTTTGGAAAACTATAGATGTTTATAGCACCACAGGGTGCTTCCAGGCAGCATGCAACATCTTCCATGGGACAATTTTTACTATGTTTTATGTGGTATAGCATAGATCAATGTTTTCAAGATTTCTCCATTACTGTGATAATATACCAGGACTAAAGATGTTATGGACAGAAGTGCCTATTTGGGCTTACAATTTCAGAAGGAGAGTCCCTCATGGCAGGAAGGGAGGACAACAGTCAGAGAAGGCCAGAACACCATCAGGAAAGGCAGGACAACAGTCAGAAAAGACAGGAGGACAGCCAGGGAAGGAAGAGGACAGCCAGGAAAGGAAGAGGACAGCCAGGGAATGGAGGAGGACAGTTAGGGAAGGAAGAGGACAGTCAGGGAAGGGAGGAGGACAGTCAGGAATGGCAGGAGAACAGTCAGAAAAGACAGGAGGACAGCCAGGAAAGGAAGAGGACAGCCAGGGAAGGGAGGAGGACAGTTAGGGAAGGCAGGACAAAAGTCAGAAAAGACAGGAGGACAGCCAGGGAAGGGAGGAGGACAGTCAGGGAAGGGAGGAGGACAGTCAGGGAAGGGAGGAGGTCAGGGATGGTGGGAGGATAGTCAGGGAAGGGAGGAGGACAGTCAGGGAAAGGAGGAGGACAGTCAGGGAAGGGAGGAGGTCAGGGATGGCGGGAGAATAGTCAGGGAAGGGAGGAGAACAGTCAGAGAAGACAGGAAGACAGCCAGGGAAGGAAGAGGACAGTCAGGGAAGGGAGGAGGTCAGGGATGGCAGGAGGACAGTCAGGGAAGGGAGGAGGACAGTCAAGAATGGCGGGAGGACAGTCAGGGAAAGGAGGAGGACAGTCAGGGAAGGGAGGAGAACAGTCAGGGAAGGGAGGAGAACAGTCAGGGAAGGGAGGAGGTCAGGGATGGCGGGAGGATAGTCAGGGAAGGGAGGAGAACAGTCAGGAATGGCAGGAGAACAGTCAGGGAAGGGAGGAGAACAGTCAGGGAAGGGAGGAGGACAGTTGGGGAAGGAAGGAGGACAGTCAGGGATGGAGGGAGGAGAACAGTCAGGGGAGGCAGGAACTTGTCTGATCACACTGCATTTACTCTAATGAAGCAAAGAAAGAATAAGAAGTCAGGCAAAGATGTAAAGCCTCAAAGCCCATCCCAAGTGATGCTCTTCTTCAGCAAGACCCCACCTCCTGAAGGCTGTGTAATCTTCCCAAACAGCGTCTCCTACTTAAGACCATGAGTTAAAAGATTGTGTAATCTTCCCAGACAGAGCCCCCTACTTGAGACCAAGTCTTAAAACTCCCAAGCCTTGGGGCATATTACAAATTATAATCACAGCAGCCAAATTTTCAGATTTACTGTTTAAAATTAACCCTTACATGGCCTAAACTATTTTATGTTTTAATTTTAGACAGATTTTACAGAGACATATTTCACTAGATTTTTTTTTAAGTTTTCCAGTGAAGAAAAGGGATTAAAGTGGCCAAGGAAAGAGAGGGACCTGTGTAAGAGTCTTGGTGTATGGAGACAGCACACACCTTCAAAGCTTAGAAAACAAAACAAACAAACAAATGACCCATAAACCAGAAAGTTCACAGCACTTCTTGTAAGGAGTCTGATTGATAGTTTGAGAAACCACTTATAATAAGTAGAAATAGTCCTCATTCTGATAAACTGACAAATCAATTTATAAAAGTTTACCTCAATGTTCAGAAGTTGGTACAGCATCTGGGATTCGGTTCGTGTCTACACTTTTTCAAGTTTCACTTAAAGTATGTTTTCAGTTAAAAGTTCACTTCCAACATGATGTTTGGACTTTTATTATTTTTAATTAAAGAGTCTCCAGAAACCTTAATTTTCTCCTACTACCGTAAAAGAATTCCTAAGATATCCTTCATGGCTCTTTAAAAATTATTATTTTCCCTTAGAAAACTCTTATTTTCCCTGCTTGTCTTCTAATGAGGGACAGAACGAGAGTGGATCCAGATGGGATGGGAGGAGGGAGGAACAGAGGAGTAGAGGCACATAAGCCGTGATCGGTATATACTGTATGAAAAATTAATCTAGATTCAATAAAAGGAAAAAGGTATTTTTATATGCTTCTTTTTCTAAAATTAGTCATCATAACAGGTGTTTTTAGTGGGACTTTGACTTATTATTTCTGCTATGACATATAGTAAAACTTATTAATAAAAATGTATTAACAAAATAGAATTTTATTGGTTTGAAGGACTAATGATTTCATCTTTGATAAATCAAATTGAATTGGCTGCAGCAGCATATAAACTCTAAGTGAGGCGAAGAAAGAGTGGTTCAGAGTGTAGAAAGCATGTGTCACGGCTCTAAGGTGAGACAGAGTATGTCCTCACCAGCAGGCTGGCTGATCGTCAGCTCTCTGGGCTCACAATGAATGACAATCACTTTTACATCTTAAACTATGATAAAGATAACCACAACGCCAACTTTGGAAATAGCAAATGTATTGATCTTCATTTCAGAATATTCATTCTTTTTATTTTAATTACCTAATATTTCTAGATCCCAAATGGTTGACTTGAAAACACTTTATACTTCTCGGTGTATCTCCTCCCATGTATTGTGAAGTAGCTCTTTTGTATATTTCCCACTCTCATACAATCTCTACAGCTTTGAATTCCCTGGGTTAGTACCCAGGTCTCAGTGGTTCACTGAGAAACTGTTGGGCATTTATTATCAAGATCTCTACTTTGGTCAGATGGGGTTTTTTTTTTTGAGTTATGAGAAAAATTAGCACAACTGCAGGTTCTAAATATTCTGAAAAATGTTTTTGGATATATCAGAAATATCTGCTTTCTTAGTCTCTGGAAATCAAGAAAGAATTCAATCTTTTGTAAATCTCAAACTTATCCTGCATTTGAAAATAAAGTTAAAAATAAAACCACAAGAGCAGCTTTAAAAAAAATAACTTCAGCTACAATAGAGAGAGGATAAGAATCAATGAAAATGTGGACGATGGATAAAGTTTGGTTTTTGTTTTAGTGTAAGAGCAGTCATGGGTCATAGAATAAGAAGAATACTCTTTGTTTCTTGGGCATTGTGTTGCCCAAGCCACTGTAATTACATGGATTAAATACATAAATTGCTTTCTTTCATTCTTGCCTTCTTTCTATAGACCCTCCTTACTCCCTTCCAGTTTTATTTTAATCATCAAGGCACGTGTTTAATAAGAAATTAAATTTTTTCTAACAATGGATTCATCCTGTACCAGCAAAACCACAATCAAATCTGATGGTATTCCAGAGGTCATGTTTATTGAATACCATAAGGTTTCTGTTTCTATATGCCTGTGAGAAATGTAGATACCTTGAAAACCAATAGCAGATCTGTGGTGTGAGAATTCCTCTTACATCTAGAGTGCCATTGATAATTTATGACAGACTTGTTTGACTTTCACCTATGACATCATCCAAGAATTTTTGTCAGGGTGCATAAAAAAGAAAGTAGTGTGATAACATACAGATGAAAATATCAACATGAATATCATTAATTTGTAGTCTTACTCAAAAAGAGCTTTTTAAGAAGGATTATTGTCAAATATATTTGCAATGAGTACTCTTACTCAACAAGAAATCCAAAATATTTTCGCTATCTTTACTGATTTACCATTAAATGATTATTCCCTTTACCCTGTATTAAGTGGTTTAATGGCAGAAAATAGAAACAAAGTCGATGCTTTAAGAGCAGTGTGCAGTCCCTGGTGTGGGAGGAGTTTGTTAGTAATGTGTGTCTTGCTGCATTTGGTTGCTCTATAGACTCAATCAGTACTGTGAGCTATAATGACGTGAGTAGCTGTAATAGAGTGGAAAACATGCCAAATGACTCGGTAGCAGATTTATTCTAGCAGTTCTACATGCAGGAAGTCTCTTCACACAGGCCTGGGAGCCTCTGTCACCATTGTTGTTTGAACACAGACAAGTCTCCCAGTAAGGGCATACGACATCTATAGAGGTTATTACTCTGTGTATAGGACTACCCTTCACATTATAGGATGCTCAGGCGCCTTCATCACGTTCTATATGTTCAGTCCCTCAAATTGCAGTGTTCATGAAAGCCAAAAGCTGTCTCGCTTCACTTATGAGTGGTAGGCACAATAGAAAGATGCATTGTTTCAATAGTTGTCTTCTTGTAAGATGCTTTTGAACCAGCCACTACATACAGCCTGAGATACTTTTTTTTAAAATCAGGAATATTGGTAAGCATAAATTCTGACATGAGGTAGATAATAATTAAAATTTATATTTAGG
This sequence comes from Microtus pennsylvanicus, assembly GCF_037038515.1. Classification (NCBI taxonomy): domain Eukaryota; kingdom Metazoa; phylum Chordata; class Mammalia; order Rodentia; family Cricetidae; genus Microtus; species Microtus pennsylvanicus. The sequence continues at coordinate 109,812,335 of NC_134581.1, forward strand.
TAAAATGCATAAAAGTTTAGGCTTTTCTGAGTTTTGCCTGTTTATTTACTTCTTTATTTTTCAGCTAATACAACTGCATGGTTTTCTTTTTTCTTTTTTGCTGTTTCTTGATGTTATTTATTTAGCTTTTCATTGATATATTTTTTAGCAATAGTTGTGCTGACCAAGTTTCTATCAATTTAGTGATTTCTGTAAGTTAACTGCAGCCGGGACATCAAACATCCTGTGTGGCTGCTGGGGTCAGTTCTGCCTTCCCCCATCTCCCTATCTATGGCACCTAAAAAGTCACATTGTTATACTGCACGGTCCCAAATGTGACATAAGTAGATTTTGAACTCTGTACCTTGTCATTTGCCTGAGACCTTCCCAAAACTTCTTATAATAGCCTAAAAAAGCAAGTAGATAAATCAACTCGGGAGATTCTTGGGGCTTGAGGATTATTGGGCTTCCATTTCCTTGGTTGGGGGAAATTCCTTAGACTTTGCCATTCCAGCCTGCAGAAACCACTGAAGTAAAATTCACTGAAAGGGACCCTGCCCCCTGTCCTGATGGGTCAGGACAGCATCTGAGAAAAGGTCCTATGTATATTAAAGGAGACATTTAGCTGGCAGCAGCTGGGCTTCTGAAGAACTGAAGTATTCAAAACACATTTTATACTGACCATGGCAAAAAAAAGAGTGAACTACTGAAGGTAGGTGTAAGGAAGATGCACACAGTTGAGGTCTGAGTAACTATAATGAGAGAGAAGAATGTTTTATAAGGTTAATTCTAAAGGAAAATATGGTACACCTTGGCAGAATGTCTAGAGGAAAGTAAAATTTAATGATGAACTAGAGCACATTGAGTCTATCCTCATTTATCTACCCTCACTTATTCATGTGGCTTTAAATAGATTTTGTTGCTATGGTGAGGAGTTGAACGACCATACATTGTTTCACAGTGCTCCAGCAGTGCTCCCTGTGGACTTGGAGGGTGGCTGACTATAGTAACACAATTGCTGATATTTATGGAGTTCAGCGTGGGGCTCTTTCTGTTAGTGGTACTGTAGCCCACCTGGCTGTCCTCCAGGAAGCGACCTCCAGCCCTGCTCCTCCATAGCCTTGCTAGAAGGGCTACTCAGGACTCCACAGCGTTCCTTCAGAAAGCAAACATCCATGGACCACTGACCAAGAAAGTTGTAATAAGAGTTTCTCAAAGTTCTGCAGAGAACGCTTCTGTCTCATGCTTCACAACAGAACAGCTGAATGTGCTTCCTTTACCTTATTTGTTCTCTTAAAAATTTCCTTTAATCATGAGAAACTCGGATGTTCTTGCTTCTCCTTGCATCTCATAGCTCCTCTGTTATGGCAAACAACACAGCTGTGGCCTTAAGTTTGTATATAGCACTTCACAAAACAAAAAGTCTTGGAGTTATTGGGGGCTTTGCCTCTTCATAAAGTAATTCAATAGCCATCTACCTGCTTGTAATCTAGCCGTCTCTTGAGGTGCAGACAGTATTTCAAATTCAACTATTTCAGCAGTATATCTAAATATTAATCACTACACTGAATATGTTCATCTATTCCACCATAAAGAAAGAACAAGGAGTTTAGAATTAAAATCATGAGGTTTAATTCTGTGACTCAAGACTTGTCTGAGTCTCGGCTTCTTCATTTAAACATTGCAAGGGGGGGGAAAGATATGCAACCTTAAACAACAAGAGTACTGTGTATAACTCACCTCATTGGAGCTGCACAGAGGGTGTATTGTTCTCAGATTCTAAAATTGGAAGATCAGGACGGTATAGGGACAAGCTCCAAGAAGCATGGCTGTTGGGAGTGGGACTGGATCCCAGATACTCTGATTTTAATCGGTGCCCTTTGTCCTCTGTTGTTTCACTTTGTTCACAGATAAATGATCATAGAAAGCAAAACCTGTCTTAGATTTCGTTTGGGGTTTTGTTTTTTAAATGTCAGAAATGGTCTCTAGTACTAGGAGAGTGGGTTTCAAAAGTCATGAGCTTGGACTTAACAGTGATCTGGAAGCACAATGTCAAGCAGTAAGAAGAGGAATATAAACAGTATGTCCATTAGGATAAACATCTTTTCCTGTCATTCATTTCACAGCGGTATGAATGAGAAAAGCAAGTTCCACCCTTTCATTACCAAGGCTGTTATTTATTTATTATTTTATTGTTTACTTGATCAGCACTCACTCGGTCCAAGTGACCAAATCTACTGTGTAAATTTTATAGCATTGGGTATTTAATGCTCTTACTCTGCACAAGTTCAATGATGATTCTTTCCCTTGGCTTCTAAAGGGGGACCCATTAGACAGCTTGCTGAAGAGTAGTAAAATACCTGACACAGTCACAGAGACAAGAAAAGGAAATAGGGGGATGGTGGGCTTTTTAATATAGATTCCCAGAAACAAGAGCAGGATCTAAAACAACCACTTAGAGGAGATGGGACCTGTACCCCAGGGGAACCAATGGCCTTTTCTGCCACCTGCCACCAGTTCCAGTGCTACTAACTCACAGGTTATAGAAGAACCTCGGAGGATGATTGGAAAGGAGTCTGAAAAAATGAGGCTGGGTAGCAACAATTGATCTTTCCCAGGTATTATCAATCCCTGAGCCCATCCAAGGATGCACTAATACCCTGAAACAACTTGAAATGGTATTTTCTTGTTTTATCTGAGGAAGGATTTACAGTTTTCATTAATTTCTCTGAGAAACTCATAATCTAAAGGAAGTAGAAGTGGGCCAGTCTTGGGGGTGCCCAGTAACCTACAATTACTGATACAAAGCCCCATCTGCCCCATCTGTCATTTGCAGATGTCATCTAATACTGGTCTCATTTAATACATGCCCTCCTTTAGACTGGCCTAGCAACAGTTCATGAAAATGTGTCTCACCTGGTCTGACATTTCTACAGTGACCTTGCAACCTATGCTTTGGTTGGCTTGACTCCTTGGCTTTACCGTGAAAAGTCCCCTCACCGGAGAGCACCCTGGCTCTAAAGGTATTATATCCAGTTTCCTGCAGGATGTCTTCCCTTGTATTGCACAGGAGTGTTTCTAATGTAGCACATCTAGAAGAAACTCATTATCCTCTGTGTGGAGTGACCTCATGTCCCTACTTCCCTGTCAACACTTAGCAGTATACAATACCCTGGGTTCTTCTGATCCACTGGATACACATGGTGTTTAATTAGCATTTTCTAATTAATAATGATTATTTACTGGCATATCACTCTTATAATTGTACTGTAAATTCCCTGAAGTATAGGTCATGGGCTTCTTGCTTTTATTATTTCCAAACTTTCTGAACAAGTATGTAGAACATGTTCAGAATTAATAACCTTCTATTAGACAGTTGAATAGGTGAATTAACTCATCATAGTCCCTTAGATTACTGAAAGAAAAATAATTGCTTATTAAATAGAAATGTGCATATATATATATTTAAATAAAAATCTACTTCATATATTAATACACAAATATGCATATTTCTATTTATATGACTTTATATTTATTTCTATCTATGAAATTTGGGTTTAATGAAGATTAAGTCAGAAGACATGGCCTCCCCTTAGAAAGTTATGGAGGTTAGTTTTGACACCCCTTCGACTATATCTAAGCAAATTCAATTTTCATCTCAGTGTGTGGCATAATGGAAAGAAAATGAGTTTGGAGTCAGCTGTATCTGTTTTTGCAGTGTGGCTCTGTCATGTACTAAGTGCATGACTCAAGATAAATATTTTAAGCTGTGAGGAAAACAATACATGTGTCATGGAGTTAATTTTAATTGAATTTAAAAAGTATAGTATACTGCAAGCTACTCATTGCTGCTCCTGGCATGTAGTATGGTAAATAAAAACTGTTATTACTTTTCCTGGAAATATTTGATAAAACTCCTAGGTGCACTTAAAATTGAATTTCCAATTTTGTTCTACATAAATCACCTTGAGAGAGATGGATACTATATACTCCATGGTTCTGCTAAGTTACTCACTGATTACTGTCATGTCAAAGTGACCATTCATTGAGAGTGAACTATCATGTTGAGGTGCTAGCATATGAATCACAAGTTTATGTTAGAAAAATAATTAAAAAATCCTTTTATTATGAAGCTTGATAACATTTTCTCATTTAAAAAACAGAAAGAAAAGAAAAGGTTAAAACAATTTGATGAGCATTATTAAGATTATCTGTCAGGCCTCCTTAGTCTTATTCCTCCAGGGAAAGGTTAGTGCGCTATCTGCCCATTTTGCACACAGCCCCACAACACAGGGCAATCAGATGCGATAAGGAGTCAAGTCAAAGCAGGAAATCAGTTTATTACAGTGAGTGTCAGCTGATGGAAGTGGGTCATATGTCTATTGGTTAATAAAGAAACTGCCTTGACCCTTCTGATAGGACAGAAAATTAGGTAGGCAGAGTAGACAGAACAGAATTCTGGGAGAAAGAAGCAGATTCAAGCAGACGCCATGTCTCTCCTCTCCAGGCAGTCGCCATAGCTCTTCTCTCCAAGATGGATGAAGGTTAAGGTCTTACTGGTAAGCTACCACCTCATGGTGCTACACAGATTATTAGAAATGGGTTAATCTAGATGTGAGAGCTAGCTAGTAAGAGGCTAGAGCTAATGGGCCAAGCAGTGTTTAAAAGAATACAATTTGTGTGTTGTTATTTCCGGGTATAAAGCTAGCTGTGCAGGAGCTGGGTGGAGGGAAGTGGCTCCACACTACAGAGTGGCACCCAACGTGATAATGAAAAACCTGAGAGGGCTTAAAAAGGGGGGAGAGAGAATTTAAGACAGCTTTTTTGCTGTTTGTGGGTTGGTGGCAGGATGCAGACCCACTCCTCCTCACTACAGAGTGGCGCCCAGCTTGCCACAAAGAAATTTTCCTGACTCAGCAGCAGGAAAAAAAATTGGCTGTTTTAAAATGCCGGCTTTCTGGGCTGTGCCACTATTGTGATCTCTGCCTGGATCCTGCTAAAGACAGATATTTTGAATGGAGCATTTGGAGTAAAGTGTTACAGCTTGCTTGATGGCAATGTGGACTTCTGTGTGCCTGGAACTGTGTGCTGCTCAGGAGCACTGAATGGCTATGAGGCAGCAGTGGCTCAGCTCCACCATGCTGAACTGTTCTGGTCTCAGGCAGGAACTACCATAATTACCATAGTAACAGCGCAGTTAAGATTTAGACTGGACAGGACACAGGTGGTACCGTATTACCTATACATAGTGCAACTTAGGTTTTTAAAAAGTGATTAGCATTTTAAGAAATGCTCCTGGACAGTAAAGAATTACAGATTCACAATAGGATGGATTCAGACATAAAAGAACTTTAAATGGATCACAGTGTTGGATGTGTACATAGGCTTGGGACAGAGAAGTAAAAAAAATAAATATAGAGAATAAAGTTAATGCCTTTAAAAAAGTATAAAGTCTTTAAAGAGACAGAATAAAGTGATAGAGTAAAAATAAGCCACGTAAAAATGGAAAATTCACAGAGTCTGGATTCTTTGTATTATTGTGTTTTCTTTAAAATTTTTGACTATGAAGGAGCTAAGTACAGAGAGACATTTCATTATATGGGCTGCCAAGTGGAACCAGAATGGATATTATAAGGGTATTATGACTTCAGAATTTGGGTCTAAGGATATGATGCTTTGGAGAGGGTCTTCTTTTGTTTTCACAGAGGATGCGACCCTATGGATTGTGTCTATCCCAATATGGTATGATAGACCACGCCCTCCGGAAAGGTTGCTGTGAACACCCTCAAAAAATTACTTTGCTCAACTGCTGACTGAGATAAACATAGCAGACAGGTTATCCCATAAAAGACCTGAATAACAGCGCCCCCATTCAGCAGGAAGCAATTTGGAGAGAAAAAACCTGCGCCCATATTCCCAAATATTGTTTATAAATGTTCTTTTACATTTAAAGGGGGAAATGATATTGGTATGAATAATTTGCATTGGTATGGATTTTAAGGTCAATTTTGTTATATGTATATGTATTTCTGATATTGATTAAGGTATTGTGATTGTGTAGTTCATTTAAAAATATAACATATTTAGGTTGTTAATGGATAATCGTCAATAATAGTCAAGCTTGTAGTTATGTTAGTTAGATTTTCTAGATGTGCATAAATATATTTTAGATAGGCATTCTTCATATCTTTCAAAGACTGCAGAATATGGCATTTAAAATATTTTAATAACTTAGGGTTTTTCATGACAATGAGACACATCTGCTCCTGACAGCACCAATCTACTTCGAGAGGAAGATGGGCATTGAAGAGGATCCTTATGGAGTTTGCTAGTCATTTCAGCAAGACGCTGCTCTTGCTTGGACTGTTGCATGAACTGGACACAAAGAACCCGCAGAAAGAGGACTGCTGAATTTGCCTAAAGGTGAGATGATCTTTCGGGGTTCTGGACTCATGAAAGTGTCTGCAAGACATTCTGCAGAACACAACAGATAGTGACTGACTGTTTTTGAAATTTCCTGCTTTGTGGAAATGTCTGCTGGAAACTACGGGCCTGTAGGTTGAAGATGGATGCCCCAATGGTACAGAGGAATTTTGGGTGACTGTCCAGGCAGCAAGATGTCTCTGTCATTTCTAGACTTTCCTTATTTCTTGTTTACTTAGGTAGTATTTTATCCTTCTGGAGTCTTAGATGGAGTTGAAGAATGAATAAATAGTTATAGTTTTCCTTAGTTATGATAAGAGATAAAATAGATATAAATATTATAACTGTAATTCTTATTTGATAACTGTTTTGTTATATGTAATTTTACTATGTTAAAATTGTGGTTTTTGTCCTGCCCGGTATCCCACAACTGTTTAGCCCCAAAGAAAATCACACATAGGTCTCCATAAATTATAAGCTGATTGGCCCATTAGCTCTAGCCTCTCACTGGCTAACTCTCACATCTTAATTAACCCATTTTTCTCATCTATGTTAGCCATGTGGCTCAGTACCCTTTTTCAATGGGGCAGATCACATCCTGCTGCTTCGGTGATCTGGGCAGGAGTGGGAGGAATCAGCTTCCTCCTTCCCAGAATTCTCCTGTTCTCCTTACATCATTTCTACCTCCTGCCTGGTTTTCCCACCTATACTTTCTGCCTGGCCAATCAGCGTTTATTTAAAACATGATTGACAGATTACAGACAATTCTTCCGCACCACTGTGATGTGGGGGAACCTCCAGCCAATGAGAAATAGCCGAGCCCTCCCTCTGACTGGAGGGGCATCTGCCCAGATTTTGCTGCCTCATTCCCCCTCAGTAACTCTAAGACTATCCTTCAAACTCGAGCCAGGCTTTTCTTGGGTCCATAGGCCTCAAGGTACAGGCCGTGAGATAATTTTGGCCCAACAATTATCCCTGTGACTTACTTATGCCCAATATTATATATTTTATTGATTGACCATTTGACATTCCATGTTCATGTTCATCACTGCTAAAATATTTTATAAGAAATCATTTCATACTCTGTGGCTAAAAATAACAAATAATTTATTCTCACACCTACATTTGTGTTAACTAAACTTTGTCTGGATAAGACAAGTCTTATGTGGGCCTGACTCCAAGCCACGGACTATGCCTGGGCCTCCTCTATCTGTCTTATTCTCCTTAAACTCTGGTCTATGCTGACATTATGACATCAGCAGAAATACATGATAGCTCGGGCACAAACAAGCACATTGACACTTGGGGAATTGTCTTAGACAAGACCAGTGGCACAGCTAATAGTATTTCAGTCCACAATTCCAGTTACTTCCTATCAAAGCAGAAAAGACAGGATCCAGCTAGTCATACCAGCATGCTTTGTTATGATCATCTTTCTTTCTACCCATGCAGCTTAAAATATTCTGACAACAAAAAGGTCCCACCCAAAGTGGCCTGTGTCAGCCCACACTGATTCACACTAGTAATCAAGACATGCCCACAGACACTCCTACAGATAATCCCTTAGACAAGTCCACAGACATCTCCACAGACATCCCAACAGATATTTCCACAGACAGCCCCACAGACATTTCCACAGACAGCCCCACAGACATTTCCACAGATATTCTCATAGGCATTCTCAAAGACATTCCAACAGACATTTTCACAGATATTTCTGCAGACATTTCCACAGGCATTTCCACAGACATTCTCACAAACATCTCCACAGACATCCCCACAGACATCTCCTCAGACATTCCCACCAAGATCCCCACAGATATTCCCACAGATATCTCCACAGACATTTACACAGACATCTCCATAGATATCCCCACAGACATTTCCAAAGATATTCCCACAGATATCTCCATAGACATGCATACAGGCATCCCCATAGACACACCTATAGACATCCTCACAAATATTTCTACAGACATTCCCACTAACAGTCCCACAGACATCCCCATAAATATTTCCACAGATATCCCCACAGACAGTTCCACAGACATCCTTACAAATATTTCTACTGACATCCCCACAGACATCCTCACAAATATTTCTACTGACATCCTCACAGACATTTCCATAGACATCTCCACAGACAGTCCTACAGATATTCCCACAGACATTTCCATAGATACCCCCACAGACATCCCCACAAAAGTTTCCACTGACATCCCCACAGACATCTGCACAGGTATTTCCAAAGACATCCCCACAGACATCCCTTCAGGCATTCCCACTGGTCAACCTGATCTGGGTAAACCCTCCTTGAGATACTCTTCTTTGGTGATTCCAGTTTATGCTAACACTTAAAATGAACCATCACCTGATGAAACTGCAGGCATTTCATAACTATGAGGTGGCAAGGATTACTGACCAGCATTTGTTGTGTAGAAACAGAAAGGGGAAGAGAAATACCAGCCAGCCAGAACAATGTTTGGCAGCCCATTGGTTGTCAGTAACCAGGGAAAGATCAACAGTTACTGCATTGTATTGTGTAGGGACATAAAAATGGCAGTGCCATCAAGAAATATAGAAAAAAATAGAAGAGCAGATGGAAATGGGTTCACTAATACTGCTCTTGGCCAATCACATTTGAGAATAAAACTATCCTAAATGCCTGATGGCCATAAGGAAGGAGACAGAAAACTGTTGGTTTGAATGCATTCTCACTTTCATCTATAAGTCAACTGTAATTAAGCCATGTACCAATACCTTTCCTGGGCATCTTTGGATTATTCACAAGATTAATGTCCCAATGATGTGTAAACAGAGATGTGAATGTGAATGTCTCTTTCATATTATTTTGTGCTTCATGATCCATGGACTGAAGCATAATAACCACAGTTGCCTTCTAAGTCATTTGTTGGAGAAGAAAATCCATCGGTTGTCAATTCACCTAAAAGTCTCTCTTTAGAATGGCCAATGAGAAAGAAATGAACTGCCAGAGCATTATTTCATCGTGGTTACTAATCATATTAGCCCAGCTGAGATTCTGTAACAGGGCACTTCATACTGTCAGTTTATAAACCATACTAACATACTTCTCATTTTCTGGATCTGGAGACTGGCAGTACAAAGTCAAGCCACAGTCAGGCTTGTTATCTAGGGAGGGTCTGTCTCCATTTCCTAGATGGCACTTTGTCACCAGGCATATTCTCAGAGGAGGATAGTGTGGTGCCCTCATGGAGCAGAAGGGGCAGAGAGTACAACGGTATGCACTCTCTCGTGCCTTTCATAAGCACACTGATTCTTTCCTGAGAGCCTGGGCCTCTAGACTTCATCACTTACGGAAAGACCACTCCTCTTCATGGAATTAGGGTGGGGATTAAGCTTCATCTGAATTTGACAGGAGGAACCATTGTTCAAACCATTGCAGGAATAGCTTAAACTACATTTGCTGTATTAGAGCAACTGTTACAGACTCTGCAATCAATCAAACAAACAAAAGTCTCAATTGCTGGAGGAAGGTTCTGTGGTTAAAGCAGTTACTGTATAAGCAACAGGACCAGAGTTCTAATTCCCAGAAGCCATGGGGAGCTGGTGAGTGTGGGGATTTGCATATAATTCCAGCCTCAGAAGTTAAAGAAAGGAGATTTCCTGGACTGAGCTGGCTAGAGAGACCAGCCACACTAACCTGCTCAATTTTGTATGGGAGACACTGCCTCAGAGAACAAGGTAGAAGAAGAACAAGGAAAGAAGAACCCCAGTCAACCACAGGCCGGCCTGTGATTGCTGTGCTTGTCTTCTCTCTCTCTCTCTCTCTCTCTCTCTCTCTCTCTCTCTCTCTCTCTCTCACACACACACACACACACACACACACACACACACGAACAGAACTAAAAAGAAAGACCAATGTGGCACTGGATCCGGATTTCTGTGTGGAAAAGCTGCGGATGTCTTGCTGACATCTGTATCACCCAGATGTCAGTAACTTACAAGATGGTGTGCTTTCTAGACCTGAAGATTCAAGTGAAATGTTTGAGAAAAATCACACCTCCTGTGTGTGCTGTACTTCATTGCTGTTACCATGGTTGAGCAAGAAATGACATGGAACCTGCTCAAAAACTTTTGCAAGTCAGAGATTAAAGAAAGTACAAAAATGTCGGGCTATGTCTATAGCCACCGCTTTGGTTTCGAAAGGTTTCTATACCTCAGGTAGCAGGAGATTAATCTCTTGGTTCTCAGGCACCTTTCACAAAGACTTCTCTATCTATTAAAGGGCCTCGCCATGGTGCAAACAAATGGAATGAAATGTGTACTTATGTGGCTTGGGAGATAACTTAGTTGGCAAAATATTTGTTATGCAAGAATCAAGATATGGATTTGAGCCCCAGAATCCATATAATAAAGCTGAGTGTGGGGGCATGCCCTTGTGATCCCAATGATGGAAAGACAGAAGCTCACTGGACAGCCAGCCTAGCTGGATTGTCATTTCAGCTCAGTCAGAGATGCTGTCTCCAAAAACACAGTGGAGTGTTGTAGGAGCTACAGGTTGCATTCTGCCACCCAGCTCCTGCCACCGGCTAGCTTTACCCGAAATAACAACACACAAACTGTATTCTTTTAATCACTGCTTGGCCCATTATATCTAGCCTCTTCTCAGCTAACTCTTACACCTGGACTTGCCCATTTCTAATAATGTGTGTAGCACCCCAAGGTGTGCTTATTGGGAAGATTCTAGTCTATGTCCATCCTAAGTCGGAGCTTCATCACATCTGCTCCAGAGAGCAGAGCTATCACGTCTGCCCGGGAGAGGGGAGCATGGCATCTGAGCTCACTTCCTCTTCCTCCCAGCATTCTGTTCTGTTTACTCTGCCTATCTAAATTTTAACCTATCAGGGCCAAGGCAGTTTCTTTATTTAACCAATGACCTTCCTCCATCATTTCCCCTTTTTCTATTTAAACAAAAAGGAAAGGCTTTAACTTTAACATAGCAAAATTACATATAGCAAAACAGTTATCAAGCAAGAATTACAGTTACAATATTTACATCTACTTTATCTTTTATCATAACTAAGGAAAACTATAACTATCTATATATTCTTTAACTCCATCAAAGACTCCAGAAGGATATATTATTACCTAAGTAAACAAGAATTAAGCAACTTCCAAACTCTAGAATTAACAGAGACATCTCGCTGCCTGGACAGTCACCCAAAGTTCTTTTGTACCATTGGGGCATCCATCTTCAGCCTTCAGGCCCATAGTATCCAGAGACATTTCCATGAAGCAGGAAATTTCAAAGGCAGTTCAGTCACTATCTGCTGTGTCCTGCAGAATGTCTCACAAACTCTTTCATGAGTCAGGAACCCCAAAAGATCAACCCCCCATTATGCAAGTTCAGTAGTCCTCTCTCTGCGGGTTCTCTGTGTCCATTTTATGCAACAGTCCAGGCAAGAGCAGTTTCTTGCCCAAATGGCTAACAAACTCCATAAGGATCCTCTTCTATGCCCATCTTCCTCTTGAAGTAGATTGGTGCTGCCAGGAGAAGTCATGTCTCATTGTCATGAAAAATCTAAGTTATTAAAACATTAAATGCCATATTCTGCAGTCTTTGAAAGATATGAAGAATGTCTATCTAACTGAAATATATCTCTATATATCTAGAAAATCGAACATGACTACAAGCCTATTATCGATGATTTTCCATTAACAACCTATATACATTACATTTTTTAATGAACTACACAATAACAATACCTTAATCAAGATCAGAAACACATATACATATAACAAAATTGACCTTAAATTTAAATCACTAAAGCAAAATCCATATCAATGCAAATTATCCATACCTCTATCATTTCCCCCTTTAAATGTAAAAGAACATTTATAAACAATATCTGGGAATATGGACATAGTCATTTCTCTCCAAACTGCTTCCTGCTGTATAGGGGCACTGCTATTTAGGTCTTTCATGGTATAACCTGTGTGCTAGATTCATCTCAGTCAGCAGTCGAGTGACGTAATATTTTGAAGGTGTTCACAGCAACCTTTCAGGAGGGTGTGGTCTATCATACCATATTGGGATGGAAGCAATCCACAGGGTGTCATCGTCTGTGAAAACAAAAGAAGAATCTCTTTTCCAAAGTATCATATCGTTAGATCCAAATTCTGAAGTCAAGGTATTTTCAAAATATATATGTTGGACTAGTTCAGCAGCATTTATAACAAATATCTTTTAGCATCTGTTGCTCCTTTCTCAGCATTCAAACAATTCAAACAGAGCATAACAGCATATAGTATCAAGATTCTCATTGTATTTTGCATCTTTGTGCAGCTTTATTTTAACCTCTATTTTGTTCATTTTTACTTTTAACTTTTTGCTTTTTGAGACAGGTTCTCTGTATATCTTTGACCTGGAATAACTCTGAAGACCAGGCTGTCCTTGAACTCTCAGAGATCCGTTGGTCTCTGCCTCCCAGGCATTGGGATTAAAGGCGTGTGCTACCACACCTTGAAGTCACAGAGGTCAATCTCCCTCTGCCTTCCAAGTGTTGGGATTAAAGGTGTGTCCTACCACACCCAACTACTCTCTTTCTTCCTTTTTTTGTTTTTTACTTTAAGAACTTTAACTTTTAGTCTGCATATATTTTCAACACACTGTAAATCATTTAGAGATTTTCTTTGTTTTTGAATCTCTCTTTACTGTATCTCTCTCTCTTTTTCTGAACACATGAGCCTTTAAATTACTGAGCAATTTGGGTAGGATTAAAGCCGTGGCTTTGATGCCTGGATCCAGCCCATTCCTTAGCTTTCCAGCCTCATGGCGGAGATACCACTGGAGCCATTTTTTATCATAACTCTATGGTGTTTCAAGGTCCCTGCCAGCAAGCAAGTTGAGTGGTGTAACACTCAAAACCTCCATAGTCAGGACCACCTGCTTGAAAGTGTCAGAGTTTGCCCTGGCAGGATGACCCAGAAAGCTGGCATTTTAAAATGGCACAACTTTTTCCCTGCTATAGCTGAAAACCAAAAAGCATTCCTTCAGGTTTTCGTCAACACCGTTTAAGTGTTTCGTGGCAGGACCTCTAAAGACCTGCATGGTTTTGCAGCTAAAGCCGAGTCAGGAAGAGGCACTTGCCTGCCTCCAGTAAGCAGAGCAGACCCGAGAAATTGCTGCTACCATGAAAACATGCTTTACTCTATTCTTTCCCAAACTTTCTCAGGCTTTCTGTGGATTCAGTTGTCCACATGTTGGGCAGCCATTCTGTTGTAGGAGTTGCAGGTTGCATTCTGCCACCCAGCTCCCGCCACCGGCTAGCTTTACCCGAAATAACAACACACAAACTGTATTCTTTTAATCACTGCTTGGCCCATTATATCTAGCCTCTTCTCCGCTAACTCTTGCACCTGGACTAGCCCATTTCTAATAATGTGTGTAGCACCCCAAGGTGTGCTTATCGGGAAGATTCTAGCCTATGTCCATCCTAAGTCGGAGCTTCATCGCATCTGCTCCAGAGAGCAGAGCTATCACGTCTGCCCAGGAGAGGGGAGCATGGCATCTGAGCTCACTTCCTCTTCCTCCCAGCATTCTGTTCTGTTTACTCTGCCTATCTAAATTTTAACCTATCAGGGCCAAGGCAGTTTCTTTATTTAACCAATGACCTTCCTCCATCAGTGGAGCAGCAACCAAGACTGTCCCCTGGCCTCCACAGACACACACACTCATGTGTACATACACACTTCTACACACATGAACATATGCATCCACATAAATCTGTCTTCTATAAGCCCTCCCATGACCTCCTAGAGAACTGTTCATACTCCTACTCCTGGCCATCAGACCTGTGTTAAGACTAAATTCTGACATTTGCTAGATGGAATTTAGCTTGACCAGGAACTTCGAGGAATTAGCGAGGCTTTGGAGAGAAAAGAAAGCAGACCCGAGACTGGCTTTTGAGGGCATTTGATCCAGGAATCTACAATATTAGACAGAAAAAGCATGGGTGTAGTGACTTGAAACCACTGCCCAAAGACACAAGATGAAACTCCTTGGCAAGGTTCGTAGAAGAAGAAGCAAACTCATCTCTGAAAAGGTGCTGGGAAACTAATTATTCGTATTAAGTAAAATTTAAGTGTCTGAGTTGCTCTGGCAGATAGCATGGAATGAAGACGTGAGTATATATTGAATGGCTGGGAGACTCACAGGAGGTCAGGGTCCCATGGGTGGGTCCAGAAGAACGACATTCACGAAGTTCATGAGGGTTGGGCTGATGTAGAGAAATGCGCCTCACTAATACATTGTGTGGCAGACTTTTCGCACTGGCTAGGAGTGGTCTAAGGAGAAGCGGTTATAAATTGAATCCATTCATAGTCACAGGGAAGAGAGAACAAAATAAAGCACAGTTCGCTGTGTTATTCATTTGAGTTCAGGCAGCTCAGCCACAGTGCCAAGCAGTGGTTGTTATAGGGACTGAGAGGATTCTGAAAGTCTGGTGTGCATCTACTGACAAAATATAACAGCCACAGCAAAAAAGAATACATAAACTCTGTATCAGAAGAGGAGGACTGAGGGGCAGGATTCTGAGAGTTTCCGCAGTTCCTGAATGTCAACCAACCTTCAGGTCTGGCACCAGTGAGTTTTCAAAGAAATAGCTTGGTAACACTGTAGCATTTCTGGTCCTAAAGGGACCTACAACCACAGCTGACTCTGACTATGTCTGGAGATTGAAAGATGTCATTTTTTAGATCTTGTTTTTTAATGGAAGCTTGGAACTGGTGATGATGGGACCATTTCTACATACTGGGATAGAGGTTCTCTCTCACAGCACATGCTGCTACATCACTATCCCTATACCCATCCATCTAGACACAGTGGGGAGATGGAAATATCCATAATTTTAAGGACCACTGGGTGCAGATACTGAGCTGATGCTGTTGTCTGGAGACCCAAAGTAAAGTAAGTTTTTCTCTTAGAACAGAAGCTTGTGAGAGACAGGTGTTAAATGGAATCCTTCACGAATATGGTTTGTAATCTGTTTGTGAGTATCTGATAGTTCTCAAGCTAATAGTAAGAATTAAAATACTTGGGAAACTCAGTATCACAATAGCAGGTTCTTGGCTTGGGCAGTAAGTGATAGTCCAGTGGAAGTCAGAAAATGGCTCCTTCTAACCCTCTAACTAGCCCAGGAAATCAAAATAGGCACATGGGAACAAATTCTCACCCACACTGCCTTCTTACCATGGCAGCAGTCTGGGTTAGGGCTGCCAATAAGACCCCACGGCAGCTAACACAGCTTCCCTTAGGTGCTGGGTAGCTGCTGAGCAGACCAGGTGTATCCTAAAAATGGTGGTGTGTTCAACAAAGCCACAATACAAAGCATAGCTCCTTCGTTGAAGACAGGATCGTTAGACCTTATTGCAAGAGCTGAGACATGGTGAAGTGTATGGCTTTTCTTTTTCTTCTTGAAAGAAAGACATCAGAAACAGCTGGTGTTCTCGTTAACCTTCACTTTAGGGCTTAACTCTCCCTCTGTCTACCTTAACATGGGTATGAACTCCTACAAAACTTCACATTCACTTACTAAAGTAATCATGTGTCGAGAATTGTTCATACTCAGAAATGTCTGTGGAACTGAGTTCTGTGAATGACCTGAACCTGGCCAATCAGTCCTTCATAGGAATGAAATTGTATCCAGCATGGAGGCTGTGTCAACTCCAAAGTCAGAGTTAAGCTTCCTGACAAGTGGCCAAGAGCCACAGGGCATCCATGACAGCTGCAGCTCTGCCCCACCCCATGCTGTGTCTGTAGCCATATGGAGAGCCCAGCAGAGCCGGAAGCAGAAACTATAGCTTGGATTAGGAATGGGTCAGTGTGACATAAGGATATGAGCTAAAAGTTAATGATGAGTGCTTTTAAATCAACCACAGGGTGGATTAGAGAGGCTGTAAAGTAAGAGAGTTCCTGAAGTACAGATCTAGGAACATCCATTTTGTGCTAAGACCCTTTGCCTTCCAGACACTGGACTTTGGCTGTGTGTGGATGGGCCTGGCACTGAAGCAGACCAGAGGACAGATAGCTTTCCTAGATTGTTGAGGCCCCTCCTGCTCTGGTACTACTGTAAGAGATATAAGATTCAAATTGAGTTTCTTGTCAAATGTATAGGATAGAACCCCCGTCACATTTAATTTGATGAAAAGAAAACAGAGAGACCTTTCTTAAACCATTGAGAAGCCAGGATTATATACAATAGTACCTAAATGAGTCTCCAGGACTCTTCTCACTACCTTCACTTTCTAGACTGCGAGGTGTTCTCAAGTTTACTCAAATAGCTCCATGGATTATATTTTTCCTGTATTATACATAACCCTTCACAAAATAAGTTGTTAGATTTTTAGTAATAGAAAGGTCAAACTAAATTATGTTCTTCTTCATAGTTTAACATTATATCCAAGATGTGTGTGTGTGTGTGGGCGAGCGCAATTATTTTGGGACTGATCTCCTTTTCAACTGAGCAAAGTGAGAGTTGAACAAAATGATGGCGAGAAGCTGGGGTGAAGAACAGCCTTCCTCCTGGAACTCCTCTCCAGCAGCACACCTTGTCCTGAGTCAGTCTGCACTGGCCGAGGACAGATGTGCTTTTGGTTCTGTGCTGGAAGCGCCTGCCACTGTGTCCTCTGGGGACACAGTAATACTGTCCCCGAGATATTACCAAGTAAGGCCTGTGTAAAATCCAATTCATTTTTTCAGCTGTGGAAGCAGCAGACAGTGATGGAATAAGCAACAGCTGGATGGAGATACATTTAGGCAGGTTACCCACTGGTGGGCTCTGTGCTCGCCATCAGCACTCTCCACTCCAAGATCATTATTTGTAGATTGGTAACGGTGACATTTAGCTGGAATGATTGAATATCTGGAAAAGTAACTGAGCCACATCAATAAAAAAATTGCTCAGTATAATGTCAATATAAAAAATTGCTCAGTATAGTGTCAATATAAAAAATTGCTCAGTATAGTGTCTGGATTATAGACAATCCACAAATATTACTAAAAATGGGAGGGGCTGTCATATCCAAGAAAATGGCGATAATAAATAACATTTTGAAAAGTGGCTAAATATTATGGTGAGCACTTTGCTATCATATCAAGCTGTTAAAGACCATCACCGCACAACTTTGTAGGACGAATTTGAGATAGAGAGAAGGTAGGGGGTTTCCTATAGTCATAGCAACTAAGGCTTCCCACAAACCTAGAGGTCTGTTCTAACTCCAGAATCTTTTGTGAGATTGTCACATTTTGTATTTTAAGAAAATAACACAGCAAAAAAAAGGCTTGGATGGGGTAAGATATGTAGTAAACCTGTCTTTAAGAATTTCATACACTATGCCTTAATCATATTCATCCTCCTCTCAACTCCTCCCTGATCTATCACCCTTCCCTACACACCCAACTTCTTGTCTGTTTGTTTGTTTCTTAAATCAATTCCAACATATGCTACTCTGTGTATGGCCATTCGCTGGAGTGTGGTCAACATGCCAGAGACCACACTCTTAAGGAAAACTGATTCTCCCCGCTTCTGGAAGGTAACATTTGCTGATAGCTCTCATCTGGGAGTGGAACTTCATGTCCACCTTACCACTCTGGTGGGATGGTAAGGATTATTATTTTTATTGATATTAAATCAAATATACATTATATGGAAACTCCTTGAAGTTCAACAGGAATAAGAAAGTGCATCTGGATATGGAGTTATGAGACATGGACAGATTATAGTTTCAGCTCACATAGTAAATCACCTAACGTGCTGGGTTCACACAGAGGTGGGCGCAGTTGCTGCCTTTCTTTTCTGAGGGGAATAACAGAGTAAACAGATATGAAACACTTCACAAATGCAATTGCCTAGCAGATTGTAGTTGTCATTACTAAGTAGACATAATTATATATCTTTTAAGAAACACAGAATTGATATTGAAATTACACTGATTTTTCTTTCCATTCTAACTGAAAAAATGGAACAAATTGATTATGCTTTAATTTACAACATTCTACTAAGTAAAATGTTTTGACATGTAAATTTTTAGTACTATAAATTCAATTGTGTTTTAAATTTACCTTTTGAAAATTTCATACACGTACATATTTTAATTATATTCACCCTCTTCTGCTTTCCTCTATCTCCTGAACCTGACCCAACATTTTCCCCTCATAATATCACTTTTACTTCTTTTAAAATTACTTTTCAGATCCACTGAGTATAATTAGTGTTGTCCATAGGCACATGGGCCATCCACTGGAGTGTGGGCAACCTACAAACCCAGAGGAAAATGACCCTTCCTCCCCACTCATCAGCAACTGCTTTGAGTGCTTTGATGAACCTCACAACTTGCCAAAGTGTTGAGAAATGACTGAGAGCTCAGCCCTAACTGGAACATCTGTTTCATCCACTTCCCTGGCTCTAAAACTCAGGGAATACCTTGTTTTTAATATGGCAAAATTACCATGGATGAAGCCAAAAGATGGCAACACACAGCAATCTTCTTTCTTCGTTTTTATAGACAGTTTTGTAAGAGGATGAGAAACAACAGGTATCCTGTATTCTGGAAGATGTCATTATGGTTGCCTAGGAGACACTCCAGGATACATTACCAAGTTTTGCTTTGTATTCTTTTAGAGTCAATAGAAATGAGTGAGATATGAGACATAGATGTTAAGACTTCAGAAAATAACCTTGCACCATTATCACAGGAATCAAGAATGTGCAAAGATGTATTTATACTTTTTAATCCACTTAGCAACTTTGTGAAATACATCCTGTTTCACTGAGAGGATTCTGAAGCAGGCATATCTGGAACTACTCACCGTAGTTGAAAATGCAGGATGCATACACATAGAGTAACCAACTTGTAGAAGGCCAGACCGTTAGCTGACGAAGTAAGTGTTGTAGTGGGATGTATGAAGAGAGGTTGTAGACAAGAGGAAGGGTGGCCCAGAAACTCCTATAGGAGTGACAATAAAGTCTAAGATCCAGGAAGAAGCCTTAAACAGACCTCTTAGCAGAAATAAGGCTGAAGAACTGTCAGCACGGTCAACCAAAGGTTGAGTGCACGGAACCATGATCTAGAGAATTAGGAAGCAGGTGAGAGCTGAGGAATCAGAGATGCACGCAGAGGACAGTGATGTGGAAGAACAGAGGATCTCCATCCCGCTGGAAGGCAGCCTTCAGGTGGACAAGAGACAACTTCAGTTTTCTGTGTGGGTTAGAGACCTCCACTATATGAGTCACATAGGATTTCACCTATGCTGATGAAAGAGGCAGCTTGACTGTTTTTTATGTAATGGAAAGACCACAAACATGCCAAGGCTATTACAAATTCTGCAGGTGCTGCTACACTTGCAATTTTTTCTTGCAAATGAGTTTGAGTTGCAATAAGAAAAGGAAAGGGCAAGTGCAGTGGGCAAAGTGGCAATCATGAGAACTGACCATTTGAAGAGAGTGTTCTTGGAAGTTTAAACATTTAATGCGCATGCACTCAAACTGACCAGAGCAATGTTCACAAGGCCAGTTTTGATTGTAAGTCTACTCTAAAGCAAATACCTGAGATAGACAAATTGAAGCATCAATCAAAATTGGAGCTTTGTTTGTAAGACAGAAGATTAGATAGATGATAGATAGATAGATAGATAGATAGATAGATAGATAGATAGATAGATAGATAGATAGATAGATGATACATACATACATACATACATACATACATACATACATAAATACATAGATACATAGATAGTTGATAGAAGGATAAATGATAGATTTATATAGATAGCATTTCCTTGACAAGTTGAATCAAGATAATCTTAGAGATACTAAATGTTTTGTTAATATCTCAAAAACTGTATCTACAACTAGGGAGGCATCTCAGTGACAGGGATTATCTAGTGTGTTCAAAGCTCTGAGTTTAATCTCCACATCAAAAAATGTCTCTTCATTTTACATGGAAATGCTTGGGTGAGTGGAGGGAAACCTCAGTGAACTTTGCTTCTAGTTCCAGCAGCTGGAGAAGCTGTGAAAATTCCTTCTAGATTCCAGTATTATGTTGTATATCACCTAGTTTTTGTATTTTAATGTGTCTTTATTTGAGCCTTAAAGCTGCATTTTGAGAAAGTTTGGGAGAGATTTCATTAAGAGATTAGCCATATGTGATAGTAAACCAGCAATCTACAATGTGTTAAGTATTTGTTTACTAACTCCTTTACTTACTCACTCTATCGGTTACTTTTCTCTCTGATGTGACCAACACCTGAGTAGAAGGAGTTTCATGATGGTGGGGACTCTTTTGGCTCACAGTTGCAGAGGCACACAGTCAGTCATGCTAGGCCGGCATGGTAGCTGGAATAGGAAGCTGAGTGGTCATATTGCCTTGGCAGTGAGATAGTAGAGAACAAACAGAAAGGAGGGTAAAGCATACAATTTCACGACTTGCTTCCCGACCCCTGAACCACTTCTTTCAGTGATTCTCCACCTTCTTAAGGTTCCATGGCCTTCAAACAGAGACACTAGCTTGAGTTCAAGTATTCAAACATAGGAGCCTCTAGGAGACAATTTACCTTCAAACCAGATCATCTATTTTGAAGTACTGTTAACTGAACCCAGGGCCTCATGCATTTGAGGCAAATGTTCCATCACTGAACTACACCACCAGGCCTTATTTTAACATTTTTTTTTAAAAATTTAAACAGTATTTTAAGTGGCATTGTTAGGTATTTGCTTTAAGTGGTTCTTGCTTCTAGTGCCATTGCATCCTGGTCACTTTGCTTGACAACATGGTACTCAGTCTTAGAAACATAAGAAGTCTGGTTTATTTTTATGAAATCTAATTTGTAAAAATTCCACTAGCTAGTCTTTTGGAATTTTGTCTCTTTTCTTCTATGACCTCTGTATCTTCACATACAACATCAATGCTATGAAATAAATTTAAATATCTTGAGACATATACTTTTAAATACATCTATATCTTAATGTATTATACCGTATAGTCCTTTAAAATATGCAAATATACCAGGATTTATTTTTGTCTACACAAAAAGTACAATAATGCCTATGTACTACATAATTACCCTGAAATAATGGTATTCATTGCTACTTAGGAGCCTGTGAAGTTTCACTGGTTTGGAAACTTCTTAACCCAATGTCAATATCTGAGACCCTTTGAGTTATCCTGGTAATGTGTTTGCAGGCTACAAGGAAACAGAGGTGAGGTTTGTTTTCTGATGTAGGTTTGTTCACAGAATGTAGTCCTCTTTGGAAGTCTTACTTCCTACCTTGAGCTGAAAGGGATATGAGAAATGGTATTTTGTTTATTTATTTTGATTACTATTATTTTTTAATCAGAGTAAACATGTTCTTAAAATAATTCTCAAACTTTTGGTTAAACAAACATTTCAAGATTTTGGCAATTAAAGTCAGACATATTTTTTAGTTCTAAACTTCAGGTCAAGTGTTTCTAAGATTCTGACACTGGATAATAGGGGTGGATGCCTGAGTAATAAAGATAAATACCAACATCTTCAGTAGATTTCCATATCTAGTCTTTGAAATTTTCTAAATTTCTAATTCATATAGCCTGTTTTAATCATATATTTGTATCCATACTCACTGTTATCCACTTCCAAAAGAAATGGACCCTGTTACAGAGACAATCGAGTTATGACTTCCTATGAGGGGAATTATTTGTCTGTTTTATTGGTTTGGACAAGATAAAAGGTTGCTGTTTGGTGAATGAGAACATAGAAAGAAGGGGTCTGAAGGTGAGGAGAGGAGAAAAACCAGTCAGCCGCTGTGAAAACAAGGACATTGACCATTCCTAATCATATATGGTTGTTTTTAGTTTTGTCTTTCTTTTTTCTTTTTACTGAGCTATATATTTTTCTCTGTCCCCATCCCTTTCTCCCCCCTCCCCTTTACCCTCTCCCATGGTACCCACGCTCCCAATTTACTCAGGAGATCTTGCCTTTTCTACTTCCCATGTAGATAAGATACATGCATGTCTCTCTGAGGATACTTATTGTTGTCTAGGTTCTCAAGGATTGTGAATTATAAGTTGGTTCTTCTTTGCTTTATGTCTGAAAAACACTTATGAGTAAGTACATATTATATTTATCTTTCTGGGTCTGGGTTACCTCATTCAATATTATCTTTTCTAGATCTGTCTTTTTGCCCACAAATTTAAAGATGTCATAATTTTTTTCTGCTGTGTAATACTCCATTGTGTAAATGTACCACATTTTTCTTATCCATTCTTCAGTCAAGGGGCATTTAGGTTGTTTCCAGGTTCTGGCTATGACAAACAATGATGCTATGAACATAGTTGAGCACATGTCCTTGTGGTACAATTGAGCATCCTTTGAAAAAATATCCAAACGTGGAATTGCTGGGTCTTGAGGTAGGTTGCTTCCTAATTTTCTGAGAAATTGCCATACTGATATCCAAAGAGGTTGTACCAGTTTGCACTCCCACCAGCAATGGAGGCATTTTCCTTTACCCCACATCCTCTCCAGCATAAGTTGTTATCAGTGTTTTCGATCTTGGCCATTCTTACTGATGTAAGATGGAATCTCAGAGTTGTTTTGATTTGCATTTCTCTGATGACTAAGGATGTTGAATATTTCCTTAAGTGTCTTTCAGCCATTTTATTTTCCTCTGTTGAGAGTTCTCTGTTTAGGTCTGTACCCCATGTCTTATTGGATTATTTGTTCTTTTGATGACCAATTTCCTGAGTTCTTTGTATATTTTAGAGATCAGCTCTCTGATGTGGAGTTGGTGAAGATCTTTTCCCATTCTGTATGCTGCCATTTTGTCTTGCTGACCATGCCCTTTGCTTTACAGAAGCTTCTCAGTTTCAAAAGGTCCCATCCATTAATTTTTTTTTAGGTTTTGTGCTACTGGATATAAATTTAGGAAGTGGTTTCCTGTGCCAGTGCATTCAAGTGTACTTTCCACTTTCTCTTTTATGAGGTTCAATGTATTTGGCTTTATGTTGAGGTCTTTGATACATTTGAACTTGAGTTTTGTGCATGGCAATAGAGATGGATCTATTTTCATTCTTCTACATGTTGATATTCAGTTATGTCAACACCATTCAATGAATATGCTTTTTTTTCCATTTTATTTATTTATTTGCTTCTTTGTAAAAAATCAGGTGCTCTTAGGTGTGTGGATTGATATCTAGGTCTTTAATTTGGTTCCATTGGTCCTTCATGTTGTTTTCAGTACTGTAACTCTGTAGTAGAGTTTGAAGTCAGGGATTGTGATGCCTCCAGAAGTTCCTTTATCATGAGGATTGTTTTGGCTATCCTGGATTTTTTGTTTGTTTTTTTTTTTACACGAAGTTGAATATTGTTCTTTCTAGGTCTGTGAAGAATTTTTCTGGTATTTTGATGGGCATTGCTTGAATCTGTAGATTGATATTGGTGAGATTGCCACTTTTACTATGTCAATTCTACCTACACAAGAGCATGAAATATCTTTCCATTTTCTGGTGTCTTCTTCAATTTCTTTCTTCAAAGATTTAAAGTTCTTGTCATACAGGTCTTCCACTTGTTTGGTTAGAGTTATGCCCAAGTTTTTACATGGGACTTTTTTAGAGCAGTCAAAATCTTTACTCCATCCTTATTAGGAAGGGCTACTGAGTATCATTGGTCAGTGAGCTACATTTGTTTATATCTGAGACTTTCTGGAGGTTAGATAATGAGTAAGAAGCTCTCTACAGTCGAGCAACTTATAGTCGACCTAGGGTAGCAGACAGTAAACAGAAAACTGTGGGGGCCACCCCATACTTATTGCAGTGACTCTCATCATTAAATGTGATTATTTTAGATTAGTACAGCAAGAAAATGGAGGAAAGGATGATGGAATTAATACTCACACCCCTAAAAGAAAGGCATGCCAGGTAGAAGATGCACAGCAGTATAAGATGTGCAAAGATCCTCATGAATAACTTCTGCTGTTTCAGGTTCCCTGGCATTGGCCTTGTCTCCAGGATTGTTGCATTTACCTGTTTGCAGAGACAGACTGGGTCACCATGACATTAACCAGGGAATGCTTTTCAGCATTGACTAAGTCGGCCTGTTGATTCAATGCCATCTGTCTTACTCATAATAACCGCTTTAGCTGTCAAAGTGACACCTGGTTCACTCCGACCTATCTCTTATTCCCAGAGATTTTCACAGAAGCTGCACATCAGAGCAGAGAGTCTGGGAAGTTGTCATGCCAGCTCAAACATTCACGGGTTTAAGCACAATAGGATTACTCTAATCTCTTATAGTAGAAATGCCAGAGGAAGATTTTCTTCTCAGATCCACTCTGACATGTTTGATATAGGGTTGAATCAATTGTCAAAAGCTACTTTTGTTGTGACAATTTGGTCAAGATGTATAAATAAGAATGTCAGCACAGCCAGTGACTAGTTTCACCCACCACAATTGAGAAGAGTTTCATTTGCCACAATTGAGATTGAGGGCTTAGTGCACCATGGTGTCTCTGCTTGCTATCTTCAGTTACCCACTTGGTACACATAAACTTGTGGAGAATGTGTTTTGACACTTAACTTCAGGCCTGATCTCAACATTAGGAAGGTTGAAAACCACTGATCTAGACCAAACTGACCAATACCAAGATATCGACTCAAAGCAGGGTTTTATGGATATATATATATATATATATATATATATATATATATATATTTCTCCTGGATCATAATACTCTCAGATATTTTTATTTGTCTAGAATGATAAGGTAAAAAATTTTGCATTTGGCTTTAGTTCTTGAAGTAGTGTTGAGATTTAAGAGTGATGAAGATGGAGAGAGTGGACATCCTTGTCGTGTTCCTGATTTTAGTGGGATGGCTTTGAGTTTTTCTCCGTTCAATTTAATGTTAGCTGTTGGCTTGCTGTAAATAGCTTTTATTATATTTAGGTAGGATCCTTGTATCCCTATTCTCTCCAAGACCTTTATCATAAAGGTGTTGAATTTTGTCGAATGCTTTTTCAGCATCTAATGAAATGATCATATGGTTTTTTTCTTTCAGTTTATTTATATGGTGGATTACATTGATAGATTTTCGTATGTTGAACCAGCCCTGCATCTCTGGGATGAAGCCTACTTGATCATAATGGATAATTTTTCTAATGTGTTCTTGGATTCGGTTTGCCAGTATTTTGTTGAGGATTTTTGCGTCGATGTTCATGAGTGAGATTGGCCTGTAATTCTCTTTCCTGGTTGAGTCTTTGTGTGGTTTTGGTATCAGAGTAACTGTAGCTTCATAAAAGGAGTTTGGTAATGACCCTTCTGTTTCTATATTGTGGAATACATTAAGGAGTATAGGTATTAGCTCTTCTTGGAAGTTCTGGTAGAATTCCACATTGAAACCATCTGGTCCTGGGCTTTTTTGGTAGGGAGGCTTTTGATAACCTCTTCTAATTCTTTGTGACTAACAGGTCTGTTTAGATTGTTCACCTGGTCCTGGTTTAACTTTGGTATATGGTATTTATCTAAAAAAGTGTCCATTTCTTTTATATTTTCCAATTTTGTGTTATACAGGCTTTTGTAGTAAGATCTAATGATTCTCTGCACAATCCTATGAGCATCTGATTTTCGATAAAGGAGCTAAAAGTATACAAGGGAAAAAAGACAGCATTTTCAACAAATTGTGCTGGCAAAACTGGATGTCAATCTGTAAAAGAATGAAAATAGATCCATATCTATCACCATGCACAAAAATCAAGTCCAAATGGATTAAAGACCTCAATATCAGTCCGAACACACTGAACCTGATAGAAGAGGAAGTGGGAAGTACTCTACAACACATGGGCACAGGAGACCACTTCCTACGTATAACCCCAGCAGCACAGACACTAAGGGCATCATTGAATAAATGGGACCTCCTGAGGCTGAGAAGCTTCTGTAAAGCAAAGGACACTGTCACTAAGACAAAAAGGCAACCCACTTACTGGGAGAAGATTTTCACCAACCCCGCAACTGACAAAGGTCTGATCTCCAAAATATATAAAGAAATCAAGAAACTAGACCGTAAAAGGCTAATCAATCCAATTATAAAATGGGGCACTGAGCTGAACAGAGAATTCTCAACAGAAGAACTTCAAATGGCCAAAAGACACTTAAGGTCATGCTCAACTTCCCTAGTGATCAGGGAAATGCAAATCAAGACAACTTTAAGATACCATCTTACACCTGTCAGAATGGCTAAAATAAAAAACACCAATGATAGCCTTTGCTGGAGAGGTTGTGGAGAAAGGGGTACACTCACCCATTGCTGGTGGGAATGCAAACTTGTGCAACCACTCTGGAAAGCAGTGTTTCGGTTTCTCAGAAAATTCGGAATCAACCTACCCCTGGATCCAGCAATACCACTCTTGGGAATATACCCAAGAGAGGCCCTATCATACAACAAAAGTATATGCTCAACTATGTTCATGGCAGCATTGTTTGTAATAGCCAGAACCTGGAAACAACCTAGATGCTCTTCAACGGAAGAATGGATGAAGAAAGTATGGAATATATACATATTAGAGTATTACTCAGCAGTAAAAAACAAGGACTTCTTGAATTTTGCATACAAATGGATGGAAATAGAAAACACTATCCTGAGTGAGGTAAGCCAGACCCAAAAAGAGGAACATGGGATGTATTCACTCATATTTGGTTTCTAGCCATAAATAAAGGACATTGAGCTTATAATGCATGTTCCTAGAGAAGCTAAATAAGAAGGTGAATACAAAGACAAACACATAGGCATCCTCATGAATATTAAACTTCATTAGGCGATGAAAGGAGACAGAGACAGAGGAGCACGGGACAGAAACTCAAGGTCCAAATCAGGAGCAGAAGGAGAGAGAGCACAAGCAAGGAACTCAGGACCGCGAGGGGTGCATCCACACACTGAGACAATGGGGATGTCCTATCGGGAACTCACCAAGGCCAGCTGGCCTGGGTCTGAAAAAGCATGGGATAAATCCGGACTAGCTGAACATAGAGGACAATGAGGAATACTGAGAACTCAAGAACAATCGCAGTGGGTTTTTGATCCTACTGCACGTACTGGCTTTGGGGGACCCTAGGCAGTTTGGATGTTCACCTTAGGAGACCTGGATAGAGGTGGGCGGTCCTTGGGCTTCCCACAGGTCAGGGAACCCTGATTGCTCTTCAAGCAGATGAGGGAGGGTGACTTGATCGGGGTAGGGGGAGGGAAATGGGAGGCGGTTGCGGGGAGGAGGCAGAAATCCTTAATAAATAAATAAATTTTAAAAAAAAGAGTGATGAAGATGTTTTTTTCACCTTATAATATTGGTGTAACTTAGGACTTAGAAGCAGGCTTTAGAAACAAAGTACTAGACATCTCTCTCTCTCTCTCTCTCTCTCTCTCTCTCTCTCTCTCTCTCTCTCTTTTTCTCTCCATCTCTCTGTGTGTGTTCTTTCCCTTTCCCTTCTAAAGCAGGTTGTTGGTATTGCATTTGCAATTCACTGTGTATATGATAAATTTATTTATATATTTAGCATGCATCTTAGTTACAGTTTCTACTACTGTGAAGAGACATCATGACCACAAAAACTCATATAAAGGAAAACATTTAATTGAGGTGGCAGCTTACAGTTCAGAGGTTCAGTCCAGGCAGACATGGGGCTGGCTACATCTTGATCAGGAGGCAGTAGGAAGTAGACTGGGTGAAGCTAGTGCAAAAGAGACCTTAAAGCCAACCCCCACAGTAACACACTTCTTCCAATAAGGCCACACCTATTTCAACAAGACCATACCTCCTAATACTGCCACTTTCTTTAGGGGCCATTTTCTTTCAAACTACATTTCACTCACTGGCCCCCAAAGGGAGTCATATTATAATGCAAAAGTACATTAATTTCAACTTCAAAAGTTCCCATAACAGTCTCAAACTTCTTTCAAAGTCTAAAATCTCTTCTGAGACTCATGGCAATTTCTTAACCATAATCCTCTTTAAAAACACTTCCAGACAAGGGAGTGTCTGCTAAGGGAGCAAGCCCATGCCAAGACCTCTGTGGGATCAGGCCCAAGCCAGGGACATCTGTGAGAACAGGCCTGAGCCAGCGACTTTCACCAGAGCAGACCTGAGGCAGCAACCTCCACAGGAACAGGCTTGAGACAAGTATTTTCACCAGAGCAGACCCAAGGCAACAACCTCCACAGGAACAGGTACAAGGGAGCCATTGCTGAGGGAGCAGGCCCAAGTAGAAACCTCAGCGACCACTGCATCAGAGCAAACCTGAGCCAGCAACCTGTTCTAAAGCAGGCCAAGGGCAGTGACCTCAGAGGGAGCAGCCCCAAGCAAGCAACCTCTATGAAGCAGTATCAAACAACCCCAAGTATTGCAGAGCAACTTCCAGAAGCACTATGTGACTTCCAAAAACCCCAGTGACCTCCAGGGTGACTGTGGAACCATGGCCCTAACTACACCATGAGGAGCAATCATCTGAGCCTTGAATCCACTGCACCTGAAAGATTGACCACCAGAGACACAACCCCAACTACACCCATCAGAGGAAAAGATGGATAGAGAAGAAGAACACACTCAATACCACAACAAACACCACAACACCAGTAAAAACTAGTAGCCCTACAACAGCAAGACTTAAACAACCAAATATAGATGAAGCAGAATAAAATGACGTAAGAAATAATTTTAGGAGAATGTTTGAGGCCCTTAAAGAGGAAATGAAAAGTTCCCTCAAAAATTGGAGGAAAAGACAAACAAGTCCCTTAAAGAAAACCAAGAAATAGCAATCACACATATGAAAGAAACTATTCAAGACTTGAAAACTGAAATATACACAATAAAGAAAACATAAACTGAGAGAAATACAAAAACAGAAATTATGATAAAATGTTCAGGAACCACAAATAAGCATAAACATCATGAAAGAAGAGAAAGAATCCCAAGCACTGAAGATACAATAGAGGAAATATACCCATTGGTCAAAGAAAACATTAAGTCTAAACAAAAGCTTAACACAAAATATCCAGAAAATATGAGACACTATTAAAAGACCAAGCCTAAGAAGAATAGGGAAAGAAGAAGGAGAAGAAGTCCAACTCAAAATCACAGAAAATATATTCAACAAAATCATCAACCTAAAGAAAGATATGTCTATGAAGATACAAGAAGCTTATAGAACACCAAATATACTAGATCAAAAAAAAAGTCCACTGGCTACATAATAACCAAACACTAAACATACAGAATAAAGAGAAAATATTAAAAGATGCAAAAGATAAAGGCCAAGTAACATATAAAGGCAGACCTATTAGAATTACACCTGACTTTTCAGTGGAAAAAATGAAAGCCAGAAGGTCCTGGACAAGCGTTATGTAGACATTAAGAGACCATGGATGCCATCCAAGACCACTATACCCAGAAAAACACTCAATCACCATAGACAGACAAAACAAAATATTTCAGGGTAGAACCATATTTAACCATTACCTAGCCACAAACTGAGATTTACACAAAGTATTAGAAGGAAAACTCCAACTCATCCACAAAAACACAGATGATCTCACAGCAGCAAATCTCAAAGAAGGGAAAATCACACACAATAACATCATCAATGATTAAAACTAAAATATCAGGAGCTAGCAATAATTGGTCATTAATATCCCTTAATATAAATGGATTCAACTGAGCAATAAGAAGACACAGGCTAACAGATTCAATAAGAAAACAGAATCCATCCTTCTGTTGCATACAAAAATACAACTCAACCTCAAAGACAGACATCGCCTCAGAGTAAAGAATTGAGGAAAAAATTTTCCAATCAAATGAACCTAAAAATAAACTGGTGTAGCTATCCTAATAGCTAAGGAAATAGACTTCAAACTAAAATCAGTCAAGAGAGACAAAGAAGGACATTTCATATTAGTCACAGGAAAAATCCATCAAGAGGAAATCTCAATACTGAACATCTATGCCCCAGATACAAGGGCACCCTCATATGCAAAAGAAACACTTCTAAAGCTTAAATCACACATTAAACCCCACACACTGATAGTGGGAGACTTCAACACCTCACTGTCATGACTGGACAGGTCAGTCAGACAAAAAATGAACAGAGAAATACGGGAACTAACAGATGTTATGACTCAAAAGGACTTAAAAGACATCCAAATATAAAAAAAGTATACCCTCTTCTCAGCACCTCATGGAACCTTCTCAAAAATTGATCAGAGAACTTAGACAACAATGAGGACACTAAGAGAAACATACATAGATCTGATCTACATGGGAAGCAGGAAAAGATAAGATCTCCTGAGTAAATCAGGAGCATAGGTTCCTTGGGGGAGGGTTGAAGGGGAGAAGAAAGGCAGGGAGGGGAACAGAGAAAAATGTAGAGCTCAATAAAAATCAATAAAAAAGTATCAAAGAAAAAAAGTATCAAAGTCAAGTGATGTGTGGATGTGGAGAAAGGAACTGTTACATGCTGTACGTGAAATGTAAGACACCAGGAAGGGTTCTCAAAAAGTTAAAAAAAAAGAATTGTTGTATGATCAAGCTGTTCCATTTTCAGATATATATCTAAAGGAAAAATAAATTAATAAATTGAAAATGTTAAGAAAAAAATTGACCACATACTAGGTAGCAAGGCAAACCTCAACAGATACAAAAATTTGAAAGAACCCCATGTATCATATTGGATCACTATGGCTTAAAATTAGAATTCAACAGCAACACTTATTCCAGAAAGCAAACAAACACATGGAAATTAAACAATGTTCACCTGAATCATCAATGAGTCAAGGAAGAAATAAAGGAAGAAATTAAAGACTTCCTAAAATTCAATGAAAATGACCACACAACATACTCAAAGTTATGGGACACAAAGCAGTATTAAGAGGAAATAAAAAAAAGTAGAAGTTAAATTCTCACTATTTGCTGATGAATGATAGTTTACATAAGCGACCCCAAAAATGTTAGAAAGAAACTTCTACAACTCATAAACACTTTCAGTAATATAGCAGGATGCAAGATTAACTAAAAAAAAAATCAGTAGCCCTCTTTTACACAGATGATAAATGGGCTAAGAGAGAAATCAGAGAAATATCATCCTTCACAATAGCCCCAAATGGAATAAAATATCTTGGAGTAACTTTAACCACACATGTGGAAGACCTGTATGACAAGAACTTTAAGTCTTTGAAGAAAGAAATTGAAGACACCAGAAAATGGAAAGGTCTCCCATGCTCTTGTATAGGTAGAATTAACATAGTAGAAGTGGCAATCTTACAAATATCAATCTACTGATTCAATGCAATGCCCATCAAAATACCAGAAAAATTCTTCACAGACCTAGAAAGAACAATATTCAACTTCATATGGAAAAAGCAAAAAATCCAGGATAGCCAAAACAATCCTTATGATAAAAGAACTTCTGGAGGCATCACAATTCCTGACTTCAAGCTCTACTACAGAGCTACAGTACTGAAAACAACCTGGAGGTCCAATGGAACCAAATTAAAGACCTAGATATCAATCCACACACCTAAGAACACCTGATTTTTGACAAAGAAGCAAATAAATAAATAAATAAAGTGGAAAAAAGAAAGCATATTCAATGAACAGTGCTGACATAACTGAATATCAACATGTAGAAGAATGAAAAAAGATCCATCTCTATTGCTGTGAACAAAACTCAAAAATAGATGGGTCAAAGTCTTTAACATAAAGCTAAACACACTGAACCTCGCAGAAGAGAAAGTGGGAAGTACACTTGAATGCATTAGCACAGGGGACCACTTCTTAAATATATCTCCAGTAGCACAGATACTGAGAGAAACAATTAATAAGTGGGACTTACTGAAACTTAGATGCTTTTATAAAGCAAAGGGCATGGTCAACAAGACAAAATGGCAGCCTACAGAATGGGAAAAGATCTTCACCACCCCACATTGGACAGTGTGTGCGCATGTGTGCACAAGCACACACATATGTTATGGAGGTCAGAGGACAACTGCAGGTTGTTCATTCTCTTGTTTTCACCCTGTGGGTTCCAGGGATCAAACCTAGGTCATCAGTCTTGCCAGCAACGACCTTGACTTGATGAGCCATCTCACTGAACCACTTTTTCTAATATTAAAGAAATTATTCCCTTAGAACAGTTTCCCAAGAATTGTACTACTAAAGCAGATAGAATCTCTTTTCTAATCTGTATAATTACTTACCTAAAGGCTTGGGGATAGATTACAATGCTATAAAAAGTGTTTGATGGCAAAGTTTCATAAATTCATGTAACACTTTGTGTCCCCAAATTTCTGTCAGATTCTGCGGGTGTGCGTGTGGGGTGTGCAACCTTACATGAGTGCGGATATAATTCAGGATGTTCATGCAGCCTTCCTTGCTGTGCTCTGTTCAAACAGTGTAGCTGGCACAGTGGATTCTCACTGTTCATTGCTGGGTTCATCTTCCCTGGAATGGGGAAGCCTTTAAAAGACAGACACAGATAGGCTGCTTCCCTCACATCCAGGTACCACAGTGTGCATATAATCTCAAAGCATACTTTAAATGGTGAGGGTTTTCTTCCAGTTCCAGAAAAGTCTCGGAGTTCTTTGTTCTTGGAACTAGGAGAAAAGGTAAGTTAATACGTTCTCAAATTACCCTAATGTGACTTTAATGTAAGAAAAGAGGCAACTATTCACAATTATTTTTAAATTCTCTCCAGAGCTGGCTTTTCTTCTGTCTCAGGCTGAGAGAACATGGAGCCTCTTAGCACTGCTCTCCTTCAGAAGCCAGAGCACTAGCTCTTAGTTCTGCACTAGCACTCTGGTCAATTGGGCCCTGTCTCAAAGAGTATAAACGTAGAAGGGGCAGGTTGCTCCCACAAAGGAAAATAAAAGCCTGCCTGCCAAACTGACAGGATGTCTCTCGTTATTTCTACCGCTGCCCTGCATACTGGTTATCTGGGCCTCAGATTTCTGGAGATTCTCTTGTCTGTGCCTCCCATCTCTCTGTAGGACTGCAGGGAACTACAGATGCCTGCTGCTGCTTCTGGGTTTTTACATGGGTTCTAGACTGAAAGTCATGAAGCCAGGCTTGTGGTGCACTCTTACCTTCTAAGCCACCACACTGATTTTTTTAAGGAGAGAATATTACTTTATTTTATTTATTTTTTATTATTAAAAATTCTCCCCTCCTCCCCTCCTCTCTTCCCCTCCCCCTCCCTCTCCAGTCCAAAGAGCAGTCAGGGTTCCCTGCCCTGTGGGAAGTCCAAGGTCCTCCCCCCTCCATTCAGGTCTAGGAAGGTGAACATCCAAACTGGCTAGGCTCCCACGAAGCCAGTACATGCAGTAGGATCAAAACCCTGTGCCATTGTCCTTGGCTTCTAAGTCAGCCCTCCTTGTCAGCCATGTTCAGAGAGTCCGGTTTGATCACGTGCTCCATCAGTCCCAGTTCAGCTGGCCTTGGTGAGTTCCCATTAGATCAGCCCCATCGTCACAGTGGGTGGGCGCACCCCTAGCAGTCCTGACTTCCTTGCTCATGTTCTCTCTCCTTCTACTCCTCATATGGGCCTTGGGATCTCAGTCTAGTGCTCCAATGTGGGTCTCTGTCTCTATCTTCATCCATCCCCAGATGAGGGTTCTATGGTGATATGCAAGATATTCATCAGTGTGGCTATAGGATAGGGCCAGTTTAGGCTCCCTCTCCTCCCCTGCTCAAGGAACAAGCTGGGGACATCTCCATGGACACTTGGGAACCCCTCTAGAGTCCAGTCTCTTGCCAATCCTAAAATGGCTCCCTTAATTAAGATATATACTTCCCTGCTCCCATATCCCAATCATCCCATTCCCCCAAGCTCTCCCCATCCTCCCCATCTCACTTCTCTCTCCCCATCTCCCTTTACCCCCACCCCACCCCCACCCCCAAGCTCTCAATTTTTGCCTGGCAATCTTGTCTACTTCCAATATCCAGGAGGATAACTACATGTTTTTCTTTGTGTTCACCTTCTTATTTAGCTTCTCTAGGATCACAAATTAAAGGCTCAATATCCTTTATTTATGGCTAGAATCCACTGATGAGTGAGTACATACCATATTCATCTTTTTGGGTCTGGGTTACCTCACTCAGGATAGTATTTTCTATTTCCATCCATTTGCATGCAAAATTCAAGTTGTCATTGTTTTTTACCACTGAGTAGTACTCTAATGCATTTTTATTCCACACTTTCTTTATCAGCTAGAAATAATTAGAGCAGTGTAGTGTCAACATAAAACACTACAGCATAAATTTAACAAAAGACTTAAAAAATTTCAGCTTTGAATTTTATTTGTTAAGACATTTCATGTTTTATAGACTCATCTCTCTCCAGTCAGTTTATATATGTAACACCATCCAAGTCAAAACCCAAAGCGATTCCTTGTAGACATCTACAAGCTCATTCAGGAATTTTATAGCTGTTCAAATAGTGTATATTTTAATAGTTGGACAAAGGGCAAAGAAGAGAATGCTGTCATCATAAAACATGCTGGGAAATGTTCTTCTTCCTGAATTTTGTGAATACTTGTGTGATTGTTGTATTATTCATTCCTTAAATAATTGATTAATGCTCTTGTCAATCATCTAATGCTATCTTACAAACATAGAGATAAGTTTTTAGTAAAACTTTCCATTATTTCTAGTTACTTCCTTGACCCCACCCCTGGCTTCCCTGTGAAAACAGCCAAGTTATCCATAGACAGAGATGGCTTCACTTCCTGTCCTTTATGTACCTTACTTGTTTTACATTGATTGCTAAAACTTTCAAAAAAGATAAAGAGAGAGAGAGAGAGAGAGAGAGAGAGAGAGAGAGAGAGAGAGAGAGAGAGAGAGAGAGAAAGGACAGGTTAATAAAAGTGGCGAAGGTAGCATTTGCACACTGATCCTGCCTGACCTGAAGGAAGTGGGTGAACATTTCAATCAAGTGTGAGAACATTTGTGCCTTTCAAGGTAGTTTTCCTCTGAGTATGTTTAAGGGAAACATCTTCTATGTGATCTTTGGTACATTCATTTGATTATTTTTATAGTGAATGTAAATTACCTTTTTATGTTATATTATTTTATTTAAATAAATTTAGATTATATCTGGCAATATTTTGGTAAAGATTTTCCCATTTATATCCTGGAAAGTTACTGGTTTCAAAGTCCATGTCTTTTAATATTTTTATCATGATTTAGTACTACGATCATGCTGTCATCATAAAACATGCTGGGAAATGTTCTTCTTCCTGAATTTTGTGAACACTTGTGTGATTATTGTATTATTCATTCCTTAAATAATTGATTTTGTTTCTGATGAAAACATCCAAATCTGAACATTTGTCAGTGATAATATTCTCAACAGACACTGTTTATTTAATAGATACATGTCTATGGAGGTCTTTTGTTTTATTTTTTATTTTTTTAAGAAACAGTAGTAGTAGGTGGTTTTTATTTATTTATTTATTGCTAGCTTGATTCTTTTTTTAAAAATTTATTTATTTATTAAAGATTTCTGTCTCTTCCCCGCCACCGCCTCCCATTTCCCTCCCCCTCCCCCTATCAAGTCCCCCTCCCTCGTCAGCCCAAAGAGCAATCAGGGTTCCCTGCCCTGTGGGAAGTCCAAGGAACCCCCACCTCCATCCAGGTCTAGTAAGGTGAGCATCCAAACTGCCTAGGCGGAAAAAAAAAAACCAAAACTGCCTAGGCTCCCACAAAGCCAGTACGTGCAGTAGGATCAAAACCCATTGCCATTGTTCTTGAGTTCTCAGCAGCCCTCATTGTCCGCTATGTTCAGCGAGTCCAGTTTTATCCCATGCTTTTTCAGACCCAGGCCAGCTGGTCTTGGTGAGTTCCCGATAGAACATCCCCATTGTCTCAGTGTGTGGGTGCACCCCTTGCGGTCCTGAGTTCCTTGCTCGTGCTCTCTCTCCTTCTGCTCCTGATTTGGACCTTGAGATTTCTGTCCGGTGCTCCAATGTGGGTCTCTGTCTCCTTTCATCGCCTGATGAAGGTTAATATTCAGGAGGATGCCTATATGTTTTTCTTTGGGTTCTTATGGAGGTCTTTTGGTGAGCTTTATTTTTCAAGGAAATTGATTTAAAATAAACATGTTGGGCACAAATCCATTACTAACAGATCTGTATTGTTCTCTCTGTGCCTATAGGATTTGGCACATCCTTAGATTAGACATCTCTGAGATCTGTTTTCTTCTCTTGGTCAGCACTGTAATTAATTCATCAGTAGTTTTCAAAAGAAATCTAGTTTCTTCTTTGTTACTTTTTTCCATTATCAATATTATTTATTTCTCTACTGATT
Organism: Microtus pennsylvanicus; assembly: GCF_037038515.1. Lineage (NCBI taxonomy): Eukaryota > Metazoa > Chordata > Mammalia > Rodentia > Cricetidae > Microtus > Microtus pennsylvanicus. The sequence goes on from NC_134581.1 coordinate 109,849,092, forward strand.
TTCCTCTAGTTAATACTTAATTTTTTATATTTTCTAGCTTCTCATGGGGCTAGTTCAGAAATAATCAATGCAAATATTATTATTTTATTATATAAATAATTTCAACTATATTACTAAGTATCCATATATTAACATCAACAAATGGCATGATTCATTTTATTTATTATTGCATGTATATAGATTTGTATTGCATAATATACATTTTCATTTTTGATTCGTGATTTGTCTAAGGGTGTGTCGTTTATGGGATTCCTTTCTGCACACTCTCTCTCTCTTTGGGAAAAAGAGTTTGAGAGCCTAGACCAGCATCAGACTTGCTATATAGCCAAGTTTGACTTGAACACTTGATTTTCCTGCCTCAGCTTCCCACGTGCTAGGGTTACAACTGTGTGCCAGCATACCTGCTAATTACCTTTCGCTCCTAAATTATGTGTTTATCTGTGTTTTGTTGTGCTGGGGATCGAAGGCAGGACAAGAGCACACAAAGCAAGTGCTCCACCACTAAGCACTGTTTCAACATTATATCTCTAATTATGTATTAGTTTGAGAACAGCATTCAGAGTCTCCACATTCTGGCTGTAATTAATACATATTATTAAATGACCCATCATGACGAGCATCCCAGGCAAACTTCATTATGCGGTCCTTGTTGCCTGCTATTGTCTGTGGATATGTGTCAGATCACCATGACTTTGAGATTCAAGTCTGTGTTCCCATTAATCTTCTGTCTGCTGTTAAATCCCTAGCCATGATTATAGGTTTCTTGGTTTCTTTCATATCTCTCATTATTTGCCTCACACATTTTGAAGTTCAATTATCGAAGTACAATCTCTGCCTTAAAAATCCCTGATATTAATGCACTTATTTAGATTTATTAAGCTTCCATATTACATGATTTTTTCTGTTTCTGACTATATAAGTATTTTATGTTTCAGTTTTTCCTGTTTCAGATGACATGTTCAACCCCACTCTCCGCCTGCTATATATTTGTAACTTATATTCCATTTTATTTTGTTTGTTGCTTTGAGACAAAGTCTCAAGCTATCCAGGAAAAAGTCACTAAGCATCTGAAAGTAAATTTGAAGTCAGGATCTGCCTGGCTCAACTTCCCCAAATGCTGGGATTACAGGTGTATGTCATGCAACCTGAAAATCTGTGTACTGTTTTCTCATCTTTTACTTCTTTATGAGCTATTCAAGTGTTGGGTATTATCTTCCAATTTTCCCACTTACCTCTGACCTTTATATTTTTTAAGTGGTTGTGCAGAAATTGTATTTTTTTCTGATTCCGGGTCTTAGTATGATCCTAAGCTAGCCTTGATTTCCAAATCCTCCTGCTTCAGCTTCCTTAATGCTGCTGTGTACCATGATGCCTACTATTTGGATTATTTACACTTTCCCATGTGGTAACTTTTTCTCATATTTTGGAAATACAATTATATATGTAAGTAATGTTATAGTTTGAATCTGAAATTTGACCACATGAGCCTTTAGGGGAGTGGGGTCTGAATGACAGAGGTAGCTCACCAGGTGCAGGACTTTCTGAGGTTGACCAACCTCTGATTCTGGCCCAAGTCTCCTGTTTCCTGTCTGCTGTATGAGTAAATCATGTCTCAGTGCAGCAGACAGAGCCACTCTGCCACTCAGAAGACTGATGCCTCTGTCACAGCAGCAAGAAACAGAACTAACACGGTTAAAATACTATGGAAATTTGAATGAGAGTGGCCTCCATAAACTGATATGTTTGGATGTTTGGTTCCCGGTTGGCAAATTGTTTGGGAAGGATTAGGATGCACGGCCTGGGTGGAGGAGGTGTGTCACTCAAGGGTGGGTTTTTGAGGTTTCAAAAGCTCACTCCAGGACCAATCGCCTTTCTACCTGTAACTATGGATCAAATGTGAGCTCTCAGCTACTGCCCCAGCCCCATGCCTACCTGCCTGCTGCCTCACTTCCCGTCATGATGATCATTGACTAACCCTCTAAAACTCAAAGCGAGTCCCCAGTTAAATGCTTTCTTTTGGAAGTAGCCTTGTTTATAGTGTTTCTTCACAAAAATAGAACAGTAATGAAGACAAATACTTTGCATTCTCAACTCACTAAAACTATATTCCTTAGATATTAGAATGGTAAAATCTTTCTTAAACACTGACTGCAGAGAATCAAAGTAAATGAGCCAAAATTTTATTAATTGAACTCTACATACATGTTGTAATAGGAGCTGCCGGGCTGCATCCCCGGCACCCGGCCGCCCACATGGCTAGCTTATGCCCTGAAATAATTACACAGAAACTGTATTCTTTTAAACACTGCCTGGCCCATCAGTTCCAGCCTCTTATTGGCTAGCTCTTACATATCGATCTAATCCATTTCTATTATCCCTGTAACACCACGAGGTGTCTTACCAGGGAAGATCTTAACCTGCATCTGTGTCCGATGGGAGAATCATGGCGACTCCTTGACTCAGCTTCTTTCTCCCAGCATTCTGTTCTGTTTACTCTGCCTACCTAATTTTATGTCCTATTAAAGGGCCAAGGCAGTTTCTTTATTTAACCAATGAAACAACAAATAGAAAGATGACCCTCCTCCATCACATACAATTTCCCTTTTTGCTATTATTTTGTTTCAGCGAGTCTCACTTTGTAATCCAGACTAGACTCTAACTAGGGCTCGATCCTTCTGCCTCAACTTCTTGGGTGCTGACATCTCAGATGTGTACAGTCATTACGCTGCTCAAAGTATGCCTCATAATTTTTTTTGCATCAAATGTTTCTTCATTATCAGTGAGTCAGTGTAGGACATTGTTCCTCTGTAGAGTGGATAGAAATTAAGAGTTGCACTGACACTTGTATTACCAACACAATGTGTAATAAACAGCCCCACATCTCAAGAGAAAAACTTCACATATAACATTCCCTGGATGCCTTGGCCTATATGAGTCTCTAACAGGGTGGATCTGTTTCCACACTTATATGTTTTTGCTTTGTCTTGTACTCTGAAAAGTGCCCATATTTGAACAATAATTATATTGCCATCAATTAAACTTGTATTTAATTGACATTCTAAATGAAATTAGGAAGATATAAATTATGAATAAGCAGAGTAAAACATCTTATAATATTCAAGTATATCCATTGAATTAAGGCCTTATTTTTAAGATACGACTTAAACAATGCACTAATTTAAAACTTTTCTCTCTTTACATCTTATTAACCCAACTATACTTAAAGTGAGAACAAGAACACTGATATTTTTATTGTTATCATATATAAAGATTTCCTCAGTCATCTTATATAACTTTTTGGGTTGTGTCATGACTCATTTATAAATTATTTGGAATGTATCATTTGGGGTACAATTTACTCATAAGTAGGAAAATATATATGTTGTACAACATAAGACAGAGGCAAGATGCTCTTATTCATTTTTAGATGTTTAGAACTTTCTTTTTGGGATTTCCCTCCCAATCTTCTAAAATACTTATAGGAAAAATATATTTTAACTAAAAGAAACAATCATATCTTTATTCTGTGTATATTTTTTTAATGTTTGAAACCTAGTAGATCAACATCTCCAGAGTCAAGTAAACCATGCTACACCCATTTCCAAAGAAACTTACTAAACTTGATCTCTGCCAATAAAATTTACTCATGAAACAACCAGTACAAGAGACCCCTGATTGGCAGAACATTGTGGTACTTATCCCACATTGGCCAGAGAATTTGGTCCCCATTAACTGAGGCTCTTCTGTAAGTCAGCAGAACACGGGGCTCCTGATTTACAGATTTCTGAGTGTGCTCTCCCTGTTCAGTGGTGTTTCAGCCCCTCTTCTTGAGAGGAAGTTCCTCTCCAATTTGTGCACAAGTCGAGGTTGTTGTGGTTTAAGAGTGTAATGTCCCACAGGCTATGGGTGTGAACACTGGGTTGGCAGTTAGTGGTGCTATTTGGAAGTATTGAGCTTTTAGGAGATGTAGCCTTGCTGGAGGAAGTGTATCACTGGGTGAGTGCCTTGATGTTCTATAGCCTGGTCCACTTCCTGTTACCCTCTGCTTCTGGACTGCTGTGATAAAATGGACAGTTGGCATCTCTTTCTACCATTATACCTTCCATACCCAAAGCCATGACTTCCAGGATCCATGCTATGGCCACCCATGACTTCTAGCATCCACACTAAAGCCATTCATGACATCCAGGATCCATGCTATGGCCATCCATGGCTTCCAGGTTCCACACTAAGGCCATTTATTGGTATAGAAGATCCTTCTGTTTATGTGTTGCTTTCATTGGTTGAATAAAGAAACTGCCTTGATCTTTTGATAGGGCAGAAATTAGGTAGGCATGGAGAAGACAGAACTGAATGCTGGGAAGAAGGGCAGACAGAGGGATGCCATAGAACCACCAGGTTAGACATGCTGAATTTTTCCCAGTAAGCCACAACCTCGTGGTAATATACAGATTAATAGAAATGGGTTAAATTAAGATATAAGAATTAGCCAATAAGAAGTTAGAGCTAATGGGCCAGGCAGTGTTTAAATGAATATAGTTTCAATGTGATTATTTCAGGTGTAAAATAGCCAGGTGGCTGGGATGACAAGCAGCCTGCACTTCCTGTTAAAATTTATGACTTCCAGGATCCATGATAAGGTCAAGCATAACTTCCATGATCCATGCTAAGGCCATCCATGACTTCCAGAATCCATACTATGGCTATTCATGACATCCAGAATCCATGCTAAAATCATTTATGACTTCCAGGATCCATGCTAAGGTCATCCATGACTTCTAGGATCCATGCTAAGGCCATCCATGACTTCCAGGATCCACGCTAAGGTCATCCATGACTTCCAGGATCCACACTAAGGTCATCCATGACATCCAGAATCCACGCTAAGGTCATCCATGACTTCCAGGATCCATGCTATGGCCATTCATGACATCCAGAATCCATTCTAAGGTCATCTTTTCAAACTTTAGAATAGACCTTTCCATGTTTTCTTCATCAAGTTGCTTTTTTCAGTGTATTTTGTCACATAAACAGGAAAAAGAATTAGTAATTATGACACATTTGGTCCTCAGACTATAAAAACAGAGCTTTCATATAAATAGTGCAAACAGGAAATTTTAACTGGATGTGAGAGACCAACAGTAGACAATTAATGATCAAGGGCTGGAGAAAGTGCTACCACCTCTTCAGAGCACCATTATAGGACATTATAAAAGCACACTCTATTGACCTCTCATACTTTGAAGGAAAATGACATCTCTGGAACAAAATCTTCCCTGGTTAGTTTTTATTGTCTATTTGATATAACCTGGAGTGGCCTGGGAATAAGGCCACTGAAGGAAATCTCAGATCAGATTGGCCTGTGGCTAAATCTGTAAAAGACTGGATATCTTGATTGGTGACTTATATACACAATCTCAGCCCACTGTGGGTGGCAGATGAGTCTAGGATATGCTTTTAAAAAGTAGTTGATCCTGAAGCAGACAGTGAGCCAATACGTAGCATCATTCAGGTTCCTGCCTCAAGTTTCTGTCTGACTTCTTCAAAGACAACCATGATCCAAAACTTTATGATGAAATAAACTTTTCCCCCTCCAAGTTGCTTTTGGTATGGGGTTTGTTGTGGCCATACACAGAGAGGGGGGGAGGGAAAAGGAGAGGGAGAGAGAGAGAGTAGAATAGAATCTATTTCTGTTCTTAGTATTAGGAGAAAATTACAAAATTTTCATTGGCATTCGAGATTCACACTAATGGCGTACTAAACATAATAAATTCGGATCTCTGTAACTTTGATCTAGGGAAGACTAGAAAGGAGAAAATGAGGCTACATCTACTGAAAATAGAGGAAAAGGCATACAAAACAGATGGCAAACTCACAGGGTGTGGGGGTTAGTTTTGTCAACTTGACATATGTTGTCCTCTGGGAAGAGGAAGCCTCACCTGAAGAATTGCCTCCAACAAATTGGCCTGCGTACATGGCTGTGGGATTGTCTTAATTGTTAACTGATGCAGAAGGGTACCATCCACTATAGGCAATGTTGTTTTCAGGCAGATGGGCTTGGACTGTATAAAACTGGCTGAGCAAGCCAAAGAAAACAAGTCAGTAAGCATCATTCCTCCAAGATCTCTTCTTAGCTCCTGCCTCCAAATTGCTGTCCTGAGGTCCTGCCCTGACTTCTGTCAACCACATGCCCTATGACTTTTCAACAAGGAAACCCTTTTCTCTCCAAGCTGCTCTTAGCCATGTGGTGTATCCCAGCAGCAGAAACAAAAGCAGAGAGATCAAAAAATTCACACTGGCTTCTCTCCAAGGAAAAAGAAGCTTCTGGATGAGTGTATGTCTACTGGAAGTCAAATTATTAGAAAAACATTATCCAAATATTGAGCATCATCCTAAGACATTTTGCTGTCAGTGTGGAGAAGATAAAACACTGGAGAGGTTGTTGTTCCTAGGATCAAAAGATCCCAAATCAGAGACCTGGTACCTTCCTTGGAATGAGGGAACTCTTGGCTCCAGGTGACATGCGATTTGACAATCACGAGTGTGACAAAAGCTCAAGTAAATCTTGAAGTCACAGGTAGGACCATGAATTTTCTCCTTGATAGTGGAGCCCACAACTCTGCTCTTACCTCATACACTGTACAGTTGGTCTCTGCCTCTTATCATGTAATGGACATCAGTGAGACTCATGACGAAACACCCACTGCACCTTAGGCTGATTTACTGTGTTGGCTAATTTTATGTCACCTTGACACAAGCTAGAGTCATCTGAGAGGAAGGAACATCAATTATGAAAACAGTACCATTAAACTGGGTGATAAGCAAGCTTATAGGGCATTTTCTTAATTAGTGATTGATGAAGGAGGGCCCATCTCAATATGGGTAGTGCCATCAGGAGGACTAGTATTCCTGGGTTCTATAAGAAAGCAGACTGAGCAAGCCATGGGGTACAAACCATGAAGCAGCACTCGTCCATGGCTTCTGCATCAGCTCTGGCCTCCAGGTTCCTGTTCTGCTTAAGTTCCTGTCTTGACTTCTGATGACAAACTGTGATGTGGAAGCATAAATCAAATAAACATTTTCTTCCTTAAGTGGTTTTGGTCATGGTGTTTCATCACAGCAATAGCAACCTTAACTGAGACACTTAATCTTGACCTGTTCTTTTCTAGTAATGTCCAACTCTATACATTTATTGAGATGAGACTCATTGACAAAAAATGGTGTCCTAACTTGTCTTAGGTCCTATAAATAACCCAAGAATAACTGCTATGATCATCACTCCTGGAGAAATAATTTATTCCTTGTAGGTCTCCTTACTAACCCACAAATGTGGGCTACTGACATGACAAAAGGGCAATCACAACCACACAATTGTAATAAAATCGGAAATTCTTGTGTTTTTCCTAACCATACATAATATTTTTGAACTTTTTCCCATAATCAATAAACTGCTTTGTGTTGGGCTTTTATGTTAAACTTCTGTCAATATCTTGTAGTAAATAACTTTATGCCTATTATAATCTTAGTAGCAATGCTATTAGGCTTTAGATATTATATACTTGAATGCCCTCTTAATTTAATTGTTTCCCTTTCATAATCAATCAACCCCAGCTTGTTATAAGGAATTCTTTTTCCATAAATACAGGTCTGTTCAATTGTCCCCCAAGTTTGAGTGAAGACATAAACAGTTTTTTGTTTTTGTTTTTTTTTTCAAGACCAGGTTCCTCTGTAGCTTTGGAGACTGTCCTGGAACTAGCTCTTCTAGAAAAGGCTGACCCCAAACTCACAGAGATTTGCCTGCCTCTGCCTCCTGAGTATTGAGATTAAAGGCATGCACCAACATGACCCAGCTGACATAGACTTTTCTATAAATCAATTAGTCAAAAGTAGCCAGATAGACCCAATTCCCATCATCTAAGTGATTTTATGGACTCAAATCTTGAGTAGAGATCTTTAGGAAGCTGGTCAGTTATTAAGAGGCATAAAGGTCATGTGGGATGTGGCTTGTATCTCATAATTTGAAGCCTAAAAAATAGAAAATAAGACTAGAATTTTGACAGCTGGTAAAAAGAAAGATGTCTGATCCATATCTCTTGCCTGGAGTGGAGATATGTCATTCAAAAGTGTTCAAAAGGTTATACTATTACTATCTAACAGCAGGCTTTCTTGTCAGAAACAAAGACATACTATTGTCCTCTCCTCTAAGAGTTAATTCAAGTGGGATTTCCAGTAACCTAAACCCCCTCCCATCCTGAAAATCTATCTATCCTGAAGACTTTAAGAAATAGTACAAATATGTGGAGATGACTCAGTTGGTAGGTAAAGTGCCTGCCATATTAAACCAGACACACTGAACCCATAAGAGGAAGTAGAGAATTGCCTTGAACACATCAGCACAGGAGACAGCTTCCTAAACACATATAGGCACTAAGATTGACAATTAACAAATGTAACTTTATGAAATTGATAAGCTTCAATAGGACAAAACAGCAACCTACAGAATAGGAAAGGAGCTCTAATGTCTGTCTATCTATCTATCTATCTATCTATCTATCTATCTATCTATCTATCTATCTATCTATCATCTATCTATCATCTATCTATCTATCCATCCATCCATCTATTATCTATCTATCTATCTATCTATCTATCTATCTATCTATCTATTATCTATCTATCAATCAATCTCTCTGTGTATGTGAAGAATAAAATATATAAAAAACTCAAGAAACTAGACATCAACAAACCAAACAATACAATTAAAAATTGGGATATAGATCTAAACAGAACACTCAAAGAATCTCAAAAGACTAAGAAACACTTAAAGAAATGTTCAACATCCTAAGCCATTGGGGAAATGTAAATAAAAACTACTTGAGATTTCATTTTACACCTGTCAGAATGATTACAATCAGTAACACAAGCAACAGTTTGCTGTTGGGAATGCAAACTTGTACAGCCACTATGGAAATCAATATGGTGGTTCTCAGAAAATTAGGAATCAGTCTCCTGCTGGACCCAGCTATACAACTTGTGCACAGATACTCAAAGGACACTCCATCCTACCACCAGGACACTTGTGCAACTATGCTCATAGTGACTTTATTCATAATAGCCAGAAACTGGAAACAACCCAGATGTCTCTCAACCAAAGAGCAGGTATTTTAAAATGTGGTATATTTATAAAATGGAGTGTTTACTCAGCTGCTAAGAAGATGCATCATGATATTTGCAGGCGAACAGATAGAACTAGAAAAACATCCTGAGTGAGGCAACACAAACACAGAAAGACAGGTCACACAAACTAATCTTAGTGCCCACCCTTTCCCTCCTAACACACTGATGTCAATTAACAAAGCTTGGTAGAGTGAAGTCAACACACATATGTCATGGATCCTTCAGATTCTAGCGGGGATGTTATTTGGAACAAAGGATGGAGCAGCAAAAGAAAGACTGAAGTAAAAAAAAAAAAGAGCACTCTGTGAGAGCTTGAGACACTGTTGTCCTAATACATCATGGCCACCATTGAGCAATGAAGTCAAACAGGATTTTATTTTGCTTATATGATGATGCCCTGGTTTCCCTTAACTGTCAAATAGACACAGCCTATGTTACCTGAAAGGGAGTCTCAGTGGAGGAGGGATTTCACAGATAAGACTGCCCTATGAGCAAGTCTGTGGGGAATTACGTTGATGGATAAACCATGAAGGAGCATTCAGCACCCTATGAGTAGTGCCATTCCTTATGCAAGCCATCCTGGGTATATAGGTAAGCTAGATAACTGAGCAAACCAGCAAGCAAAGTTCCTGCATAGTTTTAGCTTCAAGTTCCTGCCCTGGAATCCTTCCGTGATAGACTGTGACGTGCAACTATATACCACATAAACCCATCCTTCTCCTAATGTGCTTTGGTTGGAGTATTTTTGTCAGAAACAGGAAGAGAATTATAAAGAAGGGTTGTTTGACTTACAGTTTTAGGGAACAGTCTATTTTGGTGGGAAAGACAGCAATGGCAGAGTGAAGTGGCTGGTCACCATGTATCTATAGTCATAAAGCATGGAGAGTTCATGTGTGTCAGTCCTACTGTGTGAGTTCATGTATATGTCAGTCCTACTGTGTGAGTTCATGTGTGGGTCAGTCCTACTGTGTGAGTTCACGTGTATGTCAGTCCTACTGTGTGAGTTCATGTGTGAGTCAGTCCTACTGTGTGAGTTCATGTGTGTGTCAGTCCTACTGTGTGAGTTCACGTGTATGTCAGTCCTACTGTGTGAGTTCATGTGTGTGTCAGTCCTACTGTGTGAGTTCACGTGTATGTCAGTCCTACATGTGTGGGTTCACGTGTATGTCAGTCCTACTGTGTGAGTTCATGTGTGTGTCAGTCCTACTGTGTGAGTTCATGTGTGAGTCAGTCCTACTGTGTGAGTTCATGTGTGTGTCAGTCCTACATGTGTGGGTTCACGTGTATGTCAGTCCTACATGTGTGGGTTCATGTGTATGTCAGTCCTACTGTGTGAGTTCATATGTGGGTCAGTCCTACTGTGTGAGTTCACGTGTATGTCAGTCCTACTGTGTGAGTTCATATGTGGGTCGGTCCTACTGTGTGAGTTCATATTTAAGTCAGTCCTACTGTGTAAGTTCATGTGTGAATCAATCGTACTGTGTGATTTCATCTGTGGGTCAGTCCTACATGTGTGGGTTCATGTGTGTGTCAGTCCTACTGTGTGAGTTCATGTGTGGGTCAGTCCTACTGTGTGAGTTTGTATGTGTGTCAGTCCTGTGTGAGTTCATGTGTGTGTCAGTCCTACTGTGTGAGTTCATGTGTGGGTCAGTCCTACTGTGTGAGTTCACATGTATGTCAGTCCTACTGTGTGAGTTCATATGTGGGTCGGTCCTACTGTGTGAGTTCATATTTAAGTCAGTCCTACTGTGTAAGTTCATGTGTGAATCAATCGTACTGTGTGATTTCATCTGTGGGTCAGTCCTACATGTGTGGGTTCATGTGTGTGTCAGTCCTACTGTGTGAGTTCATGTGTGGGTCAGTCCTACTGTGTGAGTTTGTATGTGTGTCAGTCCTGTGTGAGTTCATGTGTGTGTCAGTCCTACTGTGTGAGTTCATGTGTGGGTCAGTCCTACTGTGTGAGTTCATGTGTATGTCAGTCCTACTGTGTGAGTTCATATGTGTGCCAGTTCTGTTGTGTAAGTTCATATGTGTTTATGTCCTGCTATGTCTGGGAAACTGTTTAGTTGGTGTCCTCCATTGCCTACAGTTCTTAGAATCTTTTTACATCCTGAACCCTGAGGTAAGGTGTTCCATTGGGGTTCCCTGAACCCTGAGGCAACGAATTGATGGATAAATCCCATCTTCCACTTTCTGCACATAGCCTGACTGTTCTGTATTTGTTCCCATCTGCTGTATGACGTCACTTCTCTGATGCTGACTGAACACAGCACTGATCTAGGAGCATGGCAGAATGCATTTTATAGCTATGTATCTTTAGTAAAGCAGTAGTATTTGGTTTATCATTTCCTTTTCCCTATGGTAGCATGCACAGCAACTTCTAGGACCATGAACAATCTTCAAAAGAGGCAAAAGCTCTGGGCAGTCACTAATGCATTGCATGTTCAATGAGTTGCATAGATGTTGTCTTCTTCAATAGGGATATTCTGCTTGGAGCCTCTGGCTTGACCCTGCATGGTCCTGGAAGGCCTACACTCATTCAGTCCCTCCCCATCTCTCTTTCCCTCCAAACCCCACCCATCCACTCAGAGAGTCTCTGAACAAAGGAAAGCTCCAAAAAGCCCCATTATGCATTCTTGGAGCTAATTGCAACTTCCCCGGATGCTGCCAGCTGCCCTGGTTCCACAAACCCAGCTTGGGGTGGACATGTCATCACCCCCCTCCTACAGTCTATAAAATGTTCCTGCCATGGCTTGGGTGTGTGACTTCTCTGGACTCAATCTCTGGGACCCGAGAACCTGCCCAGTGCACCTGTTGTTGTATTTTGTTAATTCAGTTTGATCTGGCTCACTGCACTGCAGAGAAAATTATTGGGGGTGGGCACAGAAAATCTATTAAGGGCTTTACTATCAGTTTGTGGAGCATAACCAAGAGCCTTGGCAATAGCCTGAATTGTTTGGAGATTCCAACAACTCAATTAGATATAACTCATTTCCAGTACTAGAAGCCTCAGTTTGTGATGAGAGATGTCCAGTTGGGGCTATGCCTACTCAACTATTTTGCAATTTAATTTAGATCACCTTCATACATGAATATATTTCAGGAAGTTTCTGCTGTTTCCACACAGCCCATCAAATGGCCCTTAGCTTTAGCTATCTCTTTCTTTCAGTACTCCATCCCTCATCCTCCACCCTATCATTACCCATTTGTTGCTCCCCTTCCGGTCCCCACTCCCAACTATAGCTATTCTATTTCTGCTTCCTGGGGAAAAGCTTCTCTTCCCCCAGTCCCTTACTCTTATTCCTAAACTCTGATTCTATGGATTATAGCTTGCTTATTGAAGACTTTAATAGCTAACATCCACATATGGGTGAATATATACCATAATTGTCTTTTTGAATGTGTGTTATCTCACTTAGGATTATATTTCCTAGCTCTATTCACTTACCTGCAAATTTCATGAATTTATTTTTTTAACTGAGTGGTATTCTATTACATAGAGGCACTACAATTTCTTCATCCAGTCATCTGTTTTTGAACATACAGGCTGTATTCAATTTTTGTCTATTATGAAAAGAGTAGCAATAAACATGGTTGAGCAAGTGTCCTTGTGATAGATGCAACAACCTTTAGATATATGCACAGAATGATATAACTGGATCTGAGGTAGGTCTATTACCTGCTTCCTGTCTTATTGATTCCCATAGTGACTGTACAAGTTTGCATCCCCACAAGCAAGGGATGAGTGTCATCCTTACCAGCATGAACTATCATTTCTTTATTGATCTGAACCATTCTGACAGGTGTAAAATAAAATCTCAAAGTAGTTTTCATTTGAATTTACCTAATGACTAAGGATATTGGCCTTGTGTTT